>NW_024104292.1:2592755-3025813 GCF_003945595.2 Pipra filicauda
TAATCTTCCGTCTGAAGCTAGGTGCACTCAGTATGGACTTTTGCTTTAGAAATTAAGATTTGGACATTTTGTAGATACATTTGTATAAACATTTTTCATTAAAGATAGTATAAGATTTTCCTTTTCCTGTTTGTCAAATGGACACCCACCTTCACCCAGAGCCAGCTCACACTGTGTTGAATCAGGGATTGATGCAGAGATGGAAACAATCAAGTGGAGCTGTGAACACCACAGCCCATTTCAAAAACATTCCTTTTCCAGGCCATCAGCTACAGCAGCAGCGCAGGAAACCTTCTCTGATTTTACCACTACTGAGCAGCAGCTTGATGGTGTTTATGCATGGCAGGACCCCATCAGTGAGGAGACCCACAGCTCCGGAGCACCAGAAGTGACGTTCAGAGAAATGGTACAATTGACAATGGAGCTGTTCACAGCACCAGGGCTGTGAGCCCATCAAGCATCCCCTCTATCACATTTATTGCTCATTACTCAGTTTCAAAGAGGCTTTTTTATCCTGCACAATTTAACTGATATATATACTTTTCTGATATTTTCCTTGTTCAGAAAATGAACATCGGGTTTGACAGACATCAGTGGGTCTCAGGGTTCATTTATCTTAAAACAATGTTACAAGGCTTGTTCAGCGCTTCAGTGCAGGTTGTCAAACATGTTTGTCCTCCCCATTACACTAACTAAAACTGTTGTGTCACTGGGCTCTTCATGTCCCCTTTTCAGCTCTATTAAGGGTCCCTTATCCTATACTTTCATGGCATATCATCTGGTGCTGAAACCATACAGAGAGAGAAGTCTTATTTGTGGCATCCAGGTGAGCTTTTAATACTATAAATATAATGTTTACCTCAAATCTCACCTTTTGTCTCTGGTGTCCTCTGACAACACAGCTCTAGTCCTGGATTTTAGTGATTTCCATGGCAAGTAGATGTCAAACTCAGTAACGGGGTTTTGCTTTTATTGTGAGGAAGCAAGATGGAGGATCTGTAAACCATTATCAAAAGATTAAAATCTAAAAAACCCTTCAAACAATAGTAGTAGTGAAAATGTAGAAGCATTTCCCAAAGACTTCCAAAGTACATTAATGAAAAAGGTTTCCCTACATGTTCAGTTGATGATGATGTCAATACATTTTCCTTTTTAATTGTAACTCACAAAGGTATTAAAAAGTAGTTCCTAAAAGCAGACATTGGAGTGTCCAAATAACTTATTTTAAAGGTTTCAGAGACAGCTTGTGAAGGAACTCTCTGGACCATTAGTGTTGATTTTCAATACACCATGAAATAATAGAGGCATTGAAGATACTTTGAAAGGGCAAATAAGATGACCCGGGTAATTATAGGCCTGTCACACTGACATTGATTCTAAGCCAAATAACTGGCTGGTGCAGGACATGATTAATAAATCAAAAGAGGACAATATAACTAATTCCAATCAACATGGGTTTACATCAAACTAAAATGGTGTCTTTTATGATGAAATTTCAAGTTTAGTTAGAAATGGAATAACGGAGAATTCATATATTTAGATCTCTTTACAGTATTGACTTAGTACTCCCTGACATATTTATTTATTAACTAAGAAACTATGGTGACAAAAATGTAGCTTAGGTCATATCAGTAAAATTATGTGACCGACAGGTCTCCAAACATACCGTTAATGGACATACATAATTGAGAACAAAGGGGGATTTTTGGATCTCCACAAGTTACTTGTATCAAAAACCAGAAAAAAAATCAACAAAGTGGTACAAGTCATCTCATATCCTAACCATAAACAAGCACTTTGATCCTAAATATGGCCACATATATAATCTCTAAGAATAATCACTACTACTAGGTTATAACTTCAAAAAGTCTCTGAAAGAAAAATAAAAAGGAGAGAAGGAGAGAGAGAAGTATTAGTGAATTGCCAGCTGAACTCAAGTTTTCAGCATGATCCCTACTTGAAAAGGCAAATATAGTGACTGGGGAAGGAAGGTTGCATTAACTCTGTGCTTGGAAACTGTGCTGCTGAATCTGGAGCACTCCCACTGCTGGTATCCAGAGATAAAGAACCATCCTGGGGAATTAGAGTTTGAGTAGAAGTCACAGGAACAATGCAAGGATTAGAAAACTTACTTCTTTATGAGGTACCTGAGCACTCAGTAAAATAATTTATATCAAAGAATCAAAGACATGACCTTACCATAATCTTTAGGTTCTTATTTAAGGACAAAATTTAATTATAGAGGGCTTTTCAGTCCAGATGATGAAGCTTCCATTTCTATGATCTTAGGCTAGAAAGGTTAGACTAGCAATAAGATAAAGTTCAAAAAATAACTCAGAATAACTTCTTGTTTATAGAGTCTTTCCTTTTCTCTCTGCCCTATCCCTTAGTCCAATGAATCTTGAACTCTCTTCTACAGTTGTGCTGGAAGGTGAATGTGTTCTCTCCCAAAACTAGTTTAAAGTTGATTAGGTGGTGTAATCTCTTCTGACATAGGAGAACAGGATTTAAAACCTTCTAGGCAGAAGAAAGGATGTGCTTTTCATTCTTCTTTACCTCGGGTAATGCTCTGACCACTTGTCTACAGGGCAAAATCTATCACTGATGAGAAAGCCAAAGCACGTTGCTGCATTTGATGTGGAACGCAGTTAGTTGAGATTACCCCCATCAGCCATTCTCTGGAAGTATCAATACGCAATTTAGACAGAGAAGGAGAAATATTTAGCTTGTGGTTCTTGAATATGCTATGAATAGTCTCCAGCTTCACCACTGTCCTATTGATACACTTTTGGATACCACTATCCTACTGAACCAATTTTGGTCACTTTCTGAAGGAAGACTTCAGACTCCTGAAAATCCCGCAGTTTAGTAAGGAAATGATTTGCAGAACTGAGGCAACTTTGGACTTAGTCAGCATCTGAAAAATATTTTTCAGGAACTGAATTTCCAAAGCAAAATGCAATTCACTGCTGTCCTAGATCTAGTTCAGAATTCCTAATGCTCTATCATGGGAGAAATTTTTACCTTGCAATCAATTCAGAAATGCACTTAGAAGCAAAGAAACTCAATAAAATAAACCCATGTGTCTTTTCATACAGATTTGAACATTGTCTTCTCTGATTGGCATGTGATTTTCAAAAAAAAGGATATAATAAAATAAATGTGCATTAATACAATTATCTATAATTTTGCCTCATTACATAAATATATTTATGTCCAGTAGGCAACTTCCCATAAATCTCAAAATGAAAATTTTAAATCTATATTTTCACTTTTCTCTTAAAAAACCCTCAGCTTTACAAACAGAACTTACATATGGTTCTTCCTAGGTCAATGCAAGATTATACAATGCAGTCAATCCAGTAGCACTCAGCAGTAGTCTTGAAAATCCTGAAGAATATCATATAGATGAGAATTTCCTACCTGAGCTTTAAAATTCTTTGCTTTTACACTTTATTCAGACCCTTAGCTTTATTTAAATGGCTTTTTTATTGCATCTATAAAATATTTAAGTTTTAATATATACAGCATCATTATCCTACATTTTGAGAAGCATAAAAGCATATGAAAGTAATAGCTTCCTTGACACACAAGAGGATTGATGTGTATGAATTGAATTTTTCTGTGTTCTATGAACTCACATTTCATGGAGACACCACATTTAAAGGTAGAGAAAATCCCTCATCCAGTTTCAACTTCATAGGAGCTTAACATAGAAACATGAAGGATGTCTGCTCCTAGTATCACCTCTGCAAATTAAATTTCAGGATGGAGATCATTAGAGAGTATGTTTGCAGGAGTGATTCTTTTTTTCTTAATACTACAATTTTATTTTAACACATGAGAGTTTGGTCTTCTCTACGTTGTTTAAGAAAGCTAAGTTGCAGTGCATGTTATGCAATAAAGCTTTTTGGGATGCAATAAAGTTTTTTTTTTTAATTGTTTAGCAACATAACAAGCAATTTAAGTTAAAGGATGACCATTTTTGTCACCAGCATATCAGTATCTTCTAGACTTCTATGACTCGAAATTTCCACCAAAAAAATGCTGCTAAAGATGAAAGCATGTTAAATTGATTATCATTAGCATCTTTAAACAAATCCTTTTTATTTGTAGAAAAAAATAACGGTACAAGGCATCAGAATCACAAAGCCCATTTGGGGTGCCTCCACGATCCTGACGTCACACATCTATTAGGCACAGTGGCACTCAAAGACCTCCTAAAAAGCAACCATCCAGACTGTGTATCACTTTTTGAAATACATTTTTGAATAGTTATTTCTGAATTTTTCTCCAGTGCTTACGTAGAAAAGCAGCTGGATTCCAATAGTCGTGTTGCTTTACTGTTCTCTTTCAGCAAGTCAGCAAGAGCAGGGTTTTATTTGGCTATAACTCCATAACTAAGGAATAAATTAGCTCAAATTAAATGGCAGCAAGGGAATGTTGAGGCAAACTAAACTGCCTAAAGGCAATTTTTGAAATTTTCCATTTTGAAAACATTTGCAAATATATATGGATATAATTAAAACTCAAATCCAGTACAGCAGCAGAAAATGATGCCTAAAGAAGATCAGGGGCTATAATTCTCTGTGAGGGTCTTCTCACAGGCTGCAATGTCATCCCCAGCTAACATATGGTAGCAGTCAAGCACGTGATCTATCTGGGAGTCTTAGTGGCAATACAAATAGGCTACATTCTTCCACTCTTCTTTAAGGACATATCAATGTGCACTTAGTTAATAAAAATCAGCATTCCCTCATATTCACCACACCTGTCCAGGAGACTTTATTTGGCATTAAGCGTGATTGGTCTGATTCAGATTCATCCAGACTGATCTTTTATTCCTAATCTCTGAGTCTGGATATATGATAAAACACCACTTGCTCACTCTGCTGTCAACTGCTAGTTTTGAACCAGAGAACAAGGGAAAAGAGATAGCTGCAAAGGGACTTTTTACTAGGATATGTACTGATAGGACAAGGGAGCAAAAGAGGGTAGGTTTAGACTAGATATTAGGAAGAAATTCTTCACTGTGAGGTGCTGAGACACTGGCACAGGTTGCCCAGAGAAAGCAACCTAGTCTAGTGGAAAGTGTCCCTACCCATGGTAGGGGTTTGAAACTAGATGATCTTTAACGTCCCTTCCAACCCAAACCTTTCTGTGATTCTGTGAAAGTATGGAAAATAGCAAATAAAAAAATAAATAAGTATATCAACCTTGCAAGCTTTTTCTAGACCTTTAAAAATACAAACTGTGCCAATCTGACCTTTGCCGTAAGAGAAAGAACGAAAAAAATTGTGTCTGTGGCTGTGCGACAGACCACTCCTTAACACAAGAGGGAATTTAATGAGTCTTCCAAACACAGAGCCAGCCAACTAACCTGCAATTTAGATATTCCCATAACTTCTTGTCAGTGTGCACAAGTAGTGTTATCACCTATAATTGACTAAAGGACTTAATTATGCTGGTAAATTTAGCAAGAATTACACATCTTTGCCACCATTCAGGAATTACCTCTCAGGGCACGAAATCTGTTTATACTCACTCCCAACAAATTCAGGGTTCACGTGTTTGCTCAGCTACATGGGTTCATCCAACCATAACAATCTCATTCGTTATGTGAAGTGCTCCATGAAACAGTATCTTGAACTACTTCTTGGTTTCTCAAAGAAACCAGTGTATCTAAAGGACAGTTTGTCTGGTACAAAAAAAAACACCTCTCTCCTCCTGATACTGCAGAACTTATACAAAAAATTAATTTCCATTGGCGTAGGAAATGGGTTTTGTGGTGGATAGAGTGGCTGCTCAGAGAAACCCAGGTTCATCTTAAATTTGTTCCTTTCTTTATTATGCTCATTATTTCTCAACCTCAACCTTCCTGCTTGTTACTTCAAAAGAGTGTTTTTAAGCCCAAGAGCTCATCTCCTTGCAGGGCAGCAAGGAAAATGAGCCATTCTTGACAGGTATCAGAAGGTATCATCTCACATCAGGAAAGCTCTCATCTACCACAATGGCAAAACAAGAGCCTTAGAGGAATAAAGCGGGCTGTGCCATGTAATTCACCAATTTTTTCCCCCAATCAAATCTGGAATGATTTACAGTAGCATGCTACTGCTGCTGCTAACTTCCCCTCTTATGGGGGGGGAATATGACCCATTACGCAAAGGGAAGGCTGAAGTCGGGTCACTTTGTAAAAAAAGGGAGTGCTTATCTATGACACAAACTGTGTAAGCAGCACTCCAGGTAAGAACTATTTCCTATCACTGCATCAAATTAAGCCCTGGCTGGGCTAGCCTTGCCCATTGTTATCTTCCACCTCCATTTTTTTTTTCTTATTAAAGGAAAAGAGTAAATTATTAAAACTATAGTAAATTCCTGACATTGGTCCTACAAAATGATGCATGAATAATACTTTTTGCTAGAAGAACTTTGCAGAATAAAAACTTTTAAAGTCTGTGTGGTAAACCAAACATGAGTACTTGCTGCTTACACAATAAAAAAACATTTTACTATATAGCTAAGATAAGAAAAGAACACAGTTAATGCTGGAAATTGTTTTTCATAGTGGCAGCACCCTTAGGAATTAACTCAGTCTTCTTAAAAACTTTCTTTCTCCACATCAAACACTTGTTGGGAGTGCTGCGGCTGCTCTCTTAGGAAACATAACCATCTCTACAAGACGTAGTTTCTGTGTGAAGGTTAATTAGTTTAATGCAGGAAATAGTCTGCGGAGTTGGGGATTTCTTCTTCAAATAAATTAGTTGAGACTCGAGTTTGGTAAGCATTGCCTGAGAAACTGTGGCTGTTGGATGTGACACTTTGAACAACAGAGCATCACTATACAAAAGGAGAGACAGTAACATCCTACAAGTTCTACCTGAGCTGGCAATTTGCTAAGTTTCTTATTAAACGCTTACAAAAACTGGAATGGCCTCATTTGGGGGGTGAAATTGCTTCCTGCTCACTTTTGTTACACTCCATTTTGTTCAGTACAAACCTAATCTGAACCAGAACATAGCTGAGGTTAGGATTTGTGAATGAGCTGCAGAGACTCACATCTTGTCAAGACGCAGATGCTTCAGTCAGAGGATTTTTCATCCTTTGAACCACATTATTTTAATTTGCTTTAGACAATTGCAGTATGCAAGAAAGTAAAGAGAATTTGTATTTGTTGCATATCGATTTGCATAGTCAAGATTATAGAATACATTTAAGACCGCAAGACACTGATCTCTGAAGCTCAGAACCTTAAAACCACAGCTTATTTGGGCATCACAAACCTAACTACCCCAAATCATGTCACTTATGGAAACACTTATTTAGAAGATTATTTTAAAACAGGCAATTTAGGTCTCAGTCAGGATTTGATTTGCATTCCTTCTTTAATTTATGGAGTTTACATTTCTTCCGCATCTTACCCCGATATATTTTCTCCCCAGCACATGGCTGATTTTCAAGAGCTGTAAACTGAAAGCCACCATGAAAACAATCCTATTGATATAGGAGTAAAAGTTAACTCACTTTTCATCAGTAGGGTAAGAGGAGAGGCAATTTGATGCACACATGGTCTGACAAGTAAAAAGGTCACTTTATTGGATGTCTTAAAAAAGAAAAAGGATTACTTTAAAGGGGTATTATATAGGCTCGATGAAAACATTTCATACACAAACCTGTATTTCTGATTGTTTCAGTAGCCTGTGCAGTGTTTGTTTGGACAGTTTCCCAGGGATTTCCTGCTTTATTAAGGAGACTGCATCCTGGAGCATAGCATTTACATAAGTTACCTACACGATTAAATGAGATAACTAAAACATATGGAGGAAGCCTCTGATACCAAAGGCATTATTCAGGAAAGAAACCCCAAGTTTAATAGGGAAAGATTAACATTACGGTTTTTTTCCTTCTTTAGCTATGAAGACTATTTTTAAGCCATCAGGAAAAGCTGTTTGCACATACATAGGAGAGAAGTTAATTTTTCTGTATTTTCTGACTAAGTTTTAAGTGTATTTACCATATACTAAGCATTACTGTGTTTTAGAAACTCAGACAAAATGCAGTCCCTAGTGTAAAAGCACCACCTGGCAACAATGGCTTTTGGCAAAACTCCTAACCAGAGTTTGGGCTGCTGACAGAAAACTACAGATGACTTCAGATTATTTTACAACTTCTTTTTTAACTGAATTTAAATTTTGTTCTCAGTGTTTTAGGTCATTAGAAATACCACCACAGACCAATAGTTCCAGGTGAGTCAACTATCTTTTTTGCAAAACTTAAAATTATTTTTAAACATTTCAGCCAAACATTGCTTAAATTCTTGTTGCAAGGACATTAAGAGCAATTTAAGACTTTTTTTTCTTTGAGAAAGGTTAAAACACCCCAAATCTATTATTACATTTGTTACAGAGCTGCTTAGAGCATAATTGTATACACTGTATGCTAACAATTCTCGACTTTCTATTTGGAAGTATTTAATTTAAAAATACCATTATTGTTCAGAGAAACTGTCACAACCAAAAAACAATCACAAAAGTTATTAAAATAGAAAACACTGCTTAAAACCTATATAGCAGATAGCCTTTCATAATATTGATAATATACCAAATAGTCCCAAATGCCAACAAATGCAATTTAGATATAATTTCTATTAGTTTTTGTTGCCCTTCATGTTATTCATCATAACTCGTATAATAAATCAAACTAATTCTAACACAATCACAGCTTTGGTTAAAAGGATGCTGGTTCCCAAAACGGGATCTGTGGAAGCATGGCTTTAATTGATACCATTCAAAACCTTTGAGTTTTGTTATTGCAATAATTAGCAAACAGAAGAAAGTCACCACTGGACAATTCTGCAACACTACAGTGCTATCAAAAGACTGACAGCAAACAAAGTGAGACTGCAGAGGCAACACAGTTAATGAAATATGAGTACTATGACAATGCCACATGCGTTAGAATTCCTAAATTAACCTTTGTTACACATACAGGATGGTTCAAGTTGTCTAATCACAAGGTCTTGATGCTGTTTAGATGTTCCAGGCTACCTGAATTTTCTGTACAGCGGTGGCAGGTCCAACATAACACCTACAGGAGGCAGACCTGTAATTTCTGAAGCAGTAGCATATCCTATCACCCACAACAGTGTAAGCTCAATGTAACTAAAATCTGGATTCCCCCAATCTGTTCTCCATGCATCAAGTTAGCTGATTGTATTTTTAATTTTTCTGCTAAACATTAGATCAAGCAAATTCCTTCAGGACAAGAGAAACATTCTGCTATACACCCTAGGCACTCCAGTAAGCAGCAGTGCTCAGCAGACATGGGATATGCTTCATGAATGTACCTTTATGTTCTCCAATAACCATTATGAAAAAGACCAATTCATTCACGTGCTCAGTATCTAGAAACAGCCTTTAATATGTTACCGCTGCAAAGATATTGTGATAATTCTTGCCAGTCTTAGCTGACATTCAGCGGATCGCCGCATTTCTTTACCTCAGTTTCTCCAGCTGTGGATGTGGATGCATTTGTGAGAAACTAAGAGCTATAGGCAAAAAAGCACTGCAAGAAGCACAGTGGGTTTTAGCCACCTTTTAATAAGAAGTGATAAAGAGTTTGCTCATCATTCAGTAAATGCTTTAGGTATCTGCAACAAGTAGCAACTCTGCAAAGTAGCAACTTTGTTTTCAACTTGTTAGAAGATGCCTTACATAAGCCGTAGTTTTTCCTCTCCCTCGCTACTTGCATAATTTCATTTTGTCTATAAGCATTGATATAATTGCAGTGATAAAGGGTTTCTTGAAGTGTCCCTAGCTGTTACAGTTTTCCCTACCTACAAACAGAGGTGCAAGGCAGAGGGGCACATACTCTTTGATAAAGTTTGTTCTTCTTGCAAACCATTTTCCCCCTTTCTTACATTTATCTAATCTACTTGAGATGCAGCTATTTTGCTAACTGGCTTAAGCAGGAGCCCAGCTTATTGCATTACACATATGGTAGTGACCACAGGCCAATTACCTCTTCAAATAGACCAGGCACATTTATTTGTATGTGTGATTCCATAAACATGAGAAGACCGGAGTACAAGTTTGTGTTGCCAGCAGCAATTTTGTCTGCTTTCACAGTAGCAAAACAGAACCATACTTAAAGAATAAGAGACCAGCAACCTCCTCCTGCCTTTGGAGCTTGCTAAAAGGGGGCCCCAGCTCAGCAGTTTGGACACTGAGTGGCAAACACCATCTGTATCCTTTTCCCTTCCATAAAAGGAACCTTTATAGGAGTGTAAAGGAAAACAAAGAAAGATTACTACCAGTAGTTATAAATGAATAGTTAATCATCCAATAAGAATGTGAGTTCTCTCAAAGACATTGTACTAAAGAAAATTAGTAAAAAATACAAAGCTATTGAACAAGGGTGCTCCAACAAGCAAGTGACAAACCTCAAAAAGCCAAACAAAAATCTCTCCCTAAGCCAATTTTATAGCTATTACTAAAATATAACAAGGAAAAAAAAAAAGGTTTTAACTAGAATTTTTATTTTGTTCATTTTACTTAGGTTAATCTTGAGCTTCCCATATTTCTCCTTTCTGGTCAGAAAAGCTGAAGCACAGCAAACATGCCTACATGAGATTTGCTGACAGAATTCTAAAGCCAGTAAACTGCAATAAATACTGCTGGGGGGCACTTACAGATGCCTAATTTTTGGTGCTGTTTTCAGTTAGCCAGCCATAGAAATCAATACCGAGAAGAAAAATAAACATAGTTTTGACATGTACAGTAGCAAGAATTAGCTTTGTATCCAGAGGAAGAACAAGCCATTTAAAAAAGAAGTTAGTGGATTAAATATCCGAACAGCTTAGACTGCATGTTTATTCAAGCTGCGACAAGAAGTCAGTCAGTGAAGCAAAGGCCCTTCATTGTGAGTTTGTGCTCCACACAAACAGCTCTAACAGCTTTAAGTTCTTTTTTGTTTAGGAGTTTGTTTGTTTCTAAAGAGGAGAATGTAATTGACCCAGTTGGAAGCAGTAGCTGCTGTCGGAAAGGCCTCTCTAGACATACACGAGACATCAGCACCACCACGAGGCAGTCAGCGGCTACTCAGCAAACAACGAGTAACCAAAAGCACATTTGGAACCTCCACTCCCCATCACCTGTAGCATACACACACAAAGCATCCTACATATCTGTGTACACTTACGTATAAAGACACAAATTTAGGTAACTTAATTTCAACAAAACTTTCTTTGTGCCTATCACTTGTAACGTTCCCAATGAAATGTACATCATCTGATGATGAAAAATCCTGTTATTAGGTATCTGCTTACTTGAACTTCTACTGCGAAAACATCTTCATATCTTGACTGATGTGAAGGCAAGTCAGTGCTTGGTTCAAGAGGCAGTTAAAGCTTTTAACTGGAATCATGTCAATCTACCTAGATCTCGCTTATCACTTGTTGTTACTAGGTATAAAGGCATATGGATTCTCAAATAAAAATAATAAGACAGGGAACATTCAGGGACTTCATATCAGGTACAACTGTTTGACATGAACTTGGTGTAATTCGATTCAGCTTTCTATTTTATTTTTTTTAAGTTTTTTTTTTTAATAACCTTACTTACTTTCTGAAGAAATGTGAAGTTTTCTAATAAGTTCATCTTTTTAGTTTTTTAACACAACAGTAACAGGAAGTAATATAAAAAACCCAGACCAGATCCCTCAAAAAATTGGAAGTAGTTTATGTGCCATCTCATCTAAATATTTTTCCTAGAGATTACTCATTAGGGCAGTGGAATTTTCTACTGTTGAGCATAAGATAAAAGTTCTTGGCATTTTGGATAACCTGTAGTTTCTCAACCACAAACTGTTTCTCCCTGTACCTCCCTCATGCTACAGCATTTGAAGGCACATCAGGAAAACCCTTCTGAAAGTATATAAAGCCATTGTAGTAATTTCAGCTCCTGCACCAAGGAAATACAAATTTTAAGTCAGTATTGGCATATGTAAGGTTATACGCCTAAAGCAATTTTCATTTCTAGCATGGTTTTTTTTCAGTCCTAAATAGTCATGATTTGTAATTATTCACTAAAAGATGGATATTTGGATACCCAACAGCAAATCTTGAAAGATATCAGCACTTTGAACATGTAGCAAATTTAGAATGTTACACTTCAACAAAAAGATTGACGCTCATAAGACTTTGATTCCATCTATTCACCATTTTTCCCTGATTTAGAAGTGTTCCCCAATATATGTCTACTTTAAACTAGATGAAACTATCTTTACTCTCACCTTCAATTGGCAAACATGCATGATCTGTTTTCTGCTATATCAAAAATTATTTTAGGTATTGCAATTAATTTTGACTTATGGTGGGCAGATTTCATTACTCTTGTCTAACGAGAGCAATGCAACACATGGTAGAGCTTTTCTTCCCAAGTTCTAATGATAAGCATCCCATGTGACCTCCCCTCTCCTCAGGACCAGATAACATCACACAGTTATTGTCAATTTAATATTTTGTTTACATTAATGAGAAACCTATGTATTTCATTATAATACTTGGGACTCTCAGTCTGCCCTCTCCAGGTAACACTACACAAAAAAATTATTTGCTCAACCAGAGTTTAATTTGATTGTCACTGTTTTCTGCAAGGAGATGGAATGTTCTGTGAAAAAAAAGTTTATACGAGGAAGGCAAAAGGTTAGTTTGACTCTCAGTTGTCTGGCATTTCCAATGATCTATGACATTTTAGATGACAATTTGTAGGCAAAGTCACTAAAATTTCTCATTATCATTAGAAAATCACTAGAGAAAAAAGCTAAAAAAGAATTCCAAGTCAGACTACAGTAACTTCATCTGAACAAATTCAACCTGTCTAAAAGCAGCCCAAGAGGCATTAAGTACTACAACCTACACTGTTGCATGAAAAAGCTTTTTCTCCAAATTTATGAATTGCTTTGATACTACATGTTACTCTATGATCTCAAGAGTATTGTAGGATTCTTTGTACAAGATCCATTTTAGAAATTTAAGACACATTACCTTTGAGAAGTCTAGAACTACAGAACCAAAATGCAGTTATCGGCCTAGATGTAGGGGTTTAGGATAACCAAGAGTTTCAAATACACACTTCAGGTCTGGTTTTTTTTCCATATTCAGTATCTTAAATATAAACAGCTGTATGAATATGGATGCATCTTTAAAAAGCCCAACATTAAAAAATTACAGTACACAGATAGTTAAGTAATTTTAATTCTTTTCTTTGAAGAACATAAAACTCCTCCCAGATTTGCTTAACTACACTTGTATTTCCGATAAATCAAAATCTATGTGGAAGAATGATTCTGCAAATTAATCCCTTAAGGCAAAAGAGCAAACAAACCATTTCATCTTTGACTTGTTTTATTTTATTAAGACAACAGCTAACTCAGAGTTAACAGTGTTGAGCACTCTCTGTTCATCATGCAAGAAGTATACTTAGTTTTAATCGTTTTCTAACTACGCTACTCAGAGACAGTATAGGATTTTTGCATTCACAGGGCAGAGCATTTATTAACTCAAGCCTTGTCTCAAGTGTGGCACAATCAGAATGTTCTGAACAGCTGGTTAGGAAGATAGCCAAGATGCAAGAAAGATGTTTGAGCCTCCTTTTCAAGGGCAGCCAACTCCTGTACCGTAGGTGCCAGAATATCCACATGGCCTTTATAAAGTCCACCTGCCAAAAGACACACAATGTAGATGATGTGTTCAAAGCCATTTTTCAGCAGAACTAATAGTGCTTAACCACAGTCATTCAAAAAGTTAAAGTAACTTAGTTACCTTGTTAAAAAAAGGCATAAACAAAACAAAACCAGGCATACACACACTCTTGTCACTTGCAACCCATAGGCTGCATGCAACAAATGCAGAAGACAGCTAAGAATGAGAAGCTCTTTATAATCTATCATTCTGTAGTTACACAGGAGACAACCACGAAACTGAGCACTGCAAGCAGGTAAGTATACCAAGGTAACTCTAGAGTAGTTCATTGCTTACCACCCAGAGCTCTTTTCTGCCCATATGTAACTTTCCCGTCAAAGTCATCCACTGGTACTTTTATGTCTGGTTCAATTTGGGCAATAGTGCAGTTTAAGTGTTCTTCAATCTCCCCCAGTAACTAAGAAAAAAAAAAAAGTTTTCAAGTACCATTATAAGTCCAAGTCTCCCTCAAACCACTGTTCTGAACAGTCACATTCAAGTGCATTTTCAACAGAACGGTACACAGAAAACAATTTGGTCACAGACACCAAAGACTAACGTGTTTTTTGTTGCTCAAACAGACAATACAAGTTCATTTCCAATGTCACTATGTTTTTACCCTACCTAGAAGCCATTACTTCACATTCTACCCTAAATTATGTGAACAAGGCTACTTCATAATAAAGAGTTCATAGACCAAGCTTATTTTACCACAGATGATGTATGATTTGCTCTTTATTATAGCAAGAAGGGAAGCACTGGTATACAAATCCCAATTAAAACCTACTCAAGTGACACTGTTTCCAGATTAGAGAAACAACAGTTTTAAGTTACCTATAGCTTTGCAACAAACTGCCTAAACAAAAGTGTGTAACTAACATCACATAACTCTTAACAGATTTTGATTAGGAAGACTACAGGAAAGCTGAAAATAGGACTCCAACAGAATTAGTTGGGAATATTAAAATAAACTTTTATAATTAAACAATTATAAAACATACAACTTGCAAAATTTTCTAATTTTTTCTTCAAATGGAATCAAAAGTTATAAGGACTCCAAAGCTAGCTTTGTATTTCAACTACACAGCTAAACAAAGAACTGTATCTCAGAGTCTTTTAGAGGAATTAGAATTTTCTGGTTACGCCAATTGTTTACCTGCATCTCATTGTACCATATGGTACAACCTCCTTCTTCCTTCAGTCTAGTATTGTAACACCCTTTTCCACGACTACTGCATACATGATACCAAACCTAGAAACAGAAGAAAACTTGTAAACTTTGTGAAATATAGTTGAGTATGTTTTTTTTGACTAATTATAGCATGAAAAAGAATTCAGGTATCTGTTTAAAATCGCTTTCAACTAAGCACAGACAAACAAGCAGTTTTTCAATGCAGGATGTTAAAGTCAAATAGCAGCTGTGGACAGAACTTCAGATTTCATCTTTGGAGTATAATTACCTTTTCTTTCTCTTTTGCCACAAGGGAGATTGCCAAACCCATCCTGAAATATTAGGGAAGAAAAGAGAGAGAAATGTATTTCAGTAACTACTGCCGACTTGTGAAACAACAACAGAAAGTATCAAGAAATCACGGTGGCTGCTCTGGACACATACATACCTCTCAGCTCTGCCCACTCTCCCAATTCGATGAACATAGTTCTGTTTTTCATCCGGGAGTGTCACATTGATAACTGTGTAAGACAGACACAACCCACAGACAACACAAGAACTTTTGTTTTAATGTATGAGCTAAGGTCAGAAACCAGACACCTAAAATAACACTTTGATTGCTGCAATTCCTCTCCTTAGCCCGAATACATACTTTGTTCTATTACAACAATTACAGGCATCATCACCTGCAATACCTTAAGGTACACTTAAGGCTTCCACTCTCAAACTGCTTTTTCCACGATTACTTTTTGGCAAGAATG
The DNA here is from genome assembly GCF_003945595.2 of Pipra filicauda. NCBI lineage: Eukaryota > Metazoa > Chordata > Aves > Passeriformes > Pipridae > Pipra > Pipra filicauda. Next base: position 2,608,426 of record NW_024104292.1, read on the forward strand.
GAAAACCAAATGAAGAATCCCCAACAATACAGAACATCAGCAGGTATTTGAGAAGGCATGGTGAACAACCAATTTAAAAATTGCTTAGTTTAAGCCTTTAACATCTACATCTTTTTAAATTATGCTGTAGGTGATATTTGTTTTAACTAGTGGACAAGACTGCAAAAATATTGAAGCTCTGTGCAATTCAACAGCTTAAATTTAAAGTTATATCTTACCATATGGAACGCCATGAATATCAATTCCTCTAGCAGCAACATCTGTGCAGATCAAGAAACGGACATCTCCTCTCTACAGAGACATAGTTGTAAATAAGTGTTATGCTAAATAAAGCAAACAAAATCCCAGGCAATGAAACCATAGTCCTTCGCACCTACTTCACCTTTAAGTGTCTCTGTACATTTAGGAACACTTCAAATAAAGCAAGAATAACTCGACCTATTCACATCCTTATTTCTTTCCCCAACAGTAGAAGGCAAATATAAATTGATAATGGCTTAATTAAAACCAAAGTTTAATATTAAAGTAATTTTTTTTAAATAATCAAGTAATAAAGACTTTAAAAAACAATGTAATTGCTACAGAGCTTAAAGTTAGTGGGCTTATTTGAAATAAAACCTATCTTCTCAATTCAAACTCACAAAGGTCATATTGACTGACAATACAGATTTCCATCTACAGAAACTGTGCCTCACCATTTCAGGAAGCAGGACATAGAGCATGTGAATTCAATTTATTTTAAAACAGAGAACTAGGAACAGAAATGAACAGATAAATTCCGATATTGGCAAGTGAGTAAAAAGCCTTCAAGAATCTGCTACATCACCTTAAATCTTTCCAGGTTTTGCTTTCTTTCTTGAGGTTTTCTGTCACCATGCAGACAGACACATGAGAATTGATGTCCCTTCCTATCAGGGCCTGAAAGAGTAGACATGCACGAATAACATCACCTATGACACAGAGCTACAAAGAACTTGAAAAAAAAAGTACATTTTTTTTGGGCAAAAGTCTCAACTCAGGGAAATTTCACTTATTTTATTACCAACTACTGAGACAGGCAGTGTTGGGGGACAAAAAAACAAGGCAAATAGTTAAACACCTTTCCTCCCTCCTCCCCAGAGCAGATCTGTGCAGGTATTTCTCCTCACTCCTTCCTACTCTAGATCTCCCCCTTTCTTCAAATGTGTGTCTTCACTTTTCTCCTCACAAGTCCTCTTTCACTGTTCCCGTGTTTTCTCCCACCTTTCTTCATGCATACACTTGTATACACAGATTTCTTCCCATGTTTCTTGCCCTTACCAACCATCACTTTTAATAATACATGTTTCAGCAGAGGCACCATATACTCTTCTTATTGGTTCAAATTTTGGTGCACGGTGGGTTTTTCCAGCCATTTCAGAGCTGTCGGGAACAGGTACAGGGTAGTTCATGGCCTTTTGCCACAAAGGGCACCCCTGCAGCTCCTTGCTACCAAACCCTGACTTTAATGCCCAGTCAGTATGTAAAAAAACTGAAGCACCATTTATTTTGTGTGGGGTTGTAATACTGGTGAACTCTATCATACAATTTTGGTGTTGAAATAAACAGGAAAGTGAGCAGAGTAAGGTTTACACAAAAGATATTACCTCCGCCCTGTTGGATGAAGTACTGCTCCATATTATCACAGTCTATTTTAGTCCTGCAGAAAATAATGGCTTGGTCCATCTTGTGCTCTTTGATTGCCCGAACAGTGTATTCTCCTTTTAGAATTTTAATAGCTTCAGACCACATTTCTAAATAGAAGTAAACAAGTTATTTCACTCAAATTGTTTAAAAAAGTGAAGAGTCTTTGAACTGCACAAATTTATAGTTTTCTCCAGCCTTCCAGTAGACAAACTTTTATTATCAGAGCAAGTAAGATAAGTCTTCAGTTTTTATCTCTTCCCTCCATGCTCCCCTGTTGCAGCAAGCTGATATAATACAGAAAGAACAAAACCACTCAGAAGTTCCAAGTTTTGTCTTATACACACCTGTTTTTTACAAATCTGCAAAATATATATTCAAGTCTTTCTTTCCCACTCCCCAGAAACACATTTCTCTTCATAACTATAAAAATATAGAAATAAAAATTTGGAGGAACATGACTAAAGGTCATTTACCTTTACTTCATAACATTTACAAAGGAGCATTTCAGAAGCCACTAGTTCATAACATTTACAGAGGAGCATTTCCTAAGCTATTACTTAACTAATGTTGCTGATTACCTGGAGTGTTAGCGCCAGGTCGTGTATTGTCTTTTGCATGCACTTCATCAGTCTAGGAAAAACACAAACAAAAAAGCCCCCCCCCCAAGTCATTAGTCCACACTTCACAGAGGAAACGCTTAACTCCATTAACTTACAACTAGCAAGAAATTAAAGTTTAAAAGTAATTCTTAGCATTCTGTTCTCCCACTAGAAAAGTTAATCTACCTTTAGCTAAAGAAAAGTCTTAAGTTTAAGCACAAAAAACTTGCTCATAAAAAAGGGCAATAAAATTATCATGTAGACACTGGACAGAAAACACCTTTCTACGCAAAGGGAAGAATTAAAAACACCCAAACCTGAAAAAAAAAGGTATTGTAGAACATGGCTAAATCATATAACCACAGTTGTTCCTCATCTTTTTCCCTATGCTAGGCTGAATCAGATATTAACTTAAAACCCAAGAGAAATAAAGTCATACTAAGACTTAATTAAAAGGTACTAACATACCTAACAAACAGAGGTTCAAGAAATAAGGGGTTAAGAAAACCTTTAGACTTGTAACAGCATAAGAGCTGGAAATACAGCCCAGGTTATTCAGAACTTGAAGACTAAAGACTGGAACAACAACCACAACCTTCTCACATGCAGAGGTGTCAGGTAAAATGTAGAATTTAGAGTCTCAAATGTAGTCTGATATGAAACCCATTCCTCTAAAAATTGCTCATCTCGCATTGCTTAGAGACAAAACTACCTCACAGAATGATCCACGTTGGCAGGTTTATTTCCTCCTCATCAGTCAGAAAAGAGAGGTACTAACTACAGTTAGGCCACAGACCATTAACTGTGAAATGAGTGAAAAAGCAGTGCAGTGCCATTGTTCTCTAGTACAAATCAGACTGTTACTTTATCAAGCTCTTTCTCAGTTATGTTTATAAGACTGAGCTGTTCAGAAACAGTGTCACTACATCACCAATATTATGCTGACTACCATGGAACAAACCATTTCAGATATACTAAGCTGTTCCAATAGCCAGCCAAGATCCTTCAACATTATGCCCCTGTTCTGAAGGTTAAATAAGTAAACACAGACCAACAACCTTAATTTTCACTTACTCTGATATGATTCTTGCCGAGCCTTTCCCAGAGTTTATCAGCTTTTGGATTTACAGGCACAACTACATGGTGTACAGTTTCAGGGACAGAATCTTCTCCTTTCAAATCAACCCAGGTGGGAAAATGCATGATCTTTTCAGATAGTTTTTTCACATCAAAAGAGTGGAGTGTTGCAGAGCACACAATCACCTGAGAAGAGACATATGGATACCACTGAAGACAAAGATTCTCCCAACCCAAAAAGGTGAGAGTAGAACTTGAAGAATGTTATGTAGTTGAACATCATCATGTAGCACAACAGAAAGAGTCCCTGACTGGATTTCCTCAACACAGAAACCACTCAGCTGGCAAGAGTCAAGACAAAATAATTTGCTTAACTATTCTCTTACAAAGACTCAATCACTTAATAGGAAGAAAGCAGAACTATTGAAAGCTGATGAATCAAGATTATTAGTGCATTAGAAATCATAACTTATGTAGTCACTTATTTTTCAGATATGTTTATATCTAATAATTCAAATTAAACTGAAAACTGCTAAACACTGGGCTTCAAGATCTAAAATCCTAAAAATACACATTCACAGGCAATTACTGAACCCATGAACAAGTGTTAGTTTTGGACAAGGGCTATAACAAACTCTGTTACAAAGAAGCAGACTGCATGCCAAGTAACAGTTAAAGTAGAGCACATGCCTAACAAAACCAAACCCATAAAAAGCCAACAAAACCACAAACACATTTTATACCTGAAGTCTCTTTCCATCTGAAGTTATCTGAGGAATTTGACTGTGGATCCTGTTTATGAAATCTGAGTATCCCTGGAGGAGAAGGCCATCCTATATGGGAATAAAAATAGAAGAAATAAAGCTGCATTTCTTCTTTTTCATTCCTCAGCTTGTACACTTAAGTAAGCAATACACTTGTAATCTCAAAAGGTCTTGCTTTTAATTAGCTGGACAGGTCAATGCATGGCTGGGATATTATTACTAAGGAGAAAAAGATATAGTAAAATTTGGAGTATTTTCAAGTACAGCTGCTGTGCTTCACAGTAAGATCAGCAACTTCTCCTAACTAATACCCCAAGCCATTTAATCTTTCTGAATATTCAGTTGTACTACAATAGATCAGAGAGCTGCGCTCATTTCACAGCATATTGACTGCAACATTCATTGGCTTCAAGACCTGCTGGGTTAACTAACATTCTGATCTTGTCTTTAACTAACATTCTGATCTTGTCTTTAACTAACATTCTGATCTTGTCTTTAACTAACATTCTGATCTTGTCTTTAACTAACATTCTGATCTTGTCTTTAACTAACATTCTGATCTTGTCTTTAACTAACATTCTGATCTTGTCTTTAACTAACATTCTGATCTTGTCTTTAACTAACATTCTGATCTTGTCTTTAACTAACATTCTGATCTTGTCTTTAACCTTAACATTCCCTGATCTTGTCAGACTTCACTACTTTGTGAACACAGTTTGAAATATATTTCTCTAACAGAAAATTTTCAAACAGACTTAACAGAGAGGCTACAAGGGGAAAAAGAGTATGTAGGTTACTATGGTTACAAATAACAAGAGGATTAAGCTGGAACAGTCTATAGGTAGCTAATTGTTTTTTCACTGAAATATCAAATACTGTAGAACAATGATGTTTCATTGACTCTTCCTGCAAATATCGTATTGCATTTAAGAACAGAATTTAAGCAGCACTTAGTTGTATACATACAGCTTCATCCAGAACCAGGAATCGAACTTGAGATAAATTAATCTTCCCCGTTGAGACCAGGTCATCCAGCCTTCCAGGAGTTCCAACAACAATATCCACCTATGAAATACATAAAGAGTATGAACTGGTTCCATAAGCCCCATAGAGACATTGTCAGTTTTATCCAAGTTTAACATCACGATACAATTATTGGTATAACGCCTTCTTTTCTATTACTTAGAACTTCATAAAATCCTAGAGTAATTTGGGTTGGAGGGAGCTCTGAGATCATCCGGTCTCCACTCCCCTCATCACATGCAGATAAAGGACAGTTTCCAAGTTGCTTTAGGTCGCTGCCTTATACAATTTTCATTACCTTTAAGGAGAGAGATCCTACAACCTCCCTTGGCAACCTGCATTTTCCATGGTCATTTCATTGTTCTATGAAACACTGCTTCTATGGACATTTCATTAGCAGAACCTGGGAAGTGCCCCTTCTCTCCTCCCATGCCCTGCAAGCAGTTTAACTTCGTTATCTAAAGCCAAACAGATTTGTTTTTAAATGGGGATAAAATAAATTTAACTTTTCCCACTGTGGAAAACACAAAGTCTATCAACTATAGAAATAACTTAAGATTTTGTCAGACAGAAGGGGTGCACCATTACAAATTCAGCATTCACATAAAAGTCTATTAATCTTTCAGTTCAAGTAAGCTTAAGAGAAAATTTATATTTTGGCAGCTAGAATCATTGGAAAATTTATCAAGAGCGACTTGTTCTCATTTCCAAAAGTGAGTCTTAAATAAAAAAATGACTCTGTTCTCCCTACAGGACGACTGAATTGATTGTACATTCCACGCTGCTCAAGCCAGACCAGTTCCTTCTATGTAAGACTGATCTGCAGTGTAGGTTGACCTTGATAATTGCAGACTAGTTTTATTCACATAAACATGGAACAGAAGTCAGTAGGAAAACTGTCTTGTTTGTTAAGGACAAATGGTAAAAAGTTACACCTTTATTTTAAAATTTTCAGGAGTACTGAGGCTTCAATAGAATTTGACTAAGTACTATAAGCACTTATATTGACAATTGCCATGGAAGTAGAACTGCTAGACTGCTGCAACATGAGCTTGTTATGAACTACACATTTTCTTTTTAACAGGTTTACAGGAGTTACAAGAAGCACCATTACTATTCCCTAGTAACATGATCATGAGTTATTCAGAACCCAAGCTATTAAACCATATGAAAAAAATACAACTTACTCCTTGTTCCAATACAGAGAGTTGATCTCTTGCAGCAACACCACCAATAATTAGCAGCTCCCTAAAATTGCATCAAAATATTTCACTTTTACCCATTTATTATATTCAGAAGTACATTAAACATCTTGTTGAAGACTGGTTCTTTTATTAGTAGCTGATGATTAACAGTAATTTTAGGAACAAAATAATAGGAAAAAATTAATTTTGAAAATTCATCCCATGACATGTAGTGTATTTTAATTCAAGTGAAAGATTTGTTACCGAATTGTATTTGAATTAATTACTTTATCACTGTTGTAATTAAATCCATTAACACCATTATCAATTTAGTCTCATAAAAAAATTTGTTCCTTAAGAACACCTTAAAAATAATGTTAGTTTAGTAAAGTTTGTGTTCCTGAAAGTTAGAAATGCAAATAACAATAAACCAAGTGAATCCTACATTATAGCTTTCCTCTTCCCACTGCTAATCCCCTGCAAATCTAGTAAATACTCTTGTAAATTGACTGCAGTTTAGTTTAAATTTTAGAAGCACAGTCAAAGCAGAAACAACTTTAAACCAAAGCAACTTGCAGACTATTAATTTTTCAGAATTTCATCTCCAAGATAACCTGTCCTGTAAGTACATGAACGTAAACAGAGTAGACCCTATATATAACTATTTGTTGGAGACAAAAAATACACAGAATGAGGGGGTAGAGGGAGATGGGGGCAGGAAGATGTTCAGGAGAGAAGGGCAGTAAGCAGATAATTATTGTAGTCAAAAAAAGCATATGAAGTATCACATTAATTATCACTGATAATTAAAAAAATCCCACCCACTAGATCTGTCATACCAGCAAAAGGTAGTCCACAGGTAAAACACATTAAAAAGCCCCCACTCCTAAGCGGTCTGACTGTAGATGAAAAGTCATAAGGTTGCTTGGTAGCACATTATTAGGGAGACTATTATCAGCAGCACTGCAGATTAAGGTCCATTTAGCTACAGAGTGGAACACCACCCATGCCCCCACAAAGTCACATGCATGGACAATATCATAAATGCAACTAACAGATTCACTGTTACCTTAATTTGGGATTATCAACATATTTTTTGAACTGCTTCACATTGTTCAAAGTTTGTTCTGCCAGTTCTCTTGATGGCTCTACAATCAATGCTTTTGGAGCATTTGGAAGGTTCTGTGTTTGAACCACTTGTGCATTTCCTAAGTGGAAAAAAATAGCCATTAAGACAAACTACATTCCTATCCTGGAATTTGTGACTGGAAAAAACTTGGCTTTTCTATTGATAATTGAAACAGCATAATTCTAAATTTTTCATTAAAGGGTGATATTATTGCTCACTCAGTCATTAATAGCTTCAGATTAATATTCAGAAATTACAAGTGGGTATACTGGTCATACAGGATAATTTATTTTATTGCAGAGCATAAAAACCCACACTTATTTTTAAGATAACACTGTTGAGTAACTCAGCTGAACTTCTCATTTTATCTGATGCATTTCTAAATTCAAAACCTTAAAAAGTATTAGTGGTTTAAGAGGAAGAAAATTTGGTATACTTTAAAGAAAGCACTAATATCTCTTCATTACTGCTTTATTTAAGATCTTACTGGTAGCAATCAAAGGGATCAAAAGATACTATGTAACACAATCCGAATATAGAAACAAGAGAAGCATAAAAAAATCTAACCTACCTGAATGCTGTGATTTTACAACACTACCATCAGGAGCCTTGCAAAGGCCGACATAGCCATCTTTTGGCGGAAACTTGAAATCTTCTTCACCAAAATTGAATTTCAATTCAGCATTCTAGATTTCAACAAAGTCGTATCATACAGACAGTCTCAAAAGACCATGTAAAATGAGAAACAATTCAATAGTGAGAAACTAGCTAGACGAGGAAGAGGGGAAGGGTCTTTTTCTTCCCATCTTACACATTCCTCTCCCCCAAGTTGTCAGAGAAATCCTGCTAGAACTTAAAAAAAATCCAAACAAGGAAGAAAAAAAAAAAAGCCAACAGAAACAAAGCATTTTTTCTAAACCTGTACATTTCTCTAACTACTTACACATTTTGCTAAAATCTTTACTTCTCGAGAGATCAACCCAGAAAGACTAACTCCAGAAAGACATACTACTACATTACTGTAATGTTAGGAGTTCAGAAGAAGTGAAACAGGAATTCTGGTATTTTCAAGCTAATTGCTTATATCTGTTGAATCATAGTATATCAAAGTTTAATACACACAAGATAGCAGTGGTATTAGGAATTAGTTATCCGTGCTTTTACCCTTATATTCAAGTATTAAAATTTTAATTTAAATATTTAACTTAAATGGTACTCAAAGCTAACACACATTGTTGAGACCACTTTAGTAGTGAATACTGGTAGACCAAAGAAAACTAAGCACAACTACAGTAACTGCAGGTGGCTATGTGAATTTTACACCTAAGTAGTTTGTTATTAAACGCAGAACAATTGTAATGATCTTGGAGATCTGTGATATTCCTAAATTACCTTCAGTACACAAGCTGCAAAAAGTGCTTGGTTCTTTATGTGCGGTGGGATTTCAAACGCAAGGCCGAGGTCCTTTCCTGAAAGTAGGGTTAGTTCAGTCAGACTCTGCATGTGTGCGCATGTCTCTCCCTGCCCCTCACCCAATAAAAGGATCCCAATAAAATTTCAAAGAAAGTGAATAAAACTTACCATTTTTGGAGAATTTTATTTGTCCTTTATCTGTGTCTAGATAACATCCAATTGTATCATGCATAGTGAATTCCTGTAAAAAAGAATAGTTGTGAAGCTAAGAGATTTTAGTGTTCAGTGCATTAGGAAGACTTTAGTGCTTACATTCTGTCAACTTTTAGTTTTCCCACTTCTCTCTATTAAATGCTGATTCTTGAGAGAAGCAAGTTCAATTTATTCCAGTAAGACCACTGTAAATAGTTTGCACATTTTTATTTGGTTACAGATCTTCAGTAAATGGCCCAATTGATCTTAGATATTTAGACACTTATTACTGCTTTAAATTTATTTTAAAAACCAAACACACTGACAATGATACATTTAAGTCCTTTACCTGGAAGTATTCTGCATTATAGAAAAGTGAATTAGTCATGTATTTATTAGTCAATGTGAATCTAAGCTTAGAGCACCGATCATGGCACCTATATTTTGACTATACAAAAAGACTAACTCTCGAAGGTACTGCTATATGCATGCTATGTATACTTAAATATATCATTTAAATATCTTGAAATCTGTTAATTGTAAAGGTATTCAATAAAATCTATATATCATGAAGTGTTTCACTACTAGAAGAGCTACAAGAGTCCTAAAAGTTGCAAGTCTCATGGCACTGAGTTCATTAATACCACAAAAAGACTTGAGTTTCTGCTGTAATATTCATATTTATATAAATTATCCTTAAACATCTGAACTCAACTGGCATACTATACAAAAAACACCACAGATATTCCCAGTAGACACTGCAGAAGTGTACATTAAGGTACGGGTAAACCCAACTCAATAGCCAGAAGTAGCGCACCACTACGTCTTACTAGCATTTTGTCATGCATTTTGACATATCAGTTACACAATTAGTTCGACTTTAACTACTAGTAAACAGAATATGATGCCCTCACTTGGACATTCACCAAGGTATACAGATGAGTTGCTTTGTTCAAAATAAAACTGAAATAAGTCAAGACATAAATCCCAGAGATTAGTTAAACTCTAACCTATAACACACAGAAAAGTTTTAACTTTTACATAAGCATCAATATATTTGTAGTCTAGCCACAATCATAAGTCTCAAGTTGATAATTGCTTTTGTCAAATCTGTTAATAAGCTTTTATCGAAAAAACGATTCAATGCTTCATTGTACTTTTGCAAGTGAACCTCCTTTAGAATTTAGCACTATTACAAAAGACAGTTGGTTGTTACAGCACAAAACCAATGCCAAACTTTTAATAATGTTTCTACCAAACACAATTCAAGCTTACCTCCCCATAGCTGTCAAATTGCTTGTTGTGAGACTTCTTACCAGTGCCACCAAAGCCAAAGCCAAATTTATCGGTGCCTGAAGACAAAACAAAGTACAGACTTTTATCTTTTGGATGACAGCTTATGCTTTTTTCTCTTTGTTTCAGCAACTGAAATCTCTGACGCTACCACGTGAACAAATAATACACACTGCTAACTACAGAATTCTGGTTTTGACGTATACCAAACCAGTATTTTTTTGTACCAGTACATTTATTGATTTCACTAGTCTCCAGTCATCTTCATTAAAAAAACCAAAATGGAAATAAAAGGCAGAAAGTCACAGAAGGCAAGAAATACTGACACCACCTAAGCAGATTTCCTCTTAGAGGAAGAAAAACATTTGTATAAAAAGTTTTCAACTCCCTGGTATCGGTATCCTTCCCAAGGAGTCCATTCTCTCCAACATTAGAACAGGACTTCAGCCATTCTATGTGAATATGAAAACTGTCTGTGTGATTCTTTTGAAGGAAACTCACCCAAATCTAGTGAAGCCTGCATAGTTGACCAACCGACTCTGCACAAGCCTTGGTCATGACAGGAAACTTCATAGTAGTATTTCCCTTTAAAAGAAAAAGAAAGGTTCTAAAACAACATCCAAATTCATCAAGGTGGTTCAGTCTGGCTACTTCCAAGCCCATGCAAGTCTAACATTCCCACCTCTGCTGAAAGTGTCAACCCCTATTGTGTTTGAGTGAAACGTTTCTGTAGGTACCTGTGTATGGAAGGAAGAAACCAGCAGGCAAAAGAGACAAAGCACACACTGAGAGGTAGCATGTGAAAGGCTCCAAAGGAACGATAAGCAAGAGAGAACAGTGGTTCTATTGAATCCATGAGAACTGATAAACTCCGAACACCAGCTTCTGTCAAATCAGTACCAGACCAGCAGCACGCACTAGCATCAACAACTGCCAGTGCACCCTGAAGCACACCCAACTGGCTGCTTTCTACAGACAATCCAATTAACAGACAGACTGTCCAATTATCTGCACACCTGATGAAATGAGACTGTTCCAGGGTCTTTCTCAACACCCCACCAGAACCACTGTAGTATCAGAATGATTCTGCTTCTGAGTCAAGTGTTGGGATTGGCCTCCCAACTGTTGCTGCAACCACAGAACCATGAAACTTTTACACGCACATGTCTGTGTGAAGTGTGTAAGGAAACAACTGAAAGTACAGTGTGCATAGCTATTTCCTAATAGTAACAGTTTAATAAAATGCATTCTGATGAATATTAGTTACGATTCTCCCTCCTCTTACTCAGTCTCCCATCAGGGAAAAGGTAACTTACAATACAGGGAGAAGAAAGCAGAGGTACTGGTCACTTCAAAATCTTCAGCTAGCAGTACATTTGTTCGGATGGACAGTAAATTTTAGATGCAACCATCAACATTAACAATGGGTGATAAGCAGGCACTTCAGCTGAATCTTTTCTAGAAGAGTCCCCAAACCACAGTTTTATATCTACCTTTAGTCACGCCTCTAGTTGCTCTGCATCCATGCCATTCTTTAATCTCTCTGCTTTGACAACACAAACCATCTGATCCAATTGCTGAAAATTACAAGACAGTTTTAGTTAAAGAAATTGCCTCTCTAACTGCTTTTAAAAGAAAATTTCATGCATGCTTTCCTCTAGTTAATTCTTTTTTACCAAGTGAACATTTAAGACAACTCACCAAAAGCTGATCCTCTATCGTATGGGTTCATTTGCCATTTATTGAGCACTAAGTTTGAAAGACAGAAACAGAAAAAGCAATAAATCAAAAGGCAAGCCTGGAAAACTCAAATTAGAAGTTCACGGTGTTTGGCTTAACTTTCTGAGTAAACATCTTTGTTCCAATGCAATTCACAGGAAGTCAAGATGAAGGTCTACAACTAAAAGGAGGGGCAAAATCTATTCTATGGAAGTTTACATTATTCTACTAAGGAGAGCACAGATTAAGTTACTTAAAAACAGAACAGAAAACATTGAAGACTTTTATAAAATAAGCCAGATATCCCACATAATCACAAACAAATTCAGCTAGAAAATATCCAAAACTACATGAAGAGCAATCAATTTGGATGCATTATTTGCCATTTCTGTTCAAAGCTTACATTAAGATATCTTTTCAGGGCATCAGTTAAAATGTCATTACTAAAGAGGTAAGAAATGTGCATATAAAATTTCTGATTTCATCTTTCATATGCTCAATAACATGTAATAAAGTCTATACACTGTCACTCACATAAAACCCAGTCTATATATACCACAGACTGGACACAGTTATTAGCTTTACAGTTGCAAGTTTATTAAAATGAATGTTTAACAAACCCTCAGACACTGAGGATATGATCATGGTTACAAGCCACTGTATATCACTGAATTCTGGCCCTGTGCATTTCCTGCTCAGTTCAACATTTACCAGTACAAACGCAGCAACTCAAGATGTTGTTATTCACTTCCAAACCTAGCTAGGGGCTGAAAGGAAAGCAACAGCTCTAGTCAGCACAGGAGAACTGAAAGACTATACAGTGCTACCTCAGTCACACAAAAATAAGTTTGAGCCTAGAAGAGCCTTCTGCTTAAGCCCACTTAAGAGGTCCAAACCAACTGTGTGGTGTCATAGCTGGTGCCTCCTCTATTCCTGCATCAGAAAGATTTTTTTAACTCCTTTTAAGTTGGACATTACCAGCACTCCACATCTCGCAAGGTACTGAATTAGTCTGGCAAGGCAGTAAACTTGTATGGCTTTCAGAAGAACACTGAAAAGCAAGTTGTGGATCAGCCAGGTTTAAAATGAAGGCAAGAGCATTATTAAGAGACTGCAGTCCAATGCACACCAGTTCTTTCCATGATTCCACCAGTAAATTTATATTCACTATTTAATAAAATCCTGAGTGATGATTCTCTACTTACCTTAGCCAAAATCAAGGAAAAAATACTTATCTAATGGCAAGTTAGCTTAACTTCACTTTGGAAGGTGGCAAAATCAACATTAGTTAGTGTTCCAAACTTAAGGAGTCAGACATATAAAAACTTACCTGCCCCACCAGTTTTAATAGTGGCTTTCCCTTTCTTGCCTTCCATTTGGTCCTTCAGTGTTTCATAAACAATCTGGATAACTGGAATGCTAAAAGCCTAAAATGAAAAGTTATTTTCATTCCACAATTTATACAGTTACTTCCAGCCTGGTTTTCAGGTATAATACTCAGGACCAGGAACACTTAAAAACATTCCTACATGTCTCTTGGTATAGACTATTAGTAATAATGCATACATATTCTCTCTGTATATCTGCCTACACACCACCTCTACCACTTAAGACTTATTTTCTGCTTATTTAAATTTGATTACTTACACCAGTTTTTCCACTTCCAGTTTCAGCAGCCTATAAGGAGAAAAATCAGAGTTTATAATAACCAGGATGGTAAGGAGAGTTCTAGAATTCTATTTTAATAAATTTACTTTTTAGCAAGCGTTACTTTGGTCACAGAATCAAGAACACAGAGATCCACAAAAGACACGATGAACAAGGCACACCAGTCTGGTGCCTTCAAGGTTATTGACACTGCAGCATTGGCTTAGGCAGTATCAGTCATGTTCCGTACAGATCTATGTCAGGTATTTACAGCCAAAAGGAGAGCAGATGAAATCAGATAGATCTCATCCATGTGGCAGTGTCTGTCAAGTAGTTAAAAAAACGAAGCCTGAAGAGAACAAATTCTATCTGCAAGAACAGCTGGAAACATACAAGGAACTCACAGAGGGTTTTAGCTGAAGAGTATAGTTCCTACTGAAGAGGGACAGGAGAGCAAGTCTAACCACAGAACCTTCTGGAAAGAATGAAATTGACCCCACAAACAACAATTAAAAGACACAGGATTTCTGTGAATAGGCCTATCCTGAATACATACCATAAGTACATCACCACCTCCCAGGATCAGTGGGATGGATTCTGCTTGGATATCTGTAGGAAGACTAGAGGAGGAACATATGAGCACAAGTCAATGTTGTGAGTAGAAAAAGAGATTTTTGCTTACATAGGAATTCAGATAAACCATGTGCAAGGTATAGCAGGTAAATGTTATTCCTCCTGGTTTGCAGCTAAGGAACTGAAAAAGATTCCATTTACAAGGATAGAAAAGGAGATGGACCTTGACAGAAGTGTCTAGTGGATGCAATGGATTCAGCTGCACCCTGACAAGAGGGCTACATCTCACATCACTATGCTAAACTATAAAAGAAACAGATTAACTATACATTCCTTTTCTTGCTTTCTTTAAAAGATTTTCCCTTTAAAGCCACTTACGCAGCCCATACTGATAACATTCTGAATGACAATTCAAAACCAAGGTGAAAGAATTTGGCCAAGTAAGTAACCAAAACCAGGAATAATGACTTTTTTAGAAGACTGACACACAAGCATTCTGAAGAACACAAAATTACACCAGTCTGGAAAACATCTACTAAACTAGCACCAATTATGTATGTGACAGTTTCATCCAGTAATCCCATGATACATAATAAATAAATCAGAGGCACAGAGGCTTTTATCAAACAAAACAACTGAAATACAAGCAGTCATGCTTTGCTTGTTCAAGTTTAAATGTTACCACTGCAGTCACAATTTCTGTTCTTCAGTCTTTCACACTAAAGAGAACTGCATCAGATGTAATGACAGAAGAAAACCCATATCCACTTTGTTTTAACGTGGCAATGGAGGTATCTTAAGAAGCATGCCATACATTGCTAAAGGGCAAGTTAGAATTTGCCAGGCCCAAAGCCACTCCTACTTACAGCCAGTCCATCTCCTCCACCGCTTGAGCTATCTCAGGCATAACACCCATTTCTGTAAGACAAGAAAAAAAGGAACAAGCAGGGTTATTTAACTCAACATAGCCCAAAAGATAGCCAAGTGTCAACACTTCCAGCTACAGACAAAAAAAAAAAGTGATTAGTTTACTATTATAATACATTATATATATACTTTATAATTTGCTAAACTATACCACCAAGCAGAGATTCTCCTATAAAACCCTATTATTACCCACTGCAATATACAGAAAAATCATGATAAACCTCCTGTTCTTGAAACCAGTCAGACTGAGGAACGAGCCTGCCTTTTCAGCAGTTCCTTTGTCAGACCCACATATGGAGTAAAACACGCGAACCCATTTCGATAACCACTCCCGACAACTTGCAGAACCCCGACGAGCCGGGGAGAGGCACCTACATCCACACAGGCCTCTCGACCTCCAGCCTTATACGTGTTCAACCACACAGTACCGCGGGCCCGCACGGAGGGCGGCCCGGGGAGCCGCAGAGAGACCGGGAGCCTGCGGGTAGAAGCGAGACCATCCCGCAGCACCGACACCCCTCAGAGCCCCGCGCCACGTACCCGAGAACGCCGCCATCTTCGAGCCGGAACACGCCAAACACCTCAAGGCGCAGGCGCACGGCCCGGCGCCGCTTTATGGGGCCGGGTGGGCGCAGGAGGCGCCGCGCGGCGCGTTCCGCCCGGGCCCCGGCCCTGCGCACCCCTCGGGTGTTTGGTTCGCAGAAGTACCTTCGCACACAAACACGCCGAGTTATTTTTTTAGGCACACGCTAATGAGGATACATTGTTCTCTATTTTTTATCCAAATGCTCCAGTTACCCCAAATTCTGCACAATCTTGTTCTAGGATAACTCCTAGTGAGTTAATCTTTGGGGTGAATCTTTGGGGTGTTATTATAAAAACAAAATTGGATTGCAAGTGAAAAAAATGGAGCTTCTACAGTTAGACCACGGGTCAATGGTGCGTTTGTCTTTTAAGTGGAAAGCACAGTATAAACATTAGGAAGAAGTTCTTTACAGATTGCTTGGGCATTGGAATGGGCTGCCAGGACGGTGGTGGAGTCACAGTCCCTGGAGATGTTTAAGAAAAGACTGGATGTGGCACTTGGTGCCACCGTCTAGTAGGCAAGGTGGTGTTAGGTCAAAGGTTGGACTCAATGATCTCAGAGGTCTTTTCCAATCTAGTTGATTCTGTGATTTTGTAAACTATTGCCTACTGTTTTCCATTGTGAAATACAACTTCAAGCTTTTCTAGGCAGCACTGAAACACAGACATATATGGTTCAAAGGCCAAATAAACACCAAGCATCTCTGACAATGTAGTTCTCTCAACTACTGTGTTACAAATTGAGTAATGGTTTTGTCCCGGAGGCTTGTTTCAAGACCTTTTTTAAAACTTACTGAGCCCTACTGACTGCTAACTTACACTGTAGAAACAGGTATCATGCAGAGAAAAATACAGCAGATATATTATACCTTTAGTACCAGGCTGTTTCTCGTATATTAATAATTTCCTTTGGTAGTAACTTCCTTTGATGTGCTTCCCTTCTTTCAGTATTATTCACTATATCTGTCAATCATTATTTTGCATGCTTTCAGATAAATGACAAAACTAATAATTTTTTACAGACACAGATATGAATAATGTACAGATTCAACCATGATTCTGAGAAAACCTGTTTGTAGGCAGAACTTGATATCAATACATAGTGCTGCTTGTTGGTGTGGAATGTGGAGTGTAATTTATGATAAATTGTCCATAATTCTTTGAAACTTATGAACACCATGGTATACTATTTATCGTTGCTGTACAAGCTACATTGTCAAATACAGTTAAAGAAGTGTTAAGTAAAGAGACAGTCAAAAGGCATTTTTTTCTCAGCAGTTGTTTCTTCTTGAAGTATTTCCCAGGTATCCAAGAGAGCTTTCATATTGCCCTGAATCCCTAGTTTGAGAATTTAAATTTTAGTTTAACCTAATTCTAGGCGACACAGTTGTCTACAAGAAAACACGTACTAGACTCAAGCAAAAATTAGAGTACAGGAGCAGAGGTGGCCGGGTGTGAGGTAATTTTATTTCTATTTTACAAATAATGAATTTGCAGGACAGAGACTGAAACCTCAGTTCTTACATAATTATTTCAAAGAATCACAGAATCAATTAAGTTGGAAAAGACCTCTGAGATCATTGTGTCCAACGTATGACCAAACATCACCATGTCAACTAGACCATGGCACCAAGTGCCACATCCAGTCTCTCCTTAAACACCTCCAGGGACGGTGACTCCACCACCTCCCTGGGCAGCCCATTTCTGCCTAATTCTGTCTAACCACCCTTTCTGTGAAGAATTTCTTCCTAATGTCCAGTCTAAACCTCCCCTGGTTCAGCTTGAGGCTGTGCCCTGTTGTCCTGTTGCTGGTTGCCTGGGAGAAGAGACAGATCCCCACCTGGCTACAACCTCCTTTCAGGTAGTTGTGGAGAGTGATGAGGTCTCCCCTGAGCCTCCTCTTCTCCAGGCTAAACACCCCAAGCTCCCTTAGCTGCTAGTCATAGGATTGTGCTCCAGACCCTTCACCAGCCCCACTGACCTCCTCTGGACTCACTCCATCACCTTAATGTCCTTTTGGAAGTGAGGGGCCCACAACTTATAAACAGGCTCATTTTATCTGCTCGGCAGAGCTGAACCCTATGAGTCCTACACAGCACCACTGGAAGAAGAATTTGTGAGAAATACACCTTTGCTTTTTTTCTCCCCCATTTTCTTTAATTATCCAGTATGGGTTTAATTAATACGCTCAGGCCTCACCCACATCAGGCATTCCCTATCCCGAGCGCCCTCACTCGCTCCCGGGGCCGGCGCCGCAAGAGTTAACGCGGAGCCGTTTGGCCCCCGCCGGGCGCCGTCGAGGCGGCGACGCGGGGAGGGCGGTACGGCCCGGCCCGGCATGGCCGCCGCCGGCGGGGACAGCGGGAACAGCGGGACGGGGCCCCGGGAGCGCGCGATGGCCGGCGCCGGCGAGGAGGGGGAGAGCGGCGAGGAGAACATCCTGTACGACCTGCTGGTCAACACCGAGTGGCCTCTGGAGACGGAGGTGCAGGTGCGTGTGGCCGCGGCGCGGCCGCGGGCGGGGGAGGGGACCGGCCACGTCGGCGCGGGCGGGGACGCGCCCCGGGGGCTGCGCGGCCCTGGGGGCGCGCTGGGACCTCCGGGGGCGTGACTGACGGGCACCAAAGGTGTCCCCGCAGTCGTTCTGCTCTTGTCGTACTTTCTTGTCACTTAATTCCCACCCTGGTTTGTGCTTCTGGGGGTGCCCTGAATTATTTCTTGTTCATTGAACACGTATGTCAGGTTTTACTGTTGAGCTGATACGAGGGAAGCTGTGGTGAATGAAGTGCAGGTCTCATCTCCGGAAACTGCTGCACAGAGAGCTGTGGAAGCTGTCCTGGTAACAACAGCATCTTCATTGAATTTACCTTGCATGAGGAGAATTAGATCTCTCTCTGGACTTGTGTATCAGAATGGTTGCATCAGCATTTGCAGGAGTGGGCTAAAAGGCAAAAGTGTATCACTGTGTCTATACAAGGCACACAAATGGATGCCAAAGCTTAAGAACTCAGAAGATATTGCTCTTGTACTACAAGTTTTTAGTTGTGCTGTTCTTCTTAATGGGCCAGTGGAAAAGCTGAGAAGCACTTCCATCTTTCCTCTTTCATCTTTTCCCCTGCAGTGTGCTGAGCTAGCTGCCTCTATGTCTGCTCTTGTCTGGTTTGGACATAGAGGATGCAAAGAATGTGGCTTTCTTTCTTTCTTATAGTGGCTTTCAAGTCCACTGAAGCAACCGAAGTTGTTAGTGTATTTCGCACCAGAAGTCATTTATGGAAGTATTTTAACAAAGTTTTATGCTTAATGAGAACATCTGAACAGAAAAGATGCGAAAACATCACAGGTGGAAGAATTTACTTGTTAATAATTACTAGAGTCATGCTCATAACAATAGGGTTTTGGTTATCAGAAAGATTTTTTTTTCCCCCCGATCTGTAAATCCTCAATTGCAGCAACATATACGGATGTTTGGAAAGAACGATTGCAGTGTTACCAATTACTAACTTAATAGGTTGTTCACCAAGGTGAACAAGGTGCACTTTCTTTAACTGCGTTTTGAGAAATGGTAAATTGTCCTCGTTTCTTGTAATACATGAAAGCAATTTACCTGTCTGCAAACCGTGAGGAGGACTTAGGTGTGATGGCACCAGACTGTGGTTCCTCAACTGCATTAAGGGGGCACATTTCTGACAAGTATCCTTTTTCTTTTGCTACCAGTAGTATTCTTGAAGTTGTATGGTAGGTTGATTAAAGAACTGAATAATCTGAGTAACAATTGTGTTGTTTCATCTCCTTTTGTTGACTAGTCCGTCTAGTACTCATGTGGGTGCTAAGAGGGATGTGAATATTGTGTCATTCAAAGCTGAGTGAAGTGTGACACATCTCTTCATTGGCAGCTTCTGGGGATGCCAGTTTAAAGTGATTGTGTAACC
Source organism: Pipra filicauda (assembly GCF_003945595.2). NCBI lineage: Eukaryota > Metazoa > Chordata > Aves > Passeriformes > Pipridae > Pipra > Pipra filicauda. The sequence continues at coordinate 2,628,145 of NW_024104292.1, forward strand.
CAGTCTGAGAGTCCTTATGTGCCCTGGTAGTCAGAATTTCTAAGCATTGTATATTCTGCTTGTCAGCTTCAGCAAATGGTATTGACTATTTTAAACTTGATTTTTCTTGCCTATTTATTTTATTTTCAAGATAATATCTATTTTGAATGGCAGAAATAGGAAGGCTTGAAAATATTATGCTATGTGCTTTGTTTGGATTTACATTCTTAAGAACTGGTAGTAGCCAAGGACACTTCTGATAGTCTTTTTACCTTTTTAGTGGGAAATTGATTTTACACTGACAGTCATAGGCAAACAGATGATTTTGTCAGTATGAGTTAGATTTTGCCCTAAGATGTCGTAACTATGATTTTACTTAGGTGATTTTGACTTTCCTTTTGGAACATCTTTCCTTTTGTATCCCTTTCAATCCTGGTTTATTCACACTTTTCAGAAAAAGTCACAGAACACTTCCTACCTTGTAGAACTGAATGTCTTGGAATGAATGAGGTGAGAAATAGTAGAAGGGGAAAGGAAGTTGAATACTGCACTGGGAAATGAAATTAAATGTCTTCCTATGCAGTAATCTAGGCTACAAAGCAAGACCTTAAACTTTCACAGATCTCTATTGGCTTTGTTTTATTTTTCTGTTACCTCATTTGGGATGATTCATTTTTAATTTCAGAGCACTGAGTACTTATATCTCTAATTATGACTGTTGGAAGATGCGTCCTGCAATGAGGACGTAAAGTCATTTTAAATTCAAGATGCTGATAAAACTGGCATGGATTTCTTAGGTTCGACCCCCAAATTAGCTGTGATTTTAGTTCTTGTTAGTGTTGCCATTCACCTGTATTGAATTTAACAATAAGAGTTTCTTCTCGTAGGGTTGGGAAGAAGACAGGGGGATATAACAGTTATTTGTGAAGGAAACATGCAAGGGACTGACTGTGGCAGAGGAGAGAGTGGTGTGGAAATCAAGCGTCTATATTCAGTATAGTGAGGTGATTGTATATAATGTACTGTTTGAGAACCCCGAAGAAATGTGTAACGAGAATAAAAGTAATTACTGAATAGTTAATCAGTGAAAAAAGTGAATGAGGCAGTGTCAGTGGACAATTTTGCAAGGGAGGACTCATGAAATCATTTGTGGAAATAAAGGCTGATTGAACTTTTCCTTTTCTCCAGTCTATATTTCCATATGTATCACTTGGCTCTGGGAGGCTTTTTCATTGTAATCTAATGTTTTGAGACTTCCCCAACACACTCCCCTGCTCCACCCCCAGCAAGCTTGCAGGGTGTGCAAGAAAATCCAAAACTGAGTGTTTTGTCAGCAGGAAAGTACATTTTATTTCTGGAATGCTGTAGGAAGGGAGAAGTTGAAAGTGTTTTTCCAAACAGGAATGAATTAAAAAAGAAATATAGCAGATCTGGTAGTCATTGCTGTTGCTGATGTGATAAGAATATATTATAAAAAATAAAATTCAGATCTTCAGAGTATAATAGTAGATCAGTTTTTGAGGAGTTTAAGATGTATGGAATAGAAGCCTGTAGTTAAAACTCAGAAGTGTACACCTAAAATATTCAAAAAAATTCTAAAGAGATATAAGCAATTTTGGGAATGCTTTTACTGTGAACTTTTCTTAATCCAAAAACTTTAACAAGCTCTGCTTTTAAGGTCCCTAGGAAATTGCAGTTCTCCCTGAGGTACTAGGAGAGCTGTAATAAATAATTTATGCTCTCGCTTATTTTGCTGTAATACCTTGTTATTTCCTGAATGTGGAACATTACCTATTAGTACAGCCGTGTTTGCTTCTTACATGCTGTGAGATGACAGCCTGGTTATTTGAAAGACTATTTATGGATTGCAAACTTTGCGTACAAAACTAATCTTTACTTCAATAACTTAAAACTTGGGAGCCCACGTACTTTTTTTTTTTTTAATTTGAACATACTTCAAAATGTTGATAAATTTGTATGTCTTTCAGTGTTTGCTGCTCTATAACTTGGTGAGGTCTGAATATTTCAGTTATCAAGTGAAATCTACTCTATGTATTCTATACTGAAGGGAAGAGGAATTTCATTCATTACCTGCTCTAATGCTCAGCTTGTGATGCTCTAATATGTTCATTAGAAAAGTATAAGCATGACTGTTTATTTGAAGAGGTGTGTGTGATTCCTTCCTTATTGGTTATCTTTGTTATCTTCTCAGTGTCATATCTTTTTTCTGCTTTCTTACTGGCAAATAACTTTATCTCCTCATAGCTAAGAATATACATCCTGTGTTGTTTTCTATTCCTTTTTTCTGTGTTTGGTGAGGGCTTTCATTTATATATTGAATGTAGTTGTTCCTCTTTGCCTTAAGTAGAACAGGATTGCTGGTAAGGCTTTGTGAGATGGTGTGGAGTAGAGCAGCTGTGTTACCTAGTATAACTTGTTGTAAAAATAATTTTTCTTCAGAAAATCTTTGTTTTGCTTGATGTTTCTGAAACTTTCATGTGCAATCTTTATGTAGCTTAGCAATTAGATATTAGCATAATATGTTGAACACCAGGTACTTCGACTTCTGAGCATATCACTCTGGCATTAATTTGGGATAGAAGGAATAGTTTATAATACCTTACAGGAGAACATAATCAGAAGTCGATGTCTTTTCTTACTACTCAGATGGAGGCAAAGTTGAATCAATAGACAGTCTGTGGCACGTTTTTGTTTATTGCATCTTGGCATTTAAATTGTTTGACTTTATAGCCTGTTTTAGCTTATGAAGTGAAATTACTCACTATATGAAGACATGAGTAATAGAAAATACATAAGAAACTTGTAGGCTAGGAGGCAGATTTAATCCGTGAATCTGTGTATGAATGTTATATTTAAGTTAAAATGTGTGATATAGTCTCTGATCATTATTGTTATAATTGCAGCCAAGAGGCAACAGAAAACATGGTGCATCATTTATCATCACTAGAGCAATTACAGGTAAATATAACTTGTTCTTATGTTCATGACTTCCAAGAATGTGTGGATTACTTGTAAATTTTACAATTTCTGCCCTTTAGAGTGGCGATTGTAATGGAAATAGAGCGCAGGATATGTTTTCAGGAAGATGTTTTCTCATTGTCAGTATTACTTTTTTAGTCTTATGTCAATTTTGTGAGCTTTCTTGTCTCTATTAGTTTGTTGGGACTAATGTTCTAATGTCCTAACTAATAAACCATAACTTCTAAGAACTTAAACTCTGTGTTTTGCAAAATGTTGTTGAGTCTTTCCTTTTTTTTTCTCTACCGGCTCTTGCATGGGGCTGTTCACTTGTTAAGACAGTTCTATGCAATGTAATACAATCAAAATGTAAAATTTCCTTATAAACTAAGTGTTCAATGGCAGTAATTGAACTGCATTTTCATCTAGTAGGAATTTCTCTTAGGATTTCCAAGAATTCATAGTGATTTTTTTTTTCGATCTGACATTTGCATTTACTATAACATGAGAATTTCTGTAAGCCGGAGGGTGTTTTAAGACCACTAGAGATGTAATTTTTTCCTCTTTCCATTGTAGGTCCTGCATTATTTTTGCTTCGGTACCTCTGGTACAGGTAGGTTTGATGAGAATATTGCTTAATTTTTCTATTTGGGAATATTTTTATAGCCATCAAAATTTGATGGAACGTAATTCTTAATGAGAGGAAAGTTGAACACTTCTTTAGAATATTGTCCAAGCAATGCTTAGAATGGTCTCTTTTCATAAATTAAGTTGTAACCCCTTAAGTTACAGCTGAAGCCTATCTAGAAAAGAGCTAGTGTGTACTAGTTTGACTTTGTACTTTTACCGGAGGCGAAAGTCAACTTGCAGTTGAGATGTCATCTTTCTCCAAACACATATTTGTCCTCCCCACTCCCAACTGCTATATTGCAAGTGAAGCTGCTGTGGTTTTTCCTTTTTTTTTCTCTTAAGCCCTAAGGATGGCACAGCAGGGTTTGCTTCCTCTGGAGTAATAATTTTGATTTTTTTTTTCCTTGACAATTCAAACTGTCATACAAAAAGCTTGATAACTACTTGAGCAGCACTCGTGCCATTTATAAATTTTGGGTTCTGATTCAAAGAGTGATTAAGTGGTCCCAGAAATATATTGGGGTAAATAAAGTGTTTCTGAAGAATTTCAGCTGTGTGGTTTTACTACTCTGTTGGTGCACTTAGCAGGTTTGAAGATATCAGTTTTCCCGTTTAAAGGATATTCTGTTGGTTTTGAGATATATGAAAAGGGGTATTTATGTGGCTTCCTGTGAAACAATACTGTACTTGAATTTGGCAGGGAATGCTGTTTTCCCTATTGCTGGTATTCTGGTTTATTTTTATGCACCTACCTGCCCCCCTTTTTGGGTGGGGGAGGTGAAATTTTTGGGCGTCATACTGTCATGTAAGTCTAGTTATGAGGATTCAGTTGTAGACAGAATTAAATTATTTTTCTTCCCTCCCTCCAGTAGTCATTTAAAGTCTAATTTCAAGCTTTTATAATTGTTTCTAGTTGCTATTTTCATGTATTTAATAAAAGTGTTTGAGAGGGAGCTCAGGAGGCCTCTAGTTTAAAGTCCTGTTAAAAGCAGAACATTAAATTCAGATTGGGTTCAATAGGGCTCTGTCCAGCTAGGTCTTGAAAAGGTTAAAGGGTGGACATCCCAAAGACTCTCTGATCTGTTCTAGTGCCTGTCTGTCTTCATGGTGAAGTAAGCCCTTCCTTATGTCGATTTGGAACCTGGTTTAGATTCATAGAGACATTTAGGTTGGAAAGGACCTTTACAATCTTGGAGCCTAACTGTTAACGCAGCACTGCCAAGTCCTCCAAAGGGTTGATCATAGTTTCTTGTGTTCCTGCCATGCACCTCAGTTGCTCCCATCTTCATGGTAACTTCCTAGGTATCAGGCAGCTGCTGTTTGGTCTCCCTGAAGCCTTCCCTTCTCCAGGCTAAACACGTACAATTCCCTCGGTATCTCCTTGTAGGGCAAGTGCTCCAGTCCCCTAACCCTCTTTGGGGGCCCTCCTGTTTACCGGTGTTCTTCGTTTGATGGGTGTCCCAAAACTGGCTGATGATCAGAGTATAAAGAGTGATGAGTAAATGATTGTTTCCCTTAATATGTGGTTTTGTTCTGTTAATACAAACAAGGCTGTTGTTACCCTTTGTTGTTGGCAGGGTGCAGTGTTGATTCATGTTCAGTTGCTAAAACCACATAGGTGATTGATGGTTGCCTTAAAGCTAAATTATCTGGTTTGTATATCTCAGGTACTGCTTTTGTTAGGTGTAGGTTCTGATTTAGTCTAATGTTTTTGGTATTTCAGCCCTGCAAAATTTTCTCTGCCCACTGGACTGGTTCGTCTCGTTAGTAAGCAGATCAACTGGCACCTTGTCCTTGCCAGGTAACCAGCTCTCATGCTTTTCCATTTTTTTATGGTAGTGAATGTATTAATGCTTCTTCTTCTCTCCCCGCCATCCCTGCTGGTAACCATGCTCGGTTAATATTGTGCTGAGGTCATGTTATTCTTTTTGGTCAAGAAAAATACCGGAGGCTTTCACAGGTAGCTCTGTGAAAGAAAGCTCAATGTGCTGACTAAGGGGCTCCCACCTGCTTCCTTTCAGTTAATGCACCTCTGCTCGGGTCTGAATGTCTGTCTGGCTTTTGAGGTGAAGTTATTTGCAGTGCAGTTGTTCTCAAACTCAAGTCCTGAATTCGGTTGGTTAAAGACTTGACAGGATATGTAATTTTAAAATAAGTAATTTGTATTTGTGGAAAGTGAATGCATACCCTCAAGACTTGTCTGCTATTGCGTGTACAGAGAAGTGGGAGTTCCAGTGCTAGAACCAGCTGTTCTGCAGTAATTTTAGCAACATCAGTAAGGTCGCTGGCATTTAAAAATAAGCATAAATATATGAAGAAAAATGGTTCAGTGACTTGAAGGTAGTATGGAAGGTTTTAGTTTATGTTGTGTGTTAGGTACAAAGACAGGAGACCTGCTCCTAAGTAGACTACATAACTTACTGAAGTATGATAGTTGTTTATTCCAGATAAAGCAATACATAGTTTTGGATGTCGCTGTTGTAAAATTATCCATAAGCAGCATCTGATTCTGATCTCAATTGTAATGAGATTTTAGACATTGTTTCTATTTTCTAAGTGCTACTAGAAAAGAATGTCAGATAGATTTCAGTGACTTGAAGGGAATCTCATAGAACTGATATCTTCTTTCTAGTAAAAAATTGATATTTCCCAATTTGTTTTGATTTATGAAAGAGGCAATTTATATCTAACCTAGCAGAAAAGCCCCTAGGACTGATGCACATTCTGTAAGGAATGGACTTAAAATGAACTTTCAAACCTGTATTTTCTCTTTCAGCAATGGTAAATTGTTGGCAGTTGTTCAAGACCAATGTGTAGAAATCAGGTAATTTAGTGTTATCTATTGCTTCATGAACACAGTTGTGGAGTCCTCAGAAAGTGTTTCTAGTCATTTACTAAATGTACTTTTAAATATTTTTCTGCATTTTGCAGTGTTATATATTGTGAAAGTTATCCATGGAATAATCATAAAAGCAGAAACCTTCTGTTTGTCTTAGTTCTCAGCAATTCCACATTAAAAAAAAAAACAACCAAAACAACACAACCCCTCCTTTATCCCCCAGTTATAAATGTTATAGGTAGCTGTATGTAAGTATCTCTCTCTCCCTCTCTCTCCATTTCAAGATGTGAAAGAAAAACAATCAAGATGCTCTGAAATACTCAACACAAATCACGGTCTTTTTAACCTTTGCCTTTCTGTCCCCTCTAGAAATTCTCTCCTAACAAATGGGACAAGGAGCCAGTATTCTTCTCTGTAGAGTAGCTGGCGTGTATAATACTTCACCTTATTTTACAAGTAGTGTGGATTGCCATCAAGACTGATGCTTTCCCTTCTGCTCTCTAACAAGAAGCTCTCCTTTGCTAGTTCAAGAGCACATTTAGCTGTAGAACAGATCTTGATTGAGTGTGTTTACTTGCTTCACAAAAATCCATTTGCTAGAAGGTCAGACCTTCTATTTATATGTAAAAGAAGCAAGTGTATGAAAATTGTTCAATCAAAAGTGGTGTGAATACCATAAATGTCAGCTTACAGACTATAAAATAAATCTTGTTTCTTTGTATTAATGTAACTATATTCTTGCATTGTTTCTAAAATTGTAACCTAAAGAATACTGACTAGGTTTTTTTTTCTAAAGTTATATGAAGCGCTGAAATGTTGCTATCCTATTTTGAACAGCATTACAAATAAATGAGGGATGTTAGTACTTATGCAGTGGGAGGAGGACGTCTAAAATACTAGTATTAGTTACTGTAGCTGCCTAAGGGCGAAAGCTACTATCTGCTTTTTGACCAAGTAGTTAAGGTGTGCAGGCCTTTGAATTGAATATTTTTCTAGTGTTCTGTTTATTATGGAAAGTTGGATAGTGTCTTTTCATATTTAAATTCATATGAGTCTTTTTTTTTCTGCAGGTCTGCAAAAGATGAATTTGTATCCATCATTGGAAAATGTCAAGGTATGGCAATCTCTATGTGCTTACTTAGTGTCATCATTTTTTGTTATTCATGCATTGCTAAATGGTGATGTTGGTTTAGTTTAATGATAATGTTGTAACTTCTTAAAAACTATTGCGAAGAATCTCGTAATAGTTTTGCTTTGTGACTAGCTCCATTACCCTCCCTCTGCCTCTGCTTTTTGTGATGATTAACATATGAAAGAAACCTGAATCTGAAATGAAATGATAGTTAAAATTAGTGGGTTTAGGAGACATAACGGGTGACTTTTCTTTTTTGACCCTCCTTTGAAATAAGCTTGTAATGCAGGTAGACACCCGGCCTTTTTTTGATGCAACTGACTTTTTGTTCTTTTTAAGGGATTATATTTATATTTCACTTTTATTAATAACTTTATTCCTTTTTCACAGTGCCAAAGGATCCCAACCCTCAGTGGAGGAGAGTGGCATGGAGTCATGACTGTACGTTACTTGCTTATGCTGAAAGCACTGGAACAGTCAGAGTGTTTGACCTGATGGGTAGTGAGCTTTTGGTCATTTCACCGGTATGTGCTCTCTTGGATTAAATATTGATATAGTGGAACTTTTTTTAAGGGTCATGCATAATTTCCACTCTTGGACCTTTCTAAAGTCATGACTTATATTGCTATAAATGTTTACACTGCAAATACAATGCAGAAACGGACCATAAAAAGTTTAACTATAATATATCCATCATATGATCAACAGAAGACGTGTAGCCCTTAAAACAGCACAGAGGGCGTTTTACATCTGTCTTGGAATTGTGGTAGATCTGCAAGTACATTGGATAGTGAAAATATAGAATCACCTAATTAGTGTGTGTGCAAATAATTACAATTAGTAGTAATAGATCTGCATTTCATATACAGAGTCAATTATAAATCCAGAAATATTGCTGCTAGAGCAACATGAGGAATTTTTTTGCTTGGTATGATAGTAGATAACTGCTGTCAACAGGCCCCACATAATATATTTCCTATTTTGTATGTTCAAAGGTTGTATTAAACTGATTTGTGAAGGTGAATGAAATGTATTTCCTTAGTATATTGTCTTTGCAGAATTTATAGTAGTAAGATTTCTTTAAAAGAAAGATAAAAGGAGGTGTATTTTGTTACTAATACAAACTATAAAGCGTTTTATTATTTTAATACAATATAATAAATTATATATAGTAACAAAGACACTTTTTTTAAAATCTCCTTTCTCTCTCAATGTCTGTCTTCATTTTTGGGTAAAGACAGCAAGTTTTCCAGGAGATCTGAGTTATGCTATTGCTGGATTGATCTTTCTAGAATACAAAGCAAGTGCTCAATGGTCAGCTGAACTGCTCGTTGTTAATTATCGTGGAGAACTGAGAAGTTATCTTGTAAGGTAAGCATACATTTTGACTTAGTTTAAGAAGGTGCAGTGAACTTCAAAGGAATTCTTTCTACTCTTTCTAGAAAATAAATCTGAAATAATCCATGTTTTTTTTTTTTTCCCTGCATACATAGTGTTGGAACAAATCAGAGCTTTCAAGAAAGTCATAGTTTCAACTTTAGCAGCCATTACACCCATGGTATTACAACCGTCATTTATCATCCTGGTCACAGGTAAGTGCTCTCTGCTACCTGACAGTGATATGTAAATGATGAACAAAAGTGGCAAAATAAGCATTGAAGTGTGTTGGATATAGAGGGGGAGAAAACCCCCCTATTTTAAAATTGGTGTTTAGTGCATCAGTAATAAGTCATGTCTCTTTCTACCTATGAAAGAAGACTTAGTTGATTTCACTTGAATAATTAGGTAATGAAAGTCAAGGTCTGTCCTTTCTGTCTGAGTACCTTGCATAAGCAGCATGCATTTTGTAGAATATTAGGAGTAGCTTCAAAAGACATTTCTGAGTGTGGTGGGGGTAAAGGCTGATATGTGTTTGGTTGGAGTTTTTTTTTTCTTGTTTGTTTATTTGTTTCAATTTGTAATTGACTGCTGGACTAGTTGGCCACCCCATTTTCCCTAGTGTTCTGACTGGAACTGCCAGGCTTCTGTATTTGGAGTTGTCCTGTGATGTATTTTCTCTACTAATAAGCTGTTGGTTACAGAAACAAGACTTGAAAGGTGGCCTAATTGACTGCCTGCTCTTGAACCCAATGTAGTTGGAATAGGTACCGGTTAGCCTACTACTTATGCTAAAAATGTGCCTATTTTTTTAATATCAACTTTCTATATAGCAAGATAAATTCAGCAACTCTTTTTCCTACTTCTTTTCAGTTGTAGGGACTAAACTTCATTATAGATATTTTTCTTCTATTACATCTACTAGGATTGAACCCATTAGTGCAGTACGTTATTTCACTGTTTAGTTTTAAATGGAAATTAGGCTTTGTTATGGAATACCAGAAGAAGCTCACTGTTAAAAACTTGTTCTTATTGTTCAGTGTTAAGTGAATTTTAAGTGTCCTGTCCTATCTATCTCGGGAAAAAAGATTATTGTTAATGAGATGTAATGTTCTTCTAGCTTTTTATTTTGAGAGATTAATTTTCCTTATGATTCCTTCTTGCTACTTAATTCATATCTAATAATTTCACATAATTAATATTCAGTATACTAAATGTATAGTTTTGATGTAGTAAGTGAGGATTATGGAGCTTTGGTAGCACTACCTGACCAGACAACAGAAACGACTCATTGTTTCCTTTGATCAGACCAGAGTTAATGGTTCTGACACCATTTCCAAAGTTATCTTTTCTGGTCCTAATATTAGGAAGTAGATTGCTGGAACAGTAAGTGTTGCAAAGAATGTTGGGTAATATTCAAAGAAGAGTCAAGTAGTTACTCTGATGTTATTATAGATGGTTATGCTTGCTTTTAATTTTTGTGACTTTTTGAGTAAATGACGTCAGAACTGTTAAACTCTTATAATGGATGAATCCATTAGCAAGAAAATATGTAGCAAAGCAGTTGTCAAGCAAATAGTATGGACATTGCTTTGTGTGTGCTAGTGACAACTTCTTGCCATAGAGATTTAGAAGAAACGGAAAAATTGCAATAATGTCAAGTTTTGTTTTCTTTCTTTCCTCCCACCTTGAAGAGAGTGATATCTTTGTTTTTCGTACTATTCTTGTAAGATCTTAAGTTAATGTTTTTAAAACTTGATATTAGTATGAAGTAAAAGAACAAGAGACAGTGCTGGGTTTGTGCTTAGAACATTGGTCATTAAAATTGTCTTTTTACGGAAGCTTATTGTTGGCATAGCTCTTTTTGTTGTCCATGTTGCAGATTTTCTAGGGAGAGAAATGACCTTTCCTTACATGGAGAAATGTGGTTCTATCTGCTGCTGACCTAATAAGTTTTTGTAATGTGTGTGGCATACACATTCAGGAATTACTTGTTTTTACCAGGAAATATTATGACTCATTCCATGAAAATAAAACTAGTCAGATGGAGTCCCCTGTGATTGTAGTATCTCCTGCTATATGCAGGAGATATAAGCCAGTTAACTGGCTTAGTAAAGTTGAAAAATTGGTGCTTGAAAGAATGCACATTTGGATGGAATGGATCGAAAGCAAGAGAACTGATGTTTTGCCCTTCATATAGGCAAGTACTTTCTGTTTTGAATTTAATCTGTGGTAGAAAACTCCTAAATTTGACATTGGAGAACTCTAAATTCATGATCAGAGTCTCTTGCTGAAATTTTCTTGTTAACCAAAAAAAAAAACCCAGAAAGAGTTGAAGGCAGGCACTTTAAAAATGTGCATTAAATAAAATGGTAGATATATAGGGACACCTGAAAGTTTTCATATTCAATAATGTGAACTTTGATCACTTAGCATAAGTTCAACTTTGTCAATTTGTGCTTTCCTGCATTTCATTCAGCCTCAGATGGTGAAGTTACACTGGACTATCTTTACTGCTTGTAAGGCTTGACTTACTGCACTTTGTATTACTGTGTATTTACGCATTACCCATTACAGAGCAATAAAAGAGCACTTAAGAATTTAATGCACTTAATTTTTTCAACTAGATGTATGGTAATTGCAAAGAGAATATATCAGTAGGGAATGTATCTGAAGCAAGAGTTTTGGGGAAAAGTCTAATAATGAATTTCACTGTTGTTAAAATGTGTTACATACCTTAATTTAGATACCAAATGTTGGTGTCCTCTTGTGATGCAGTCTTCATCTAGGATGGAATTTATGGTGCACTTTAGTTGACAAAACTTTAATGTCTGCTTCAGTGTGAACTCTTTGTGAGCTCTAATGTAAGTTTCAACAACTGCTTGAATATCTTAATCTGGAACTGAATGTCTTACCTCAGGGTTATCCATAGTAAGACTGCTAGAGAAAATGTTTGATGTTAAAGCCTAAAGTTTGCGATGAAGGCCTTGTGATGAAAGAGTTGAAGGGTTTCAGATTTAGTTGAAATTTTTTTGTTGTACCAAAATTGATGAATGAAGAATGGCATATCAAGTTTTTCTTGGATGCCTGACTTGAAGTTGTTGTTCTCAAGACCAGTGTTAACTGGTTATCTTCAACCCTACTTTGTAGCAACCTGTAGAATAGAGTGCACCTGAGGTACTGCAGTCATTTTTTAAGACTGAAGGAACCCCATGAAATCATCTAATCCATTCCCTTCACTGCAGGATCAGCTGGAGCAGGTTGCTTGGACCCATGTCTCAGCAGTTCAAGACCTGCACATCTGTATCCTCCCTTGAGAGTGTGGTCTGTGTCAAGGCCTCTGATGTGCTGGAGGAGCTGCTCCAGAGAGTGCTGGGGACTGAGCCTGGCAGTGCATCACCACAATTGTGCGGAACATGTACAGAGACAGGTTCTGGTCATCATTTTCTGCAAAGTGCTGCACAAAATGCTACAGACATTGTCTGCTCTCTAGGCACTTATTGATCTCTACAATCCCCTGAAAGGAGGTTGTAGCCAGGTGGGGATTTGCCTCTTCTCCCAGGCAGCTAGCAACAGGACAAGAGGATGTGGTCTTAAGCTGCACCAAGGCAGGTTTAGGTTGGACATGAGGAGGAATTTCTTCTCAGAAGGAATGATTAGACATTGGAATGGGCTGCCCAGGGAGGTTGTGGAGTCTCTGTCCCTGGAGTTGGTCTAGTTGGCGTGGTGGTGTTCAGTCATAGGTTGCACTTGATGATCTCAGAGGTCTTTTCCAACCTAATTGATTTTGTTATTCCTCTGTGGTTTGTGAATAGCATGAGACCTGGGAATATTCAATAAATTTTACTGTCCTCTTAAAGAGGATTAAATGGGGAAGGAAATTTTCTTCCTGGACTTTTTTTTTTTCTTTTTTTTCTTTCATTGGACTTTTGTGGGAAAAGTTTTGAAATGCACTCAGGGCAGAGCTGAGCTGTATGAGTGGCAGCCCCTAGGGAGCAGAGCACTTCAGGAGTGATGCAGCCTTGGAAAAGGGATAATGGAGCATTCCCAGGTCTGAGCTCTGGGCTCTTACAGTTGCACCTTTTTTGCAGATACTTTACCTTTTGCTGGGTTATTCGTTAAAATGATGCTTCCAAACAAACTTAGACACATATTCTCAAAGTTTTCATCAAAATAGTCATTAGTTAAATATAGAACTGCTTGTTAATAAGGTGGAAGGGCTTCAAGGGAAAATACTTTGATACAGTTTAATGTCAATCAGCAATAATTATAAGAGTTATGTCAGAGTTTTTAAAATGCCATCTACTGTGTGTAACAAAATTATTACATGTATAATCAGTAGAGTGGCTTTAGAAAACAGAATCAACAAATCTTGATGCTTTCAGTTCCTCAGTGAAAGAGAAGTAGCTTTTATGCCACATCTGAATAAATGGAAACCTAATGCTTGAACAGAATGATCAGAACTTTTCATAGGCTTAAGCTATAATTTTTTATAGTTTTGATGGTAAGGCAGAAACTCAGACTTGTAGACAAACTCACTTTATTTTAGATGTTGGGAATTATGACTTATCTGGAAAGCTACAGAAGAGAATGGATAGGTATAAATGCCACAAATAACAACTGACACTCAAATAATATTTAAATACTTTTAGATTTCAGGGTATTTATCCACAGACAAAGGTTATTGAGGCTCTTAACTGTCTTAGTATACTTAGTCTTTTTGTTGCTGCAAGCAGACTGCTCTAGACTTAAGACTATGAGAAAAAATGTGGCAGTATATGAAACCATAATATACCTTTATATATTTTACAGACTTCTCCTTGTAGGAGGCTGTGAAACAGATGAAGATGGAGTATCTAAAGCAGCTGGTTGTGGGATATCTGCTTGGAGAATTCTCTCAGGTTCTCCCCATTACAAACAGGTCACTAGTTACGAGGATGACGTTAGAATAGTAAGTATTTGTCCTCATTTTACTGGATGAATATTGTCACTGCCAGAATTATCTGACTGGACGTTCAATATGTCTCTTTTTGAAAGAAGAATTTAATACAGTTGTTGCTATTTTCTAAGGTACGATGTGAATATCTTAAGTAGTTATCTTTTCCCGCCCTGTATCTGTCTGTTTTTGCTTTTTCTGTAGTATGATTTGAAATTTAAGTTCTTGATTATCACTTGGGGTTTTAAAACCCAAAACAACAAGAAAGAACAAAAATATTGCAACACGGAAATGTGTGAACTCCTCAGTTGTACACTGGGATATGTCTTTGGAAAAAACCTCCAGTTTGTCCTTTTATTACTTTAGAAGAAAAGACAGCATGCCTGAAATAAATGTTTCAGTTTAACTCTGACTCTAGATTTCTTTTGCTTCTAGTAGAAGTAAATGTTTGATTTAGTAACAACTTGGTTATACTGAAATCAATTCACAATATACCAGTTTAAATTCCAGTATTTAGTCTTATGTAGGCATTGCTTAGTATTATAAGGGAGCTGCTAATTTAATTGCAAATGAGTAGTGGTTTCCTGTGACATGTTACATACCTAATGAAGTGGACGACATTACACAAACTGGATTTTATTATCCTTGCGTTATTTTGAAGTGGGCAGTTTTATGGAAATTTAAAGAATCCTGCACAGTTGTTTTAGTATTTGAGATATGACTTAATTTTTGGTGCATAAAACAATGTATGTGATTGTCTTTCATTGAATGATTTGTTTCTGTTTTTACAGACACAGAGAAGAGGATTATTAAGGATTATGAATTTAAGATTTTACAGCAGACGGGGAACAGAACAGGTATTAAGATCTAGGTCTACCTCAGAAATGTATTTTACTAACATAATTGTCCATTAATGACTATCTGAGAAACTGACTAAAAGTAGGTTTTACTTTATGCAACTTAACACTGTGAAATTAAAGCTAAAAGTTTGTTCTTTTTGATTAAATGGAGAAGCATGCTATTTATTTGGCTTTCTTAAAAATCCAATTAGTTCATCTGCTGAAGCTTGAATCATTGGATTTCAGGAATAGGTCTAGAGATGTAGATTCAATATTAAATGTAAACTTATTCAAAAAGGAAGGTATAAGAAACCACGTGGTTATTTGTTAATGAATGTAATAATCATATCATGTTAGATGTGTTACATATTCTACAAGAAGAAAGTAGATTGTGATAAGTTTCTCAAATATATGCCCAGGAGGGAAGTAAGGAATAAACCCCAGCCTTCTGCACTACCCCACTCCCACTAGAAAACAACAAAACCCCCTCACCTTACAGCCCAAAATTTTCATACAATGTGGGGAAGAAAAAATGGGTGGATTCAAACTAATCATTCATGGCTTAAATAGGGCAGACACAAAGACTTGATTTTTTCTAGTCTGAGATACTAAGGAAACATTTTGCTAAGTAACTTCAAAAGTTTATTAAGGGTCAGACTTCTACTACTGGGATGCATGTGAACCTAATAAAACTGCTGATGAGAATCAACTTGTTCTTAACAAAACCTGGGTATGGATTTTGTATTCTCTCCCCTGAGTGAGTGGGTGTTAGAATGTCACACTGAGGTGTAGGTATGTGCTTTCTGTATTTCTAAGGCTTTGTACACAGTGCTCATGGCTTTCTTGTATATACCCTAGGAGCTGCCCATGCACCACTGCACCACCTTCTCTTACCTCTTGTCTACTAATCGTGTGTAGCCTTTGATTGATTCCTCTTTCTATTCCCCTTTCCCTTCTTGTAAAAAAAATTTTTTCCCCTTCTTTTTCTTTACAAAGAAAAACCAGTAAAGAATGTGTCTACCACCTTCAACTTGTGTCCTCCTGAGAGGAAAAATGCTTGATTGGAAGTTATATGGACTTAGGAAATGACCTTAATAGATCTTTTGGGATGTTTAGGTGACTGGTTAAAAGAAGTTGCATGCTTGATTGGAAGGGGAAAATAAATCTTTCTGAATCTCTCTCAAGGGTGGAATGGAAAAGATTTTATTTCCTTCACTGAAAATATAAAAGAGAAAGCTGAAGTAAAGTTTTTTTACTGAAAAGCTTGTACTGAGTGTAGCTATACTAAACTTCAACTTCATTGCACTTGCCAGTACTAAATTAACAAAGAAAAGCAGAGACTGTTATTCATCCTTGAATGTTTTGATCCAATTTCAGAGATTATGGCTTAAATATGTGAGATATAGTTTGTATTCTCAGTGGCAAATTAACACCAGGGTTAAAATATGGCAGGCACAGCAACTGGAGGACTTGTGTATTAGAACTAGCTATACTGGTATTGGATTCTTAGTGTTCCTACCTTAAGTGACACTTAGAAAATGTTAGGTGCCAACCTGCTGATGTTTTCAAAATCTTATTTTGAAGTTCCCTTAAGTTGTCAAGCTGTTTGCAGAGGCAGCATTGCCTGCTTTGCCAAAAGACTCATTAATTTTTATAGATAAGAGTGTGTGGGCGGTAAATTTGAGTGTGTTAATATCTAAAGCTAACAGCAAGAGAGTAATTACTGACTACTAAGTAAACATTTACCTGTTTTTAAGATCTGGGATTTATACCACTATCAGTTATCTGAACAGGTTATGTATTTTGGCTCTATGTTTCTAAGTCCTTTAACAGTCTTTTGTTCTTTATGCATGCAAATTGATCCGTAAAGAGAGAATTACCATTGTAGGCATGTACAATTCCTGGGCAAACCACAGTTGAAAATACAGTACTCTGGCTTCTTAAGAATATAATCAGAGAATACTTAGGAAGTTTTTCTAATATAAATAATGCTTAACTGATTAAAAAAACCCCTTAATGCTTCCCTTTTCAATTAAAAACACACTTTAGGCTTGAATTTAAGCAGTGCTCTCAATAGCTGCAAACCACTGTACAACAGTGAGCAGATTCCTCGATTGTCAGTTTTCTGTGACATAAAGATGTAACTTAGAAAGCCTAAGAAATAAAAGTAATAAAAAAACCCAACCCCAAAATAACATATCTACCTGAAAAGAATGTTTGTATCTTCAAATGATACCTACTACTAATGTTCTGTAGAAATACCATTAAAACTTCTTAATTGATGGAGGTCATTTAACATTTTTGTACTTCATTTATGTTGGGGTATTTTCCAAGAGGGGAAGTGTCGGCTTAAAAACTGGTTGGACAGTTTTAACATTACTGTAGGTGAATCTTTATTAGGAAGTTTTTAAAAATGAACTAACAAAATGGAATTTTATAAACAATGTAATTTTGGAGAATCTGCACTTTGCTGTCTTTCAGTGAAGATTAGACTATCTAAGAACCTAATGATCTTTCTGAAAACATAGTAGTTGTGGTGGGAGCGGGGGGAATAAATATAAAATGTATTTTCAGAAATTATTATTCATTGCTACCATAGCAGTGGTGCTAAATTTGACTTTAAAATTTGAGCGCATATTTAGAGGGTCTTGTGGAAATAGCATATAGATTTGGTTGTAGTTGTGTGGGATTTCGTGAATCCTTAAGGAAATATTTTGTTAGAAGTATGTTTTGCCTCTTAGGGTATCCAGAGCTGAAGGAAAACTGTATCCAGGAGCATTTTTGTAGCCTTGATGAAGTTTACTTACAGATGTTGAATTATTTCATCTGTATGGACTTAATCTGATACTTGCTGTGTTGCTGCTTAGTCTGTTGTTACTCAAGAGATTCCTAAATTCTGATTCAGTGTCCTGAAATGAACGATGTCCTGAAATGCTCCTCCAAGATCTCTCCACATGTGTATTTCTTGTATCTCCTTTTCTTTTTCTTTTAAATTTAAATATTTGGTTTGTAATAATGCCTACCCACTAGTTTGCTCCCAGGGAGGAAAAGCTGTACTGAACTGTGTTCTGGTAACAGTCTTCCTTGGGTGGACCTGAGAGACAGGACAGTAGAAAACTGAAGCTGCTGAAGGTTTTTTCTGTACAGAGAATGATGAGCAATTTTCCCTCCAAGTAGCTCTGCATTACTGTCAGGGACTTTGTCCTAGGAATGCCACACTTCCAGGTTTTATTTGCTGTATAACAACGTGATGCAGAAGTTCACATTCCTAAAGATTTGTTCATGTTAAGGGACTTTTCTTCCTTTATATGGGTTGTTTTTACTCTTCCATGCCACAATGGATATTTCACCTTTATTCTTCTAGAGTAGGGGGTTTTTTTATTTATAATTTAGGGCATGTCAAATTTTCAGGATGAAAGATAGTACAAATTTCTCCCCTAAAATAGAAAAAAATATTTTTGGAGGAATTTTTTTGAGTATTCCTTGGTGTGTATTTTTGTTTACTTTGACATAATGTTTGGCAGGATGGAGTTTTCAAGATGAATCTTTCTCCTGATGGAGCTCTTTTGGCAGCTATTCATTTCTCAGGAAAACTGACAATCTGGTCTATTCCATCTCTCAGACAACAAGGAGAATGGGACCAAACTGATCAGGTAAGAAGGATCTACATGTTTAAAAACTTGAGATATATGTATTAATCTTCTGGAGATGTGTTTTCATAGGGAGATGAGAGTAGTTCAGATAACTGTGCCTTAGCTACATTCTAGCTTTCCAGTCAATTCCATGTTTTTCAAGAGCTCTGTATTTACTTCTGTAACAATCTTTTATGTTTTAACCATCAACCATAAACTTGAAAAATTAAGAAAAAGAACCAATTATGTTGCAATGAATTTTTCATGAGGCCTTTTTGGTGCCAAGTAGATAACACTGTTAGAAGAAGATTGAAGTGCTATTATAAAATAGAAGTGGAGGCTAACAGGTAACTTTATTTGAATGGTTGAAACCAAATTATGCTGGATGTCTTATGTGTTCTTCTATGCCTCCCTCAAAATTTATCTTACCTTCTGCCAGATAACACTCTAGAATAGTTTATTAATCAATTTGTATTAAGTAATTTGCTTTCTGCAGGAATTGTTTGCAAAACTAAGTAGAGAAAGTTATGTTAGGAATTGCTCAGACACTGGCAAACTTTTGTGTAACTAGCGTGAGTTTAAATACTGGGAATTGAAAATTAATTAGTTTTCACAGAAAATTCTAAATAACCAATACACTCTCTGAGTAAAGATTAAACTTTATTTTAATGAGGAAATGTAGTTTGAAAAGTGACAAAACTGAAATGATGCACACTAGTATGTGAAGTATTCTGGTTTTCCTCCCATTAATTTCTTGACTAATCGATCATAGACTCACACAGCATATGCTGAGTTGAAAGGGACCCATAAGGATCATCGAGTCCAACCCTTAGTCTTGCACAGGACCATCCCGGACAGTCACTCCATGTACCTGAGACTATCATCCAAATGCTTCTTAAACTCTGTCAGGCTTGCTGCTGTGACCACTTCCCTGGGGAGACTGTTCCAGCACCCAAACACCCTCTGGTGAAGAACCTTTTTCTAATATCCAACCTTAACCTCCCCTGACACAACTTCAGGCCATTCCCTCAAGTTCTGTCACTGGTCACCAGAGAGAAGAGATCAGTGTCTGCCTTCCCTCTTCCCCTCACGAGGAAGTTGCAGACTGCGATGTCTCCCCTCAGTCTCCTCCAGGCTGAACAGACCAAGTGACCTCAACCACTCCTCATATGGCTTCTCCTCAAGGCCCTTCACCATCTCCATTGCCTTCCTTTGGATGCTCTCTAAGAGCTTAGTGTCTTGTCTTCTATTGTGGTGCCCAAAACTGCACAAAATATGCCAGGTGAGGCTACCCCAATGCAGAGCAGAGCAGGACAATCCCCTCCCTTGACCAACTCATGATGCTTTGCTTGATGCCCCCAGGACATGGTTGGCCCTCCTGGCTGCCAGGGCACAAAATTTTGCCCGTGCCAAGATTTTCCTTCTTGCAGAGGGTGGGATTTGAACATGCACCTGCAGAGCACAAGGGATTCCCTAAGCCACTGAAAGACTTTTCACTTTGAGCACTGTGTGTTATGTTCTAAACCTACAAGACATGAACCAACATCAGTTCCAAGTAGGGTAATGAAATGAGATCGAAATGTAATTTCAAGCTTATTTAGAAAAGTATTTTAGAAAAACATCAACATAAGGGAAAAAAACTCTCAAAAAATTTCTGCTGTAGTACTGGGAAAAGTGTTGTGTGTGTATATATGCATATCCATCTGTCTCTGTTTTTAATGTACACTTTAGACAGATTTGCTCAAGGATACTCAGTGAGTTGTTGTATTTTTTAGCAATAAAGAATATGTATTCTGAAGGAGTATTTGGGACTTTAATTCAGTGAGGATGATATAAAGAATATTCAGTAACTGTTCTCAGAATTATTTTTGTAGGTGAAACTGGTGTGCAAATATAATGTATATTTTAATAATATGTGCGATTCCTATGTAATCGTCACCCAAACATATTTGTGAAATTAGTTCTAGAGGGGACTCATCTTTACTTTCAATTAGTACTCTCTTCTTTCTACTGAAAAATTAAGTCTAAAAACCACTTTCTGCTTGACCCAAGCCTACTTTGGTTGTCTAAGCTGTATAATGTACCCATATTTCCACTGTGTTGCACTTAGGGGCAGGATTTCTGTCATCTCTATTGGTGTAGTTCCCATGTGTTCTCATATTGTTTTAACTAAACAAAGTTAAAACAACAACACTGCAACATAATTCTAAACATTGCAGCACATCATTAAGTAATACTGCTTCTTTTCTTGCAGTAGTCTTGAAAGGGGCTTTATAATTAAGAAAATAACCAGAGAAAATACTTGCCGTACTGTTCTGGACTGGTACACAGGACCACTACCCAGAGCAAACAGGAGGACTGTTTTGGAGATACTTTTGTATGCCTGCAGTCCTATGTATAGACAGGAAAAGCAAACACTTGGCTTTCGATTGCTGGAGAGCCCTTATTTCAAAAATCTTTAGGGTATTATTTTTGTTTAATGCTGACCAGGCTAGGTCTTGTGGCACTCTTGTTTTCTAATATGGTGTTTTAGGAATCCAGAAGTCTATTTTGGCTTGGGTTTTTTTTTTTTCTTTTTTTTTAATTGTCTGGAGAAATGTACAATGATGCTACAGGAGCTGCATGTTTATGTTCAGGAAGAGTTTGAATTTATATGGAGCATTTTTATTGAAAAATGAGTGCGTCTGCAATAGTGTAAATAAACAGATTCTGTATTAGAAAGACTTACTTGCATATAATCCTTTTTTTTCTCATAATTTTTTTTTTTTTTAGCCAGGCTATAATGAGCTCAACCCAGACTGGAAACTCTCTAGTGAAAAAAGAAAGAAAATAAAAGGTATGCAGTACAGTTAGATCATTATTTTATACCATTGTGTAGATAAAAATAGTAATACAAATATACAAAGACCTGAAATGGCTTAATTAAATCTCAGTCAGAATGGTCACTAAAATTGTATGTATGATCTGAATTTGTGGTATGGCATAGCTAAATGAGTGTTACAATAGGGGTTTTTTAAGTTCTGTCTTAGGAATGCTTTTGTAGCCATAACTATGATGATGTTTCAGTTAGTACAGGATTTCATTTTTTCTTTCTGTGAATGTCTAATAAATCTTGGAAGGTAATGTAATTTAAAGATACTGGCTTAAAATTCTAAAACCAAAGGGCTTTGTTTCCTCTGACTGGATTTGCCTCACGTCAGTCTATTGTTTTCCAAAAATTCAGACCACTGCGTGCCGCCATTTAGCAGCTGGTTATTGCATGGCTGTTCCAAGAGTGCAGAGATCAATAGCAATTCCATGATCCATTTGCTACTGCTTGTATGCATCTATATTATTAAAAGATCCCTGTTTCTTTGTACTATTTTTCTTGGTGATTCTGTCTTCGGGTTAATTCATCTGACCTTCTTGGGTAGGCTGCTGACTAAGCACAAGTAGAAAAGTGGGAAGCTGACCTGCTTCTCAGTGCTGCTTGGCGAAATATTGTTTTCATCTGAGAAGTGGGAAGTGACATGTAGTGAACAAATTGAGCCAACTCTCTGATGAATGTTTTGTCCCAACATCCAGTTACCACAATCAAGTTTTGCAGATGCCACAGTTTCCATCTTCTAGACTTTTTTGTTTATTTGGTTTGTTAGTTTAATCTTCCTAACAACTTCATCTTGTAGGCTGTTTTAGGAGCCTTGTTCATAGTTGTCACTTGTCCTCAAAAGCAGTGTAGCCTTTTCTGATTTTCATTAGTATTAGGTTTGTTGACAGGTCAAGGATGGCCTGATAGGTATTGAAGTAGGTCTTTATCAAATATCTAAAATTTGTCATATTTTGTACAAGTAAATCAGATTACTGTGAATTCTTTTTCTAAATAAATTATATATATTACATCTTTAAGTGATTTTTTTCTTCTCAGCAGCTTTATTTAACACAGAACTGATTTAGTAAAATGTAGTTGATATAAAATACAAACTTAGTGAATCAAGGTTGTACATATAATAGTAAATGTCTGTTAAATTAGGCCATATCTCTTAGTAATGAAAGTCTTTTCTGTTCTTATCTAGAGTTTAAAGTGATCTTTCTTTCTATGGTGCATTCTTATTTGTTTTAGATAAAGAATCCTATTACCCATTGATAGATGTAAATTGGTGGGCAGATAATTCTGTCATCTTGGCTCGATGCTCTGGTGCATTGACTGTGTCATCAGTCAAGACGTTAAGAAACTTACTGGGAAAGTCATGTGAATGGTTTGAGAGTTCTCCTCAGGTCACTTCAGCTCATGATGGAGGATTTCTCAGTCTGGAGGTGAGGAATGTGCACAAGCAGATACCTTTTTGGAATGCAGTACAATAGTTTGCTTTTTTGTATGTAATTCTAAGAGGGGCTGTGGTTATAAAAAGAAGTTGTTATTAGTAATAGAACAAGTGGTTCTTTTTCCTTATCTCTAGATAGGCATTGTAGGGAAATTCTGAACTTGCTACAACTTAACTGTTGTAATAAAAACTTGATTGTCAAATAACTTCTGGAGAATAGAGGCAAAAATCTTAGAAGGTTGAGTTGCAATGAGAGAAATCTTGCAGCACGAGGCAGTTTGTGTTGACAGTTTTCGCTGCTTTGTTAGTGCACTTGAAGAACACTGCAAACATTCCTCTTCCATTTTGAAAGACATGCCTCTTACAGAGGGAGTATATAAACGATACTTTTTTTGTTTATCTTTAGTAGGATTCCAGGAAGGAGTAGAATATAGTAAAGTTAATAAAATAAATTTTCTTCAAAACTAAGAAAATTACTCTTTTCTAAAGCTTACACTGAAATAGGTATTAAACATCTTAAAGAAAAATTTAAAATAATATTGGAATCAGACTATCTCAGTACATACCAAAGCTTGTGTGTATGTTTTTGGAAAGGTGTATTATTCTGGAGATAATATACTGCCAGTAACTAGCATATTGCAGCCCAAATATGTAGTCTGAGATTACATGGAGCAGAAGACCTTGCTTTGAATAGCTGGAAGTTGAAAACACTCCTGAGTACTGCATTAAGCTATAGAACAGTGTACAAAGATGTCTCCATAGTTCTGTCCTCTCTGGGGTGGTGCAGGACATTTAGGGTAATAGCAGGTTATTATAAAGGCTTTGCTACTTCAGTAGGTAAGGGATGGAGCCTCAGATCCAGGAGCCAGATGCAGTCAAGGTTTGTGGAGCATGTTAAGCAAACTGATATATAAAGGGTGTAAAGGAGAAGGGGAAGGAGGATGTTGGTTCTGACATTTGGAGTATTGGAAGTGGAGATGTATTCAGTCCTCACCAAACTAGTTCAAGTGTACTAGGTGAATGCTTCTCGTTCGTATTTTCTGTGCAGTGTGAGATAAAACTTGTTCCAAAAAGATTACGCTTGGAGAGCAGGCCTGGTGATGAAGATGAGGGAGAAGATGACTCTGACTCAGATGATGAAACTTCTGCTAAGGACAGATACTTCAGCTACCTGAAGCAAGGCCTGTACTTTGTGACAGAAATGGAACGATTTGCTCCTCCACGTAAACGACCACGTACTATTACAAAAAATTTCCGTCTTGTCAGTTTGAGATCCACGACTCCAGAGGAACTGTACCAGAGAAAAGTAAGTATAGCAGGAAAGGTCCTATATCTCTTAATCAACTTTATTTAGAAAGACCTTTTTACTTTTCTTTTATTTCCTGCTATGTTAACAGACTATTTCTAAGAGTCTCTTAATTGACAGTGTACTGTGTCACCTAATCAAAGGGATCATTGCTTAAAACTAGCATTATAATAATTGAAATTAGATGATGTTTGGAAGTCACTGAGAGACACTATGCATTATTGGCTTGGCCAGACTTGGAGCTGTACTCCTGTCAGTGTTTACAAATAGTGAAAAACCTGTCAAATGTATTGAATGAAATCAGTTTAGCTTGTTACTGGCCCGGGAACAGGTTAACTTTCACTCTGATGTGAATGTTTTCCATTTTTTTTTAGGCATACATACAAGTTAGGGCTGTGACTCACACTTACTGAAGAGATACTTCTTCATCCTTATGGTTGTTGTAGAGACTGCTTTGTCAAGGCCATTTCAGTTGTTCTCATGGTAAACCAGCCCACTCTAGTTGTTAAAGTTTCCAGGGAGTGCTGATGTCATACGGATACCCAAATAATTTCATCCTTCTTTTTGAGGGAAAATCTCTGATTTTCTAGCAGTGTCCATCAGATTTGAGTCTTACTTATCTGTATCCTGTACCAGTCTATTTCCTACCTGCTTAAGCATGCCCACAGTAATTATCCCTCTGCTTGTTTCAACATAGGGAATTAACTGATTGTTTAATATGGAAATCAGATGACTTTCATTTTCATGTGTTTGCTTTTTAGATCGATAATGAAGAATATGGGGAAGCTTTGTCTTTAGCTCAAACATATGGCCTTGATTCTGATCTTGTGTACCAAAGACAGTGGAGGAAGTCGGCTGTTAATGTTGCTTCCATTCAAGACTATTTGGTGGGTTTGTTGTTTATGACCTCTAGGCTTTCTTATCAGAGTGACTGTGTTATCTTCACAGCAATTGAATTCTCAATTGTGTTCTAATTTATGCAGTGTAAATTGGTGGCAGTTTGGAGAACTGTCCTGCAAGTTCTAGTATCATGTGAAAGAGAGCAATCTTGTTAATTTAACTGAAGACCTGATCTGGAAACCTTGAAAGTCTGTCTTTTGGAATATCTTCTAACTTCCATTCATAGCAGTATGCTTTCTCTAGTGTGATCTCTTCCCCCACATGCAACAGTAGATTGCTGCCTGGCAAATGACAAATAATAACTGGAAATATAAAGCGTTTAAATAACTTCTAAATATTTTAGAGAATGATTTGGGAAGGTGAAGTTGGTATCAGTAGCTATGTAGCAAAGTCTGATTAATAACATTTACAGTGAACTCTGCTACCTGTAACTGGAGCTTTTCAGTAGAATCCAACATGGGGGTTTTTTGTCTTGGAAGGAAGACTTCTAACTCAGCAGACAAGTGGTGTCAAAGTCGCACAACCTAATGGTGCTATAGGAAAAAGAATTCCAAGAGAACAAGAGATATATAAGCTCATTTTTGTTTTTTCAAGTCAGATATTAATTGAATGTCAAAATAAGATTTTTACAAGTAGTCATTTTTTGTGTGGTCTGTAATGTCTACTGGAGATCATTAGATAAGGGCAATGTATTTTGTAAGGCTGGTGTCTTCTCTGTCATAGAATTCTATTGGCATAATATTGAAAATATCTAGTGCTATTGTGGAATACACTTGGTTTATAAAAACTGCATTTTACCTCCAAACCATCACATTTTATTTATTGTAAGCAGGCGTGATGTTAATTAGGAAGTACATATAATAACTTTTGCTTCAGTTGTTCTGAAAGTTCTGCTAAATAATTTGGTATGTCTGTGCCCTTTTCTGTCACATGCACTCTGAGGGAATTATGTTTTTTGCGTTCTCATCTCTCTTGTTGGCTTACATTGTCAGTCATCAGATGAACTTTAGTTCATCATTTTCTTAAGTGGAAGAAATAGATCAGAAGACTTTAACATCTCTGGTTTTGTTGCTTTGAAGTGAACTATATAACATTATGTCTTTATTCTTGTTCTTGGATAGAGCAAAATTAAGAAACGTGCATGGGTTCTTCATGAGTGCTTGGAAAGAGTTCCAGAGAATGTAGATGCTGCTAAGAAGCTACTTCAGTATGGCTTGAAAGGCACAGACTTGGAGGCTCTTGTGGCCATAGGGAAAGGAGAAGATGGTGGCAGGTTTGAGAAGAGTATTTTTTGTTTGTTTTCATTTTAAAGAATGGTGTATAAAGTATTTTCTAGTAATTTGCTAAATTTTTTTAATCAACTAGTGAAAATGCTAAGAAGCTTTTGCAGGACATAAAGAAAGGTAATGCTTTGAATCAGGCTATTCTAAAGATGTCCACAAAGTACCTATTCTTATTTTATCTTTGTATGTACGTAAAATGTAATGTTACATGTTATTGTGTGTATGTAAAATATAAAAAGGGAAATTGCTATTTATTTTGTACTGCATTTTCTCTCTTCTCTGGTTGTCCTATAACTTCTTCATCCTAGAGAACTTAATGATATCACTGTTTTCTATGAGAATCTGTTTCTCTTGCTACTTCTGGAAGCTGCAACTAGCCCTATCAATGCTTTTTGTTGTATGTCTTAATTGTTGTAATGATCTGTAATGCTCAAGCAGAAGCAAGACACAGTGGAGACTGTGTTCGCAATATTCTGTTCTTGGTGGTAGAAATAGAAGAGGCTGTTCTTTCTTTTTGCAGTCATCTATTACCATTGTTTACTGTAGATCTGCTGCCAATCCCACTTCTACCTGTGGAATTTATAAACTTTCATCAAGTTTGGTTTTGGTTTGGTTTAGGGAGGGGGTGGAAACAAGAGGTGATGCCTTTTGTTGGCTTGTGATGAGTGTCTGCTTGTTTACAACAGCAAAACTCAGTATTTTTCTATAAAAGTGTAGATTTTTAGTTTAGTCATAAACGTAAAGCTGTGTTAGTATGTCTCTCCAAAATTAGTTCATCATATCTTTTTGTTGTTTTTTCATCGTCATTGGTTAGATTGTTGGTTTTGTCTTCCAGGTTTATCTTACCGGGGGAGGTGGACATTGAAGTTCCCTATGACGACTTTTTGTCACCAGATGAAGAAATGGATACTAGAAAGGAAAAAGAGGCCAAGAAGCGTCAAGAACTGCTATTATCAGTAAACTTCTCAAAGTAAATGAAATGTTAGACTGTTTTATTCAGTTACAGGTTTATAATAACCGCGCAGTTGCAAGAACGTAATTACCCTCGTGCATGTTCTTCCTAATAGTAAAGTGGTTTAAATTTTAATGGGCATTATATTGTGTCAAAGTTCTTGGTTTACTTAATTTCTTGCTATATTCCAGTGCACAAAGTAATTGAAGTGTGTAACCTGGGTCTTCATGTGCACATGATGTACAATATTAATTGCAAACATGAAAATTCCTGTTTTGAACACAGGCTAACACTGGAGCAGAAGGAACTCTGCCGTAGCAGACTCAAGCTGTTAACTTACCTTGATCGCCTTGAAACCTATGAGGTGAGTTCTCTTGAGTTCTCAATCTGTGGGTATTCCTATAACTTTTTCATCACATCACCGTATCTTTTTTGTTACCTATTGCAGTATTAATGCTTATAGTCTTCTTGAAATGCTATAGTTTGTCACTGGAGAAAAGTAAGACATTCTCTGTTCAAGCTACTGTTTCTCCTGCTTTACTGTTTCAAATGGCTGGCTTCTAGTCTTGAGAGGTGTAGTTGGGAAGAAACCCGCTTTGAACATCCTGTGTCTGCAGGGAATTTGGTCACATGGGATGTGGAGTTCATGCAGGATTACTATGATTTCCTACTCAGTTGAATTGGCATATTTTAATTCAGATTCTCTAACAAATCTTTTTCTTCCAGGAGCTTACCAAAATGAAAGTTTTTGGATTGTCAAACAGTATTTTGCTAAGTTTTTATATTTTAACTTTGCAGTTGGCACTGCACACCCTCACATAGGACTTTTACTGCATCTCTTTGCAACTAATACTGTCTAAGCTCTAATTAAACTAAGGCAGGGTTGTCTTAGCTTATCAAGCAAACATGCATCTGTTTTTTTCATACTAAAACAAAAAACAGCATGCTTTTCAGCATATGTCTCATACTTACTTATCCTAAGATAAAGAAATGTGTAGTCTTTTTGATGCTTGTTGTAAATTGTGCATAAAAAGCAGTTTTGCTCCTTTTTAGGAAATCCTTGGAGGGCCTCATGCAGCTGAGCAGCATTATGATGGAGAATTCTTCAAGAAGTTCAGAAATCAGAATATTGTACTTTCAGCAAGAACTTATGCTCGGGTATTAATATTATTAATTTATTTTTATTATATTATGCTATTTAGTGGTTGTTATATTATTAGTATAGTTCTATTAATTATTAATATATTTATTTTGCTAGAATATAATGTTATTTTGGTATTGCTGTTTGCACTTAAGTATTTTCCCCCCTTCCTTTGAACTTAACTGAATTTCAGTGGTAATTTAAGAGGTGGAGGTGACTTTAAATAAATGAAAGCTGTGATCCTGAGCTTATTTGTTGCTAGAGAAAATTTAAAAATTAAATCTTTGTTGTATGACCTAAGTTTACATTTCTTGCTCATTTTTAGTCTAAATCAATCTTAGGCTGGTTCTGCAAGTTACTGTCTTGTTCTTTAGGAAAGCAATGTCAGAGCCCTGGAAATCTTGTTCACTTTCCATGGATCAGCTTTACTTCCACACAGACAGGCAATTCTCTCCAATTTTCCGGAGACTACTTCACCACATGAATATGCCGTGTTGTTACCTGAAGCTCGGTAAGGATGCATCAACCGATATTAACTAAAAGAAAGTTGATTTTTAGGTTAAAATGCAAATTAGTTTCCATATATGGCACTTGGCTATTGGTTATTACCTGAAATCAAGGGGAGCAGCTTTGTGTATATGGACTTGACCAGTCTTCATTTTCTGCTTTACTTTGTGCCATTTGTGGAATCTTTTTGATCTCTTCTGATTATTAACAGGAAGGTAGGGATTTTAAAGGTTCTCTCCATTACATATGTAAACAGGAACATGGACTTTTCTGACCTGAAACTGCGTAGATTTTCACATATGAAATACAGGACTTTAATAGATTTGTAATAACAGCTAGTGTAGGAAATTAATAATACAAGTGTTTAGCTCCCTGGAAACAAATAATGTTTTTCTGGATTTGTTTTGAGAAATAATTTAACACTTAAGCAGTCAGTAACTTCAGAATCATTAATTTTCTTGATACTGACTCTTACTCAACTTTTGAAGGTAGAATTATGAAAAGGTTTAAATCCAGTTTTTCCTACTGTTTCATTTCAGCATAAAATGTTTACTGTAAATTTTATGTACATTTTTCATAAGAGAGTCTTCCTTAAACATCATAATTATGTTCTGTATATTAATTAGAAGAATTTTTTGCTTCTAGAGTGTTTCTTTTAGACACTTCAATTGTGAAATTAGTTTTGAAACATACTGTTCAGTGCTCATAAAGAGTTGGCAAATTTCATTATTCAGTATTTTATAATACGACTTTGAAGCCTTACTTCAGAGGGAAAATTTTTGAAGTAGCTAAAAGACTTTTTTTTTTGGTAGTCTTTCAACATTATAGTTAAGTTTTTCACTTCAAGGTCTTAACAGTCCAATTCGGTCAATTCTCTATGTAGAATAGGGCTTTTCATTTCATCAAGTTATTCCCCTGACTTCTTTCCTAACATATAATACTTGACAGTTTTGTCTTTTCTAAAAAGAAAGAGCGGTCTTTATTTCATGATATCTGATGCTTCCCTTTTTATGTGCTGGTAGTATTAGGAACATGTGTAGTTAAGGCATGAAAACACTTGTTTTATCCTTTTCTTTAAGGTAACAGTTAGGACCATAAAGAGAAATTACTGCAGTGTTTATGAATTTGGTAAAATATATTCCACTTTTTATCTTTTGATAAGATTTATAATGTGAGGCATAGGGAAGAACGGTCTTCTTAAATGTGTTTATGGTATTTTGTTGGTCATAAATAGGTTCCCCTTCTTTCCAAAAAGTTGTTTGTTCTTGTTTTTAAATTTTGTTTTTGTTGTATGCTTTGTTTACAAAACTGACTTATGTACCAAGAGGCAAAATGACAGCTAAAATAAAACATTTCACTAGTGATTTAGTAGTAAAGATGTGAAGTTATGGGTTAAGAACTTAGTTTTGTCTGCTGTTGAAAAATGGAAGTATATAGTTTGAATCTTTATTCCTGTAGCAGACAGAACTTTCCAGTGCTAGAGTCAAGTATATGCAGGTTCACACATTTTTTTTTTTTCAAGATTGCAGAACAGACAATACTGTGTGTCTGAAGTGTTTATCTTTGGACAGCTACAAAATGAGAATAAGATCAACTCCTATCTACACAAATCCCAAATACTTGTAAAAATATAAAAATATACTGTATATGTGATCTAACCATTTTCAAAAACTGTTTCTCTCTTACAGAACTGCTCACTGCTAAATTCACTCCCATAACCATTATTTTATTAATGTAATAAAATTACATATGTACTGATGAAAATAGTTATTAATTAGAATAATATATTAATGAAACAGACTTATGTTGTGCAAAGTAAAATTTTCTTACTCCCTTAAAAAGGTTTTTTTGGAATGGGATGGGTCTCTCCTCCCCCACCAGTTCAGAGAGCTTCAGCTTCTGGCAGTTCTTGTTTCGTGTGAAGTCCATGAGTCCACGTGAATCAAAGAGAATTGGAGTTCTTGGTCATTTTAAGTGCGTTTCTGGCCTGTTAGTTCTAGCATTTGTTTTTTAAGGGGATTATTAGAGTGAATAGAATTACTAACATTTTGTAGATATGTCGTTATTGTTATGAAATCTGGTTTAAATGAGTGTGCTATGTAGTTTTCTTTGTATTAGAAGACAATATGTAGACATAATTTGCCATAAATTGATTCAACAAGGTTATGATACAACTTACTCATTCCCACATAACATTAAAAAGTTGTAAGTACTGACTGCAGTTAATAAATTTCTAAATAAATGAAAAACATTACAAAAATAAAAACCCCAGTGTATAATTAGTAGAAAAAATTTTGGCAGCATTACCACTTACTTTCTCTTTAGCTTATGCAGCTTGTAATTACAGAGATCTCAGGATAAGGGGCCCATTTTTTTCTGTCAGGATAGGTAAATTAGGTGGAAGGTGATTTTTTTTTTTGTCTGATGGTTACTGATTTTGTAGTGCTAAGATGGTGTGCTGGGGAGTTAAAGTATCCTAAAATTGAGCAGAAATTTAGGAGGACATTTCATTTAGGGTTCATCAGGGTATGCATAATTTTTGATAATTCTAATACCAGGATAGTGCCCAATGCAGAGTCCTTGGCTGTCTGAGTTCTGCTTAGATGACAAAGCTGAGGGCAGTGCTGATCATGCCGACTCATACATCAAAAATTAGATGTAGAGTGCCAGTTTCTTTATGGTTGGTGGAGAATAATCATCAGTTAATGAAAGTCACAGGTAAGATGGCTAAGGGTTGAAGTGTTGGGCTGTAGTCCTTTTACAGAGGTTTGATCCCTCTTCTTACTGACCTCTGTAGTGAAGCTTAAGTTGCAACAGGAATCTGAAACACTAAGACACACTGGTGGCTCTAAATTTGCTGGCTTCAAATTTGAAGCCACTTGCTGGCTTCAAATTGGTATTGTGACAGACAGACGTTACTAAGTAATATGTTTTTTCAGAATTGGAATTGTGACGTTTTCCTATTTCTTTTCATATTATTTCTCATCTGCTTTTATAGTGATGGGTCCTGAGTCTGGTGTCTCTAAGTCATTAGGATTCATAGTTCTTCTTAAAGATCCATCAGATGCGCAGACTACATCTGTTAAGACAACTAGAATGAAGGTGGTTGAAGTTTAGGTAGTCAAAGAGGATGGTAGCTCGTTTTAATCTTTATTTTAATACCTATAGCCAGCGTTCTTAATGTATAGTTAAGACTATTGCCTTGAGGTTTTTA
Organism: Pipra filicauda; assembly: GCF_003945595.2. Lineage (NCBI taxonomy): Eukaryota > Metazoa > Chordata > Aves > Passeriformes > Pipridae > Pipra > Pipra filicauda. Next base: position 2,660,092 of record NW_024104292.1, read on the forward strand.
AATGGGATCTAGGAAAATACTGTTTTACCAGCGTTGTAAATACATAACCAGAGTATTTTTCCTTTTTTTTAAAATTTCTTATCCTTTATACTACATTTAACTGCTATGTTGTAACATTACTGCTCACATTTTCAATTTACAGAAGTCTGGAACTTCAAATGTATGGTTCCCTCAACAACCATAAGTCTGCTATATTGCACATTATGCCATAGTAAAAGTCTTCCCCCTAAGATAGTAACTTTTTATATGTTGCTGTGTTTTTACTTCTTAACTTTCTCAAATACTGGTTTTCAGTTGTGACATTAAGCGAATTTTTACTGGGGAGTTGTGGATGAACTCCATTTGCCTGATGAACTGGAGTGGGAATGGAAATACCTCCTAAAAACTTAGTGAAGCTTTTAAAACCTGGAAATTTCCATGCAGTTGACTTTCATCTATGAATGAATAAATACTACTAAGAGTTCATAAGCAGTTAGCTTTGCCTTTCTGTAATGATATTTTCTCCTGAACTAGGTTTTTAGTTACTGCCTGTGGCACTGCAGTTTCAATAAAACTTCTACAGTTTCATCTTCTCTCTTCCTCATATGTGCATGTAAATAGGTTTGATGACTGAATGTCTGCAGAACTAATATATAGTCCACATTTTTTATATTATTTTTTTTTTCTTTTAAAGCAGCACTGCTTTTGTTTTTAGTGTAGTTCAGAAGTGTTCATGTTAAAAGAATTAATCCCATGGTCAGTTCTTTTTCTGTGTTTGTTTCAATTCATTTGTATAGTGCTACAGTGAAAATAATGAAGGCTTAAGTTTTATATGCACATCATTTTTCTCTGCACTAAGGAAAAGAAAAAACAATTCAGAGGTGGAGCGATCAATGTAGTTAATGTTATTTTCAGGATGTATTTGGTAAAAAAAAAACCCTTAGATCTTACCTTGTACTGTGAAGTAGAAAAAATAATTTTTGAGAGAAAGATTAAGTTTTGATGACACTTGTGTTCCTGTCTGGATTGACTTATGGGAAGAGCAGGAAAGGTTCTCGTCCATTTAAAAATTAAAGCAGTGGTTTGGAGGAAGAGAGACTCTTCTGCAAATGGCTTATGTCGGGATCTGGGAAAACAGCAGGAACAGCTCACTGCAGCCAGGAGGCTGCTGCAGACAGTGAGCTGTGAAAGTACATAGATGGTAGTCTTGGGGAGTTTTTGAAGAGGAGAATGAGAACTTGAAGCCATGAAGGAGCTGTGGAGAGCAACACAAACTGTCACGGAGGAAGGGAGAAAGTTTCACAGAAGCTGCTGTGCTGGAGCTGAGCTGTCATTCAGCTGAGAGAGCTGAGTGTGTTCAGCATGGAGAAGGTTTCAAGAAGGCCAGTAGCAACTTTCACATACCTTCCTGTAGCATGTGAGCTGAATTACGCCTGTGCTGTATATCCACAGAACATTAACAGGATTTTCTGTGTATTTCTGGCTTCTTAATGCCTGACTTGTCTTGACTTCATCTACCATATGTGTCTTTTGCCTACACAGTCATGAGCTGGAGTTTGACTTGCCTTGCCCAGTCTTCTCATGAAAGTGTACTGCTGCCATTGTCTCATTTGTTTGTTGCCTTTTTACAGAGTTTAGAACAAAATTTCTCCCAGGAACGTTTATTATGCTTTATAAAGGTGCAGTTCTGAAGTAGTATTTTCATGATCTGGTGGCAGATAGCTTTGATCTTACTTGGAGTTCAACTGTGTCTTTAAAACAGCTCATTTTGATTTTATGAAAGCTGCTGCTTCACAGTTTTAATTGTACACAAGTTAAAAACCCATAGTGAGCTTCTGAGCTGTGGTTGTATATGTTAGTTGACTTTTCTGATGTTTAGGTTATCGTTCTAGGTTGTTTAGGAGAAAAAAAACGAAGTTTCCCCCTCCCCAAATTCTGTTAAAGGTTAACCACATCATTAAAACATGGCTTGATTTGTTTATGTGAAATCAGTTATAACTTTCTCCTCTGGTGGCAGAGTTGCTTCAAAAGACCTGTCATCGCAGTGTGCACAGCAGGAATTCTGAAGGGTAGTTAACTGTGGCAGCCAAAAGCAGCAGTGGGAAACCTTTTCCACTGGTTTATGCAGATCAGTTTTCCCCAAATGTGTGATGTTTTTGGCACTCTGTTTTAGGCAGCAGCTGTACTTCAATCTTGATGAATTTGCCACATCCTGTTGATACACCTGGAAAATGAAGCACTTCTCTCTTTGCCCACCACTTCTGTATCACATAGTATATTGAAGCATTGTAATCAGTTCCATAATTGTACTAACTAATTCACTGTTCAGGTACTATAGTAATAAAAAAGAATGTTTTCATGCAATATGAAAAATGCAATACATATTGCAGCTGTTTGAGATGATACATATGGGATGCGTTTCTTATGTTTCATCCTCAGTTATGAAATAATTGTGACATAACAAAACTGTTTTAGAGCCATAAGAATTGCAGAGCAAACAGAAAGTGGCATTGATTTCCTTATTGCTGTCTGAGAAGATACAGGCTTTGGACAAAGGAGTTACTAAATGAAATTAAAACAATGATATTTATTTTATTTATTTATTTAACAACTTTCAAATGCAGAATTAGTTGTTTATAACACAATTTTTCAGACAATGTGATGATTAAAAAAAAAATAAAAGAAAAAGATTCATCTACTTACTAAGTGCCCTTCTCTTAAAAATGTCAATGCCTTTCACTAAAAAGATACTGCTTCATAAATGCATTGGGGCAAATTGCCTTGTGCATTCAATGTGCACAAGTTTACAAGGGCAAAGATCTAAAAAGAAAAAAAGAATAATTTTTAACTAGATCAGTCTTGGAGACAGGCCTGTTGTAAGAACTGCTTGAAGAAAAAAAAACCCACACAGTTGCTATTGGTAATGGAGAGAATTGGAATCTGACCTTAAAACTGAATTAGACCTTCCTCTTTTGAAAACCTGTCCTTGGACAGAAAAATAATCTACGGGTTTCAATAAATGCAGTTGGCAAGATACAGAAACTATAATAGCATGGACCTCTTTTGATAAAGAAAAGAATGGAAAGAATTGCTAAGCCAATGTAAACAATAGAGTGAAAAGAGCAATACAGGAAAAGTCAGCTCCTTTTGAAGAAATAGAGTTGAAAACCTCCATAATCAGTCAATTTACTGGGCTCCAATCATATTTATTCTACTGTTGAAAAGAAAAGGGAAAAGGATAAAAGGGTGGGGGAGAAGCAGTGGCTTAGGAAAAAAATAAAAAAAAAAGCCCCGAAGCCATCCTTATGTTTGTGTGCAGTTATGGTATGGCACAGCTGAGAGCTTCCTTCTGTTGGAAAAGAAAGCCACCTGTTTCAGTGACTACAATGATCTGACCCCGTGTCTGGAATCTTGAGTGAGTGCCGGCTGCATAGTAATGCAGACTTAACCTGCACATATCTCTGACCTCTGTGGGATTTCAGTGACTAAAACAAACCTGCAAGGCTGTGTAGCATAAGGACAGAATGAATTCTGGATGCAGTAGTAGTGTACATTGCATATATGACAAGCTACCTGTGCATGCTGAATTCACCATTTCAGCCCAGTTAGAACAATGTCGTGTGCACAGGGCATGAGAGGAGGTTCTGATTTGCCCCTGTTGAGCTGGATTTGCTGTACAGTTGTAAACAAAAATGTGGTAGAAAAATGGGAGGTCTGCCTAAATTCAGATATGTGTTCATGTCTGTATGTCTTTATTCTCTGTCTTATCTGCATGTATGTTTTTGATTTGCAGACTGCAATAGTGTTTTGATGCCCCAAATCCTTCTTAACTGACTTACTTCTGTTTTGACAGCTACTTTTCCAGTTTTGTTGCTCTGTTTCTGCATGAGTCACTGAAATTACTGATAATAGAAATTTGAAGAAAAAAATAATCTGTGCTGAAACAGAAATATTAGTTAAGAACAAACCTGTGATAAATGTTGAGATAAATATAGTGTTTTAATCTTTACTTTTATAAAGGACTTGGGTACAGGGATCTGCCATCCTTGCTTGTGTTGAGACTGGTTTATTCCAGTCCTTGTATTTGATTTCAAATACAAAGAGTTTTTCTTAACTTTTTAGAATGAGGAGAGAAAGTAAGGACAATTGGATGCAGTTGTGGGGGGAAGGAGAGAGTTACATATTTCTTTAGTGTTGTTGAGAAGGTGAATGAAATTAGGAGTCAGCTCTGAGTGCTGTGGGTTCTGCTGGGGTTTTTTGTATATGTGATCTTAGCTCAGTAAGAAACTTGCCTGTTTAGGCTATCTTTCCATAATTGCTGGTTTCTACTAGGATGAAAAATTTTGTAAGCTTTTTTTTTTGTGTGGTGTTTTCTTTAAGCATTTAGAGGAGGCAGTTTCTGAGTGCACCTTGACTCTTGGTGAGATTTTAAAAATATAAAATTCCTCTCTGAACTTATTCCAGTGGTGAACCCAAATACTTTCAAAATGGCAAATGGAGCCAAAGCAGAAAATACTTTAAAAAGTATTTTCCGTGGCTTATCTATACACCTGACTTAAAATATTTTGAATCTTAACTTTTTCTGCTGTGAGAAGGGAAAAAAGATACACAGACATTTTCCAGTCAAGATTGCACTGCATAACGATTCTTTGCCATGAAATGAAAAATCTTTTCCTCTTTAGTATTTTGCAGTCAGGTCTGTTAAAAAGCTTTTATGAAAACCGTTTGAAGTATGCTTTTAGCACTTTTGGGTTTGATGTGCCTGGATGACTGTAGGTTTCATTCCTGCAAAACCTTGTGCTGAAGCATGAGTTTGGTCTTAGTAGATTTGGCCGGAAGGCAAATGGCCAACGACAGTTGTCAGTGAAAAAAAATGATGCAGGTTGCACATTGCAACATTTACCTGAAGTTTCTCAAGTGAGAAATAACACTACATCTATAATATATGGCTCAAATATCCTGTGTTAGATATTTTCTAGACATAGGAAATTTCCATGACACTTTTTATTCCAGGAATTCATTCTATTTTTGAGCCAAAGGACATGGTGGTTTGTCTTTTATGCCATGCAGCAAGTAGTTAACAGCTGAGCTGCATATTGTATAAAACAGATCTTCTGTTTACTGTAAACGAGGCCATGTCTCATCAGCTTACACTGTTATAGGAAGTAAGAACAGTGAAATGCTATTTCCTATTTAAGTGAAATCATAAAACAGTATGCCTTGTCAACTTGATATCAGCCTTGGCATATTGTTTCTTTCTTTTAGGATTTTTCAGTCTGTTCTGGCTTTTATGAAAGGGATGTTATACACTTCTTGCTGTTTGTCATTCACACTGCTTGTCTCTGTACTTTTCAGCTTTTTTTTCAATTGTACCATGTCGAGTAAGATAGAAAGAGGCAGAGTTACACATTGCTTCATCACTTGGTGGATTTGGGGAGAGCAGGGAAAAGGGGAAGCAAAACAGCTTTCACAGAGAGCAAAGCCTGGGAACTTAAATTGTTCAATTAAACAAAAATTATTTTTTTAAGTGGTATATTTGCAATTTGAGTTATTATAAGGCTGGGACGTTAGAGAAGATATTTTAATGGTGTCTTTATGTAATTCATGACTTCTCTTATTTGGTAAGGATTCTAAAGTGTAAAGTATTTTTTAAAAAATATTTAAAGCAGTTGGAATTTAAGGGCAAACCCAGGTGTTTTTTATGTTTATAGGGATAGGAAAGAAAGTACCTACTTTTAGGGAAATGCAGATCATTTTCTGGAAACTGTTGGGCATACAGGCTGGGTAGGTGATTGATATTTACTTGTCATGTGTCTCCCCTGTTGCACCACTGTCAGTTAGTTCAGTGTGTCAGAGACACTTGCAAAAGCCAAATTTTGGAAGAGAGGAGTAGGAGCACAGTCTGTGTTCTCTTTAATAGAATAATGGGATCATTTATGTTGGAAAAGACCCTGAAGATCAAGTCCAAATTTGAACCTAACACAGCCAAATTCACCTCTAAACCAGGTCCCTAAGTACCACATCTGCATGTCTTTTAATACCCCCCAGGGATGGAGACTCAACCAATATGTTGTCTTAATAAGATGTGAGTGAGAGGGACTGATAGAGAGGGACTGAATTTGTTTTATAGGTTCCCCAGTACTATTCAGGATGTTCTTAGTGGAGCTGTTGTTTATAAAAAAAAAATTGTTATTTTATTGTTTTACTATTAAAAAAATAATCTCAGACACAGTATGGGCCTGTAGGACTTGATTACTTCAAATAATTTCAACAAAGTACATTACTAATCTTGGAGACAGAATAATAGTTAAGGCATTAGTATGTGAGCTAATGTTGGGATAAAAAGCTATCTGTAATGTGAAATTAGAGTTGTTACCTGAAAATCTCCTCTTTTTATGTTATTTTTCATAGTAATTCTGCTACAATTTTGCAGACATTTGGAGCAGCTTCTGAAATGAAACCTTTGTCTGTCCTTTACTGTATAAAACCTCTTTTCTCTTTTGTTTTCCCCATTTAGAAAGTGTGTTAATATTTAAAAAAACATCCAGCCCCTCTGAAAAGAACAACAAAAACAAACAAAAAAAACCCCCAACCAACCAAAGTTCCATGAAAAGGGGAGATTTCCTCAAACCCTTTGTGTTTGATTAGTCTGTCCAAGACCCTTGTGCCTGACCAGTCTGTCAGTGTCCCACTACTCTTCACTGAGTAGTTCTGCAGATCAGAGGGCAGTTTTACTGACACGCTCAGGGTCACAGGCCAAAGGGAAAGACCCCTCCTGGGGCTCCACACCTTTATTCAAGTATGTTACCCACTGTCAGCAGCTGCCATCATCCTTGAAGGACTCACACTAACAGTTCATGGAATAACACTCTTTATTAATAAAATTGGGGCAGGTTAAGGTTTGAGGATTGCTGGTGATAGTATCTGACTGCAAAAACATATTCAAAGCAGTATATGGGCAAGCTGTCCTCCCTAACAAAAGTTAGCTTGAGGTATTCATTCAGTGCATGTAGAGTATGGTTCTTGCCCAATAAGTGTCCCTATGGGGGAGAAGACAGGTTCAGCCCTAACTTCTCCCCATTCTTAACTTTTACGCTATTTCTTTACGTTTAAGTTGATCTTGAGTGACTGCAATCATACATTTTACTTGGTGAGGGATGGAGGTACCTTGGCGTCGAGTAACAGTGTAGAATCTGAGATAACCTTAGGATGGGGATATGCATCAGTCCAAAGAAAGTGATTTTGCCAGGGCTGATTCAAAAGCAAGACATCTTCCTTTATCTCCCTTGGTTTTCAGCTGTGATGTGGCTTATCAGCAAATAAGGACTACTGAGTTCCTTCCTCTGCAAGGATTTAAACAGTCTGGCCACAGTGCTCCACTCCACCCTCCGCTTAGTTCCCTTAGCATGTACTGTGTATGGGAAATTGGGCATGCTGACCACATCCAGGGAGTAGCAAATGCATTTCCCCCTATAATTTCTGTACTTGTTATAACTACATCTATAACTTTCTACTTTTCTTGAGTTTTACCCCCAGTCTTTCCACAGACCTGTCCCCGTCTAAACAACCAACGAACCAATCCACCCTTTGAAATGTCTTCTTAAGCCTGTTGGGAAGTGAATGGGAAAAATTTACTAAGAAAAGAAATTGTCATGGGCAAATTTTGTCCTGCTTTCTTTTCTGTGAAATAGAACACAGAAAAGGAGAGAGAGCATTATTGATTGAGAGTCATAAAGTGCTGCTTGTACTGTCTTGATTTTATATTTTGGAAGACAGCATTAAGGACACTTTGGCTTTTTTGGTATTCGACGTTTCAACTGATAAAGAGAACTCTTTCACTACGCACTGAACTTTCCCTAATAACATCCTCATGTATGATATTTGAAATAAGGCCGTATTAATTTAGTTTATGGACTCAGTTTTAAATATTAATATTTAAAATTACTGGTAAATTGTTATCTAAGATTTAAACAACTAACAGCCTCCCTAATCCCCCAAATTCATGGGCGGATGATGAATCTTTCAAAATTAAGATGAATCTTTCAATAAATAAGATGAATCTTTCAATAAATTTATGGCATATCTACCAGGAATAAAGTCACTTGAGGAAAGTGACTATTCCTGGTACATATGCCATAAATGTTAATTTGGAGTTTTCTTTATTAATTATTTTTCAGTGATGTTATTACATGGTGCCTAATTATTAAAAGAACTATAGAGTGTTTTGTCCAGCTGAACTGGAGTTGAATGCAGGTGTTGCTACAGGAATAAGCAGTTTTCCATCTTCTCCCCTCCTTTTGTTTGACTTTTATAACCTGCAAATCTACCAGTTTACTGCTGGCTTTCTGCAGCATGTATCATTTGGGGGGGGTGTCAGAATTACTGTGATAAAACCCGGGGTGTTATTTGTTGATGCATAGAGGAGGGAAGGAAAGAGTGGCCGACCTTCTGGGTGAGATGTCTGTGTGTACTGGGCAGGGCAGTTAGTGTGGCCATGTCTTGCTTTGCTCAATGAGTTTAATGGCTGTTGCTAAATGAGATGGAGTCACTGATTTTTAGTTGTTGTTTTGACTCTTCCTGTATTGTGAAATTGATATGTTGGTTGGAATTGTGTTTCTTTGGAAGCTGCTGAGTTACAGTGCTGCTCTTCAAGGGATGAGAAGATTGTGTCAGTTTTTAATTTATAGGTAGACATTGTCCACATAGTATTGCTGTTGCTGTTTATTATCAAGGTCAGAAGAAAATGTGTGAAACTTAAAACAGCTTATTGCTCCAGTATGCTGCAACTCTAATGTCTCTACTTTGTAAATGGTTTGTTTCTTATTTCTGCAAGTGCCAGAACCTATACGGTTCTTTTCTTTCCCTTTAGTTTTTGTTCTTCATTGCTTGATGTGTTTTTTTCGTGTTTTATACTGTTTAAACAGTTAGCCTACAGTAGCAAGCCATAACTAATCATTCAGATAATAGCCCATGCTGTTCTTAATCTGTATCCTAAGCAGATTTTTTTTTTCTTCATCAACCTCAATATTTAGAGGATGTTTCTCTGTGGAAGGTTGTAGTCAGAAAACCACGTTAAACTTAATTGAGAAGATCAGTACAACAGGGTATATCTTCTTTTGCTTCAGTACAAGGATTTGTGCTAAAATTTGAACAATAGTTGTGGTTTCTTTTCAAGATGTGAAAGTTTGTAGGTTTTTACTGATTTCAGTCTTCTGTTGACAGCACATGAAGTTGGAATACTTAGTGTGAAGTGGTAAAAATTCTGAAAGCGTGTAGTGGGTTTTTTTTCCTTTTTTTAAAGATATAATAAGTAAGAAAATCAATTTATTAATGTTTTTTATTGGATCTTTAATAGTATAGGTAGAATATGTGTTTGTACAGATAATATAGAGGCAAATCACACTTGTAAAGCTGCATTAAGAAGTAATAAATCTTAAAAAATTGATACTGTGAAGGAATGACACGCTTATGAATTCACTGAAATACTTGTGTATGCTGTGTATTCTATTAATTGAATGCCATAAAAAATTAAAAATAAATGAAATTACGTAAAGCTTCCCTTTTCTGTTATACCAGTTACAGGAAAGGGATATTGAAAATTCTTCCTTGGAATGAACAGAAGCATCGTGAAGAAGACTGGTGTGAAAAAGCAGAATGCAGGTAAGTATATAAAAAGCAAAAATATTTCTCCATATTTATGTACATTTCAGAGAAATAATTTACTTACTAATTCTTAAAGTGTGGGAAATACCCAGTAAGACTGGCTTCTTATTTTTTGTACTCACTGACTTGTGTTTTGAGCCTTCTTAGTGAGACTGACTGAGCACTGTTTCATGTTCCAGCGTTACCTGCAGTGTGCCTCTGTAATGAGTAACTTTGGCAAGTGCATGTGAGCAGTGGAAGATTACTGTTGGAGATCCTGATTTATTTATCTGTTTTTCCTTCCACCCCATTACTTGTCAGCCATAACATTATCATAGCAGCATTAATGGATCACAGAACTGCCTTTCACTGTGTGAGGAACAGATGGAAAGCAGAGGTGGGGCATACCTGTGTCTTCAATAGAGAGGATTCTTTCCTTCATGATCTATCTGCTGTTTGAAATCTCTTACCAGTTGCTTTTCTGACAAAACTAACACTCAGTGTGATTGGCATTTGAGTCTCATTAAATTATTGTGTAGCGGTAGGTTGATTGATAATTTTCCTTTGGAAGTTTTAGAAAAAAGACTGATGTGGAAAAAAAAATGCAAGCAAATATATACTTAAACATATACTTCCTTTTTTTCTTTTTAAAGGATAATTATTGAACCAATTTTGCAAGATGAAGGCGAGTTTCTGTATGAAATGCAACCTGAATTACTGAAGTACAGGACTACTGACCTTTCAGTGGATCTCGTTACTGATTGGTATTTGAGCAGAGCACAGGAAATTGAGAAATATGCAATGCAGGTGAGAATAGCAGTGAGGAAATGATGGTGGCTGATCAGCCTCAAAATCCTTAATATTCTTAATGCATATTAATGGGACACTTTTCCGTCAGCAATATACACTGTGTCTCAATCTTCATTATGGCTTTTGAAGTATTTTTTTTTACAGTGTACTTATGCTTGCTCTAAAGTTTACTTAGCCAAATAATTAATCCATGAGAATGAATAGGAATCCAGTAGATTCCCTTTCACAGGGTTTACCATAGCAGATAGTAGCTCTTTTGTAATCCATGAAAAATGTTTACCATTACATTTTCATGTTTACAACTAAGGGGGGGGAAGTTGTGCACAGGATGTTGGGAAACATATTTTATTACCTGCCACATGATACTACATCATGTATATTGATATGTGGCAGTCATGTGTCACTGTCATATGTCAATATGTGGTATTGTCATGATTGATTCCTGGCAGTTCTATTGTGTGTCTGTAGGGCTACTATGCAGCTTATTTTTGCTTGATTTTCTTTGTATGTTAAAAGTATGTGAAACTCTGTGTGGTAAAGATAAGCATTGCAAGTAAGAGCAGAGCTCATCACTGATGTGCTGCAGTATTTTAGTGCTTCTTAAGACAATTGAACTGCATGAAAAGGAGATTGACTGGAAGTATCACTATGAGTTAGTTTTAATGGGTGGGTTCTTTCATTCTTCAAGTTTTCAGTCCTCCAAGGCTCTTCAATTATAGTTGCCTGGGATCTTAACAGCCTATCAGTATGTATGGCAACTTCTAAGGATCAATTAAATTGTGAACGTAGAAATTAAATTTCATTCTGCTCTTCCACACTTATGTCTGTCTTGCTGAATACATACAGCCAATATTGCATTCTTTGAAATCCAAACAGAACCTTTCATATAAAGGTAGTTTCAGTCACCAGGGAAAAAGGGTGTAATTATCTTCTGTGACATAAAATGCAACAATTAAAATTATTAAATCATGATCAGCTAGAAAAGTCACATTACATGTCAGTTACCTAATTGTCTTAGAGCAATCCTTCATATTCCATACAGTGACATGAGGTGATGTATCTCTCTTTATGATCTCCAGAAGGTATAATATTCTAAATTATGTGCATGGGATGCATTTTGGTCAAAAGCCTTTTATGACATCATTCTCTAAGATTAAGCATTTCATTTGGTCTTTATAAAGCTGAAAAGAGCAAGCTATTTAGGAATATACAGTCCACAAAAGCTTCTAGGAACTTAAAATTGCCTGTTAAGCAACAGGGAAAGAAACACAAATGGGGCACAGATTGACGTTGGTTTTTGGCAAATGAAAATTGTTCAGCAGTGAGGTTTTTTTATTATTTTTTCAGGTCGACTGTGCTCTGTCTCTTGTTCGTCTTGGCATGGAGAGGAATATTCCTGGTCTGCAGGTGCTTTGTGACAATCTGATCACTCTTGAGACAGTAGTTTATGAGACTGATGGTGATCGAACCTTGACTCTAAAGGAACTTCTAGAGATGAAAGACATTGAGAAGCTGAGACTGTTAATGAAGAATGTAAGTTTCAAAATAAATTAATAAGTATACCTTGGTTTCCTGTAACTCGGTTTACCATAAATCTTGTATATATAAAGATACTGTTAGTGGCTGACATTTTTCTGATGAACCTCTGTCTTTAATTCAACAAAAATTTTAACACTTTTACCGTTCCTTTACTGTGTGTTGGTGTCTTTAAATATTGTCAAGAAATCTTAATATTTGCCTCTGCAGCAGATGTGTGTTTTTCAGTTCTGTAGTCAGCCTGTCCGTGGCATTTGAGAATACAAAAAGACCTCTTGGAAAGCTTAAAATATAGCTAGAGATTGAATAGGGCTCTGAAATTCAGTTGAAGCATTTCTAGAGGAAAATACTCAAGATTTTCGTTTTTTTCCTAGTATTTATGTAATCACTCATAATTAGTTTTCCTGTCTTGCATTCTTGATGAAAGTAATCCTACTCTGGCATGCTTGCAAACGATCTTTCACTCATATTGAAATGGCAGGAGGAAAACAGCTGGGCTTTCCTCATGGAATGGGCTTTACTCCCTGTACTGCTCAATTTCCCCAAGCCATTGGGTAGCAGAAAGGTTGTTTCAGTGCTTAATTGTATAGTGATCTGTGCAGCGGTGGTGAATGTCAGGCTTCAGCTCTTGTTTGTGATAGGTGAAGATACTGTTTCAGTTACAGTGATCAAAATAGATTCTGTTTGTTTTTTGCTTATTTTGGATAATGAAGCTGAATTTGTTCCTTTTTTTCCCCTCTCTGTAATTCATTGTGTTTTCCAGTCCTCCGATGAAAAATATGTGAAGAATGTTTATCAATGGATGATCCCTTTTCTCCACCGCTGTGAAAATCAGTCCCCTGGACTTGCAAATTCACTTTTTAAGGAATATTTAGTAACACTGGCAAAGGAAGACTTGACTCTACCTCTGAAGATATTTCAAAATTCAAAACCTGCTGTAAGTGTAGAGCCCTGATGATTCTACTGGTTTGTTTGGAAATTCTTGTCCTGAAGAGATAAGTTCATAAATAGGGCTAGTTCATTTAAATCAGATCGTCTTTCTGATCTTTCTCTTCCTCTTGGACTCAGAATTTGTTATGTTTTAGAACACATTAAGTGAAAGGTTTTATACCATACATTATAATGCAGCTAAACTGTCCTTGATGAGATTGTCAAACTAATCTAAAAATGATCTTGACCTAGTAGAACAGAAGTTATTGTATTGATTCTTCTTTGAAGTAATTTTCTGGTAATCTGTTCAAAGTAAATTCCTGGCATATTCAGTTTTAAAAGGTGAATATGAAAGAGTTTAATGATCTCACTAATATTTCTTTCCTGAGGAATTTTACTAGGATTAAATTGCAGATTAATTCCCCTGTGTCCCGCCTTCCACGGGAAATCCAAAGAATAAAATGGGGACCATTAAGATTGAGGGAAACGTTCAGTGAGTAAGGGTTGAAGTTGCCTTCCATATGAGTGTTTCATGCTGCTTCTGTGGTTTAAATAATTCTTCCAGAGCACATAAGCACATTTTTGCATGCTATTGAACTTTCTGAGTATACGGACAAAAATCAACTAGTGGAGCAGAACCACAGCTATTTTGTGTGTTGATACTGTTGAGCATATTAAACAAATCTGACAAATGTTTGCAGCAGTTGCCTTCCTCTGCCCTCTTCGCTTTTCAAATTCCAGAAGGGTATAATGGCACACCACTATTCTTTCAAGTGTCTGCACTGCAGGAAACTATCCAAGTTATGTTTCAGGTTTTGACTTCACCAGGTTTTTAGCAAGGGGCACTCTGACTGCACCTAGAGACAATTTACTTACTTGGAGTACACATCTTTTTATATTCAAAAGAAAACTGTTGAATTAGAAATGGAAAATAAAAATTAGTGTGCTTTCTTTTCTCGTTAGTGTCAGCAAAAAATTATTCCTGATCAAGACCAGCTTATGATTACGGCACTGGAATGTATTTATAGCTGTGAACGAGATGACCAGCTCTCTCTCTGTTATGATATTTTGGAATGTCTTCCACAAAGAGGATATGGGTAAACATTTTCAGCTGGTTATTCGTAAATATTTTAGAAATATTAAATATACTTGTGAATTAATGCTTTAAAAATGGTTGTTAAGTCACTAAAGGGCAGTTGATGTTATTGGAATATTCTGCTCCTCTCTGAGTTGCCATGATTGTCATATGTGTATCTGTATGCTTGTGATGTGTATGTACACTACCAGATAATGCAGAAAAACATGAGTTAAAGTTGCAGCCCGGAGCAAGGCTTCTGTGTTAGCTCCTTAGACTTTTATAGTCTGATGAATTGAGGCCCAGTGTTAGTGTCGTATTGGTCTCGTTACAATTAGTGGCATGTTGCACTTAGCTTGCAAGCAGCAATATGGCCCGACGAGAGAGGGAAGATGGAAGACCCATATGAAGGGCAGGTAGTTCTCAAGAAAGTGGAAACATGAGGAGGAGATGTCAACTATTATTCCAGTATCTTTTGCATGTATGAAGGAGAGAACCTGAGAATAGTCTAAGGAAGGAAGAAGCTCTGTTCTTGGGAAACTGAGGGACCCTCTCAATTTCAACTGTCTTCCCAGCAAGAAACCAACAATTTTAATATTTTCAAGTAAATGTATATTTCATTTTAATCAAGGAATGTTTCAAACTGCTTATCTTTATATCAGTGTAATATGAAATACATTAAGAGATTATAAGAATTACTTTTGTATATATATATTTAATTGTGTAATATCTTTGCAGGCCTGAAACAGATAAAACTAACACTCTTCATGATGAAGTAGATGAACTGGAACAAATTCTTAGGTATTTAATTTTGCTAAAATAAATAATGTATTCTTACACAAGTCACTAGGAGAGCCAAGAACTTTTTTATGACAAGAAAGCAGCAAGAATACTTACCTTGTTTTTAGTGCTGTCAACAAGATTATCTGTATGTTTTTTTTATTCAGAACATAGAAATGTTGAATGGTTTTATCTATTTGAATATCTTAAAAATGCATAGATTTTTTGCTTTAAAAGTTTGGGATTTGGTTTTTTTTTTGTTCTTTTTTTGAGGAGAAAGAGAGTTAACTGAGGAGTTTTGATGCTGTGGAGATGTTGGTACTAAAAAAAATCTCCAGAGCAGGTAATTAGGGGTGAGATAAGGAAAGGGTTTATTGTGCCAAGGCAATAGATGTTATGACGCACGCCTGCTGTGCCCGAGATGTTACATTTTATAATACCATCTATCCAATCCCAAATGTGTCCACCCTGTGGCCTTTGCTCTGGACCGCCCAGGGTCCACCCCCTGGGAATTGGGGCTGGGGGCTTTTTGAGACCCTCTCTTCATCTATCTTCATCTTCTTCGGGGCACAGAGGGTATATATTCACCTAATTCTTGACTCCATTTTGTTATTCAGGCCCTGATATGCTGTTCCCTAAACAGTCTAGGCCTTGCCTTGACAAAAGACTAAACATTGCCACTGAATTCAGGGGTAGGTTTGATACGGGGAGCATAGAATGGGGTAAGAGGGTTAAGGAATGTGTAAACTAAGGGTGCTACAGGGAAAGGGATGTGAGGGTTGCTGCTTTTAAAGTCTACTTCCACTACTTATAAAACTTATAAGGCTTACAAAATTAGAAAAATAAAAAACCATTAGGGGCTTAAGGCATCAGTTTGTTTTGGTCTTGATACTCTGTAATGCTTTAAGTGATCAAAGACGAAAACTGTAAAGATATGTTATCAGGTTATTGGTGATGTGTTTACCCTACTGTATTATTATTATTATATATATTTTAAAAAATGTAGATAATGTTACTCTGGCTAACCCCTACTGTTACAGATTTTATGGAGTCTGTTTGCATTTGCAGTACATTTTCTGAGACAGCTTTAAGACTGCTGCTGCAGTAGTAGTTGTACGATTGTGCAGGATTCAAAAACGCTGACTCTCTATTTACAGTGTGTCAGAGCTGTTGGAGAAACATGGACTTCAGAAACCTGTTTCTTTTGTGAAAGACACAAAGGACAATGTGGAGGAGGCACGGAAGCTGATGATTAGGCTGACAAGGCACACAGGTCGCAAGTTAGTATTCCAAGGGGAGCGGGAGATAAGAGGGAAAGGACAGTCAGGTAACAGTCCCTGCCTGTTGTGCTGCAGTAGGGAGCTGTGGCATTCGCCCTGAAGATGGTGTACCTAAAATACATTTGTTAAACTAATGATTAACGTGATTGCTGGTTTGGCTGCATTCTGCACAGTCAAGTCTGTCTTACTTCGAACCTGCTTTAGTATGTTTGTGTTCAAGTAAACAAGCCTAAAAGGCTGCAAGATGATGAACTGTAAAAGTTAACATATTGTAAATGAGGTCCTTTAAGACCTATTTAATTTTAATGAGAGTGTAGGATTTGTAAAATAATACTTAGTTGTTTTTGACATGTTTTCTTGGAACCCTTGTAATAGGGTAATTTATTGATTGTTACTTATTGATTCTACTGCTTATATTCCCAGTATAATTTTTCTACTTAAGAACTACTTCATTTACGTCATCTTTCAACTGTGCATGAATTATTACAGGCTCTTGGCATGAGCAGATAAAAAATTTGAACCCTGGGAAAAGCAGCCATCACTGTGGGTGATTTTTCTTTCTTATTTAAGGCAAACATGCACAGCAGTTTATTGGTAATGGTAGAGTAATATTTAGATTTTTAGTAGTATGAAAGCTTTTTAAGAGTTCTAAAAACCTTTCTTTGCAAAGATCAAGTCAATGCCTCTGTAGGAAAAATGTTGATTTTTCCACTCATGGAGACTCTTTGCTTCATCAAAATGAAAGTTAATGCCACATGAGAAAATCACTATTGTCTGGAACTAGCTTAAAAAATCTTTTTTTAATCTGAAAGGCTCAAGATAATGTGAGAAAGCCTTCATAATGTTTTTACTAATAAAAGTTTTAACAGAGCACAGGAAGTTGAAGTTTTGTGGGTCAGCATTGATCCAGGGATCCAGAGGGTCAAGAATCTGAATACCACTCAATTTAAAGGAACAAAATAAAGTTGCAGCTCTATTCTGCTGTGGTTACATGCAATTGATTAGTCCTTGGAGATGGCCTACAATGAACAGCACTTTAATAATCCTCAGTTGCTGTTAGAAACTTGGTTTTGTCCCGCTGTTCTTGGATTATGAGGAAGAAAGCATATCCAACTTTCTGATGTATTATTGAAAATTTTTGAAACCTACCTGGGGGATCTCGAGAAAAATTGCTTAAATCCCTGTCTTATCCCACAGAAAAAAGAGAAAACACTTGGGTATTGCATTGTTGTCAAACCATGTTATCCCACAGACACTTTTTAAATATTAATTAATATTAAATGCATTCTATCTTTAAATCACTTCTTGTTAAAAGTCCAATTCAATACTGAAATAGCATTTGAGAAAACTCTTATTTTTGGTGATTGAAATGCAGTGTTATCTATTGCTTTTCTTTAAATCTGTTGAGGCAGGGAGTGTTTAATTTTAAAAAATATTTGTAGGCAACCATCAGCCAGTGAGACACAGTGGAAGGAGTTGCTCCAGGATATGTTAGACATGCAGCAGAAAGTGTATAGATGCTTACATTTGGATACGTGCTATGAGGTGAGTTTTGTGTCTTCTTACTGACTTATGTCCCAGGTAAGCTGCAGATACTCATTTCATATTGTTGCTCAAAAATATAAACACATTTTTATGTGTTGTATTACTTGGTTGTCTACTGGCTTTTTTGCGGTATTTTCATTCAAACCAGAAATTTCTGGTGTGAATTCATTTTGTCAAAAACCTCTTTAATAAATATCCTGTATATATTTTACTAGAATTCACCTTTTTCAAAATTGAGTCAGCTTCTTGAGGCTGTATGCTGTAGACAGTAATTCTGTGTACAAATGTGTTTAGCAAGAAACGCTTTAAACTAATAAAAATAAATACTCTTTTAGATAAATGTTATCTTCTCTCAAGCATTCCTTAAACATGAAGTTCTAGTTTGATAATATTATCCAATATCATTATAGGATTATGGACTTTCTGCTGCTTGCAGTTGAAGTAAAATAATGTGAAATGAGAAATCTAATTTCATTGAAGGAGAAAAACTCTGCATGTGCATAAAATCCAAACCTATGTCATTAGTATTTGCAAAGGACAGCTATTAGACTGATACAGAATTTGCTGTGACATTTATTTTTTATTTGCATTTTCACTTCAATATACTGCAGTTTTTTTACAGATACAGCACTGTGTCCACTATATTTCATGTTTTATGTGTGTGTGTGTGTATATATATATATGAAAGCGGGCTTTTTGCAGCTTACAGATTTAATTGCTTATGGCTACCACTCTGATAAACTCTTTGGAGAGGTCTTAAAAGCAGATTAGAAAAAGAAAGAAGGAAAGAAGCAATGCTGTTCAACCTATACATGGAAAAAATCACTCATTCTTTGTAGTTGTACAGCTTGAAGTTGCTCAAAGAGAACTTAAATGTATTTAATATTCATGGTTTTGTAATAGCCTACAATTTAGTATACTTGGAATTTTTTTAAGTTAATTTAAAAAAATTGTAATACTAGAGCACTCTGCAAATAAGGCATTGGCTTTGCTCTGATCTTAATATGTCTTCTATTAACATCAAATTATTTTTTAATCTCTGAATGATGTGATTTAAAAAAAAACAAACAAGGGTTTTGGTAAAATTATGTAGGAGTGCTGAAAATACTTTGAAGTGTAATGCTGTCATATGCAGTTATATTTTGATAACTTCAGAATTGAGAAATTGATGAGACAGGAAGGAATTGCAATCCCATGTGAGGTTTATATTGGATACTTTTTAGAATAATGCTTACTCTGTTTTGCTTCCATGCAAAGTGAATTCTGTCTTCTTAAAGAAGGGCTTCATGTCCATAAATTTCAAGAGAGGTAAACATTGTTTATGTGAACTTTGAGGAAGAAGGGACAGCTATCATAGTTTGCATCTTTCACTGTTCCTTGAAGATTAAAATGTTATGGAATGGAAGATGATCCAATTGTGTGATGTTCTTTAAGCAGCACTGAACTGTGTTCCTTTCCAGAGCCTGAGATGGTTTGGAGAGGTTCTTCCTAGTGAAGAAATACTTGTTTCAAGATGTGATTGGACAGGGTGCTAGATAATCTCGTCTGTGCCCCCTTTCCCATGAAAGGTTGGAGCAGATGATCTTTAGAGGTGCCTTCCAACCTAGTCTCTTCTATAATTCATTGATCATATTTAGTTTGTTGTGAACTTTAAAACCTTTGATAAAAACCATTTTGTTTCAGCTGTGATATTTTTTGAAATTATTAAATGTCTGTCCTGCTCTTTATTAGGACAATACTGACTGTGCTTAAGGAAAAAAATACTTATTTTTGTAAGTAAGAGAGATTATTTTGAGTGTCTAAAGTGGGCAAAACTTTGACCTGGAAATAAATTATGTGTTTTTTGGCAGATGCAGAATTATATTAGTATGTGCTCTTTGAAGATAGTCTTGATTCAAATTTAAATAGCATCCTATATGATCAGTTCTAAATATTTTTAGTTTCTTCAGGGATACAGAATTTCCTCTCGTATGTTATTGGTTTTAAGGTCTTAATACTGTACTGCCTTTTCAGATTCTTACATCTTATTAACACCTCAGAATGTTGGTATATTTCTGATCTCTTAAAGATCACCTATTAAAAGACAGCTAGTAAAAAGACTGTAAAAAGACAGCTAGTATGCTTTTTTTCTCCAATAAGTAAAAACAAGTAGCTACTAGTTAATTTTAGCTTTACTTAAAGTAATACTTTCCTTGATAGGTTACATTTTCTGAATATATTCTTTTGACTTCAGACATCCTCAGACATCCTTTTATTCAAAGAGGTTGAATATGCATTCTAGTTCCATAGAATGCAGATAAGCTGACTTGAAGCTGCTGCTGCAGGTTATTAAATTACTGTTCTTCCTTTTAGATATTCACTGAAAGTCTTTTATGCTCAAGCAGTATAGACAATATCCACTTGGCTGGGCAAATGATGCATTGCAGCGTTTGGTCAGTGGATCTACCAAGTTCATCAAAAGGGAAGCCACAGTACCGAGTCAGCTATGCAAGAAGTATTGAACTAGTTCTGGCTGCTGGCAGAGAATATTTCAATTCTTCAACGAGTTTGACTGATAGCTGTATGGAGTTGGCCAGGTATGTTTATAGTTATCATATACATAAATACAGCTGATTTAATGTTGATGTAAAATTAGGGTTTATTTGCTAATATTTCCCACCCTGCCCAGTCTCCTATTGAGAATCTTTTTTCACAAGCAGGCTCTGGAAATACAAAGTAGCATTGCTTTTAGTGCTAAGGGCCCTGTGATTAGCTTTTATCTTAGTTTTATGGTGATATTTCAAAATATGTGGTTTATAGATCAAATACTTCCTAAGAATGTGTGACTGTGTGTTTATTCTGTTTAGTAAGATGTTTTGGTCCTTCTCTGACTTACCTCCAATGAGATGTTTCATGGTAATTTAACCTTGTTTTCCTGAGGGATTATCATAGTGTGTAGGTCTCCTAGTAGCCTCTGTGTATGAGTTGTTTTAGGTAGAATGTATTGATCTTCTCTTTAACTTTTTCATTCTCCTCATGTTTTAATCTTCAGCCTGAAATATTTGTCAATGCTCCTGAAAAATGTGATAGGTTCAGATGGAATGTTCAGCCAACATACAGTTTTATTTTATTTTTGATGTAAATGTGTCTATTCTTAATTAACATGTAGAGATAAAAGCCATATGGCACACTGAACAAATAAAATAATTTCCTGATTTAATGTGTAAGGTGAATTAAACCATTTGAAATCACTGAGACAGGATGCCATCCAGAGGGACCTGGACAAGCTTGAGAAGTGGGCCTGTATTAATCTCAGGCAATTTAATAAAACCAAGTTCAAGGTGCTGCACCTGAGTCAGGCAACCCCTGGTATCAGTCCAGGCTGGGGGATGAACGGATCAAGGGGAGCCCTTCTGAAAAGGACCAGGGGGTTCTGGTGGGTGAGAGGCTGGACATGACCTGTCAGTGTGCACTCACAGCCCAGAAAGCCAAATGTGTCCTGGGCCGCATCCAAAGCCGTGTGGGCAGCAGGTCAAGGGAGGGGATTCTGCCCCTCTGCTCTGCTCTGATGAGACCCCACCTGGAGCGCTGCATCCAGTCCTGGGGTCCCCAGCACAGGAAGGACATTGACCTGCTGGAGCAAGTCCAGAGGAAGCCACCAAGATGATTAAGGGGCTGGAGCACCTTTCCTATGAGGAAAGTCTGAGGGAATTTGGATTGTTCAGCCTGGAGGTGAGAAGGCTCTGGGTGACCTAATTGCAGCCTTCCAGTGCCTGAATGGAGCCTACAAGGAAGATGCAGAGAGACTATTTACAAGAGTATGCAGTGACAGGACAGGGGGAATGGCTTCAAATGGAAAGAGAGTAGGTTCAGATTAGATATTAGGAGAAAAAAATGTTTACTGTCAGGGTGGTGAGGTACTTGAACAGATGGTCCAGAGAAGCTGTGAATGTCTGCTGCCTGGAAGTGTTGAAGGCCAGGTTGAATGGGGCTCTGAGCAGCCTGGTTTAGTGGAAGGTTTAATCTCTACCCATGGCAGAATGTTGAAACTAGATGATCTTTAAGGTCTCTTCCAACCCAGGCCATACTATGATTTTGCATGTTGATTTTTTTGTTAAATGTGTTTTAATAAAACTACATATGAATACACTGTATCAGAATGCAAGTTGTAATAAAAAAAATATCCAAAAGCTTATTACATCAATATAATATTCATAAAACATATGAATTAAAAATATTTAAAATCATGGGCTGATAATGATCTCATGCATTGATTCATCTTCAGATCAATTTAGTGGGAGTTTTTTTGTTGTTTTCTTAATCAGCATTGTTTTTATTTGCTGTACCTAGTTGAGGAAATTGTGACAGTGGCTCTAATGTTTTACTTCCAATCAACTTTTTACAGTATTTCGCTTTTATCTTCTAGTATATGGCAATACCAAAATGCAGTAGTGATAGGAAAAGTATTTCCCAAAATAATTATATATTTAAGTAAAAGTGTCTTCAACGTTTTCTACTAAATTATTGTAGGCCTAAATTCAGGAGGGTTTAGGTGATGTGCTTATCACACACAACCAGTTGAAGGCAATGTGAAAATAGAAATTTGTTAAAATGTTTAGCCAGCCATAACAGAGAACCAGACACTTCTAGTGTGTGTTAAAAGAGTATTGAGTATTTTGACATTTCATAAGTACAGTAAATTACTGGTGGCTGTTCTTTTGTTTTGTTTTACTCAGAGGTGAACTTTTTCTACAAATCTAACTTTGGATGTGTTCATCAAACTTGAGAAAAATGTGTTTCATTCCTTATTAGGTGCTGTCTACAGCTTATTGTGGACAGTCCCAGTGCTGTTCAGGAGGAGTTGGACCTCATTCGTGCTCTCGGTTACCTTGAAGAATTTGGAGTGAAAATATTACCGCTGCAAGGTACTGCATAATTTTATTCTTTATATAAGTACTTGAATCACAGGCATAAATATACATGAGAAATAGTTACTATTATGTAAGTGTGACACGATTAAACTAAGGGGTCTGTTTCCTGCCTCCAGTTTACAGGTATATGTCAAAAAATGATTTTTGTAATAAAATTTTTTAGTTTATATGAGATAAGAAAGATATTTGCATATTACACCTCTGTTTTGGGACTTACTTTTAGCAGGACTTTAAAATAATTAGAGTATTGAGTATATGAAATTCCTGGTGACTTCAACAGAAATAGTTTGAGCTCATCTTTAATTTGCTAAATAATCTGCACTTGCTTATGTGCCGATGAGCTTTAAAATAATGGGTGGGAGAGAAGTACTATCATGGATAGGCAGTTTTCCTGTCTCCACTGGGCTGTTTCCTTTTGGAAGTATATAAAACCCAATGACAGTGGAAGTGAACTTTTACGAGGTATTTCTTCTGATCAATTGGTTACAATTAAATCTGTTTTGGAGCTCTGACTCCAATAGAACAGAAAGTTGTTGGACAGGAGTTGGAAAGAAATTTTATGCTTATGTACAGTGAAACTTCATGAACACTAGTAATGGAAGCACTGTAAGAGAACTGGCTGAGATGAGCACTGAGTACCAATGAAACGTGTTTTACTTCTGGTATTGTGCAGAGAAATACTGGGATTTATGGAAAGCACTTACGAGTCTATGGAGAATGAAGTAGATGTCCTTAGTGGCTGTTGTTAGTTTACTTTGGTGTTCTCTTTTTATTCTCTTTTTTTCCAAGTATTTCTTCAAGTGAGTTAATGCTCCATATGTAATACTCTGAAATCTTACCATTTCTGGACTAAGAATGTCTGATTTCTAGATCTTGCAGTATTAGCCTGTTGATATCTGGAGTAAAATTCTTTTTTAGTCAGTTTGTTCAGCCTGTAAAAAAATGCACATACTTTCTTCAGCATTTTTTGGTCTGGACATGAAGGTATCATTTAAAAAGTGGCAGCATAATACTGTGTTCACAGTATGTGTAATACAACTGATTTGGATTAATTAGAATATGTGAAGTCATGCCTATAATTTCATTAATGAGCCTGACTTATCTCCAGTATCTTTCATGTAAATCAGATTAATCTAATATGATTAAAATGATGTTTTCAAGTTTTAATGAAAGCCTTTAAACGGTATGTTACTTTGATAGAATGTCATTAAAGTAGCACTAAATATCAGCTGTTCCCCTCACTTGTATTTTTAACAAACTCAGCAATTTAAGTTTATGAACTACTATTATGCTCTCTTTTAATAAAATCTGGTTTGTAGACTCCTTATTAACATTAAAGGTGAAGAAAAGTCCATCTTTAATGTGTTTGACCCATCAGATTACTTTTAGTTACATTTGATATTTACAAAAAATCTTGCTTGTGTAATGAGTGAATGAAAACATACTATTGCTGTATACTAATATATATGTGGAATAGAATATTAAAAATTAAACTAAAAATGTAACCTTTTCCTGTTCCTTCATTCTTAAATTATTTTAGTTGAACTTGATTTCTAGAATTGATAGAGTTTTCATTATGTGAGTACTTCTTTGCTCTTATTGAGAGGCCTAGTATCCTATGTTTTAAGCCCAATATGCAAATGCAGATTTTATCCACATGCAGCTATTAAAGTCTTACTGAGTGTTAAGTGGAAGATCTGCATGCTGTTCCTCTGTGTTCTGAGAACTTGCATGGTATGAGAAAGTTACCTTTTTAAAGCAGCAGCCTGGAGTTAGCCACCCACTAGCTAGCTAAAAAGAGCACTGAATTCAGGTGATGATATTAAATTAGGCAATTAAGATAATTGTTTAATTCCTTGTAAAATCACTTTCAAAACGCAGTACTAATTATAAGCTTCTCAGAATATGGTTGACACAACCTGATGATCTGCAGACTATGCTTCCACTTGCTCAGAAAATTTTTACGTATATTAAAACAGCCTTAAGAATTTGCCTATGACAGTTCTTTCAGTCTGTGATGTATCTCATCTATGCTAAAATAAAATGTAGCATGAAATCTTAGTTACTTAAAACATTTTAAATGAAAGTTAATGTCTGCCTTATCATTCTTTCAGAATGTTGCAAAAATGATAATTAAAAAAAATTTTATAAAGGTATCTTGGTTAGTTGTATAATTTGAAAATCATTGAATGTGAAAACCTGGAACAAAACCAAGTTTTCCTTCAGGTCAGTTTCTCTTTTTGCTCCCTTTGCAGCCTGACTTGTAGTGGTTGGAGCTGGATATACTGGGGTATTATTTTAACTTTCTGTTTATAGGTATAATTGAAGATCTGCATGAAGGGCTGGTTTTCAGATTGTGTTTGCATTCTTATACTCCCCATCACTTCCTGTGCCCATGCTGTTTAACCAGAAATCCAGCACTCAAGTTCATTTGTGCAGTCTCTTAACACCAGTTCTACTTTCAACAGTGCGTTTGTGTTCTGATCGACTCAGTCTCATCAAGGACTGTTTGGCTCAGATGTCAACAAACTATAAACAGTCTGCTAAGCTCCTGGGACTTGCAAACTTGCTAAGGGTTGCAGGTAAGCTGTGTTAATAAGACTCTGAATTGCAAGCGATGTGGTTGATGTCACACTTTAGGACATTAGAGTTGATCGTTAGAAGATGTGTTTGAAGATAGGACTAAAAAGTCATCTGGAAGAGCAGTCATTGGAGAGGAATAAAAGATTTTACAAAACCGGAATATTTTATTTGTAAAACAGCTGAAATGGTCAGCTGCTCTGATGTCCCACTAATACCCGAAATAAAAAATACCTAGTCTAATCTAGAGTTGGAGTAAAAGCTTATTTCAGATTGGAGGAGTTGTGGCTGAGAACATCTTGTTTTACAATTAATTGGTAGTACTAAAATTCCAGTAAATCTTCTTCTCTCTGTCAGATAAGGTAGTTTTATTTAAACATAGTCGCATTTAATTTAGAGGGGAAAAGTCATCTGTAAAGCATGAATTTCAGCTGTTAGACTTTTGTCTATGCTGCATTTATTTCCTTTGGGCACTAAAAATAATGCATTAAGTTGAGTATTCATTTGATGAACTGAACATCTTCAAAGCTTGAGTCCTGAGGATATTAGTGTTTTTTTTTTTTTTTTACCTAAGGCCTACCTAAGGTAGCTGCCTTTTGATTTTTGAAAAATACTTAATCAATGCAGCTGTAATCACAACACTGCTGTATTTTTATGATGTAGAAATAGAATATAGAAATATGAAATAGACATTCATATTTCATGCAGCTTGGTATATAAAATCAGTGCATTTTGGCTTTGTCACTGAAGCATGCCTGGGTAATTCCCTTTTCCCTTTCTATTTGTTAGATCATTTAAGATTTTTTTCTTATGTTTTCAGGAAGCTTCATATTGGCAATTTTTTACATAGTATTATAAATAGGGAGGGAGATATTTGAGAGGGTTGTGTGAAGTTATGAACAGAGGTAAGGAAGTTAGGCTGCTGACCTCCCAAGATGCCTGGGTCCTAAGGAAAGGAGTCACAGGAAATGTCGTGACTCTGGTGTGCTCAGTGCTCCCATTACATAGCACTGCTACATGAAAGATGACAGAGGGAAGGGGACGGTACCATGTTAGGTAGCTGGATCCAATCTACATATTTTACATGTAGTCCATCAAAAAATTAGAATGACAGTTGTAACTTCTCTTTTTTTCTTTGCTTGTAAGACTTTTGGGGAAAAAAAAAAGTCTCCCTGTTGGTTTGTAAGATGAGATTGCTGTACAGCTCTTTCCCTGTCCTGTCTGCTTCCTCCCACATCAAGTTAAAATCTTTCAATTTTTCATAGTATTCTGGGTTCTTTAGGCTAATGTTGATTTTTGTTTTATCTTCTTTTTGAATCTAAGGGATTCTCTTTGTATGAAGGAAGGGAAAACAAAATCCACAGAGGCTTTATGAAGCTTAAAAACACTAAGTATTTTGTCCAGTTTTGTTAGCCTAGTGCCTTAGCTTTAGATCAGACTTTACAGTGCCCTGGCATGTACCTTTGAACAGGGATCAAACTCGTGGCTCTCATCTCCAGAGACTGAAAGGTGGCAGGCACCAGATATTAGATGGAGAACTTCAGGTAATTTGTATAGAGCTCAATGATATGGTAACTTCTGTGTGCTAGTGTTATAATCACAGTGACACAGACACAGCACCGGAAAGAGAGATTGAAGAGAGATATTTAAAGCCAGATGATGAAATGGCCTCATGATTTTTCTCTTCCATGCGCTTACCAGGCTAGAGAAAACCAGAAGATGGATGTGTGAGGTGGTTAATTTTTAAACAGGTGAATGATTTAGAAACTGGTACTTACTCTACCAATGACATATTTATTCTGCAAATGTTGGGCTCTCTGACTTTAATGGTTAACATCAAGAGTAATGCTGATGATTGCTCCTGTGATAAGTAGGGAATTTTAGTAGTAAAAGTATATTTCAAGAGTGAATCTTGGTAAGAAATACACTACTTTGACATACTTTACTTGTCTCTTATACTAAATAAAGAAATAACTGTCACTTTCAAAGTAATCTTTTGATTATAGAATAATATTTATTTATTAAAAATGAAAATATAGCAAGAAAACATTTCCAGTCATGACTTTCTGTGGTGGGAGTGTGTGATTTTTTTGTTTAGTTGGTTTATTTTGCGTAAGTAGCTTTAAGCTTTTGTAATTAAAAACCATTTCACGGTTACTAAAGTATGTCTATTTGTATTGCTTATATTTACAAGCTGTTTTCCGTAGAGGATGTTAATTTATAAGTAAGATATAGGTTTGGTATGAGAATGCCATATTTGTGAATTTTATCTAAACTTATATTTTGTAGGAGATGGGTTATGGAAAACAGACTTATTTCATTTTAAGAAATGCAGTATTTCTTAATTTCTTTTTTTTTTTTTTTTCTGGACTTGAAAGCTGTAAACAGCATATGACTACTATTGCAAGTTTTTTGTGCCTGGTGTTCCATCCTGTTAGTCATTAATACCTTTGAAAACAGATTTTAAGTGGAATGCTGGCATAGCCTTAATCATAGTTTGTAATGAAGAGCTTTGCAAAATTTGATGGTAGATATAAAAAAACCCCAAAAAACATTAAAGAAAGACATGCAGAAGTGGTATTTCTATACCTATCAACTTGTAATTTAAGTTACTGAGTTACAATTAGTTAGTATTAATTAAATAGTTATTTTAGGACTTGGTAACCTATCGTAAGAATGATAAATATATTCCACAAATTAGTTTGTAGCCAAAAGGGCAGCTTATGCATACAGGTTGTAAGATTTGTGAATTAATATTTTATTTTAAATTTAATATTGGAAAAGGAAAACCTTCCTTGTGGTTTTAGTACATATAGTCTTTGTTGGCAGGTATAAAACTACTGGGAAAGGGTATCTTGATTTCTAACAGCTTATGATGAAAGCAAATGATTTTATTGAGATATATTGGGATGGGTCTGGATATTGGAAAAGAATCTAGGGATTGAACTTCATGGACTTGCTTAATGAAGAATTACATATAAGTGCTGCTGGGAGAAAGAATTGGTTTTTGTCCTTAATTGGTTTTCACTACTTATACAATTATCCTGATTTATGAGCCACCTTTGCTGTGCAGGTAGTTCTGATTTTGTCTTGTGGAACATACTTACTGGTATTGGTTATGCATGCTCAAATTTGTGGTCCCTTCTGTTCCCAATCCACCTTGTGTATGTACCAGTGGAGTGCTTTCTTGTGCTTTGTCTGCAAATGGGAGGAATTTGTTTCAGCGATTCCCTCTCTTTGCTCCTCTTACCACCCCACCCCATATGATTACTGAAAGGGAAGGACCTGCTTGGTACATCTGTCCATGCCTGTATAAATTTTAGACATATGTGTGTTTATAGAGCATATAGTATACGCTGTGTTTTACTCTACATAGTATATAGCCTATAAAATTCTGTGAGCATATATATTTTAATTTCAGTTTTAAAAGTGCATTTGTTGTGGATGCAAGAGTAGAGTGCACATAGTTATCTTTAAGGAGCTTCATGAGCTGTGTTCTCTGACTACGGTTTAGAGGGCAGCACTGGAAGTCAGTAATAGAATTTATTTTCATACTTATCAAAGTTTAAATATTGCTTAGGTAATGAAATATCAGGTAGCTTCTTAATTGCTTTAAAGTATTTGATTAATGACAGTAAACTCTACTTAAGCCTCCTGTCACTACCTCTGTAAAGTAAGCACCACAAGTGTTATCTTAATTTCACAGATGGGTAAAGTGAGGGAGGGAGAATGTGCTCAGCATGGCAGCCAGAAAATCTGCACCTGCTCAGGGAGCTGGAGCTGCTCTGTGTCTCACAGTCCTCACTTAATCCACACTCTTTGTTAAGAAAGGATGTAAAGAATTCACTTCATGCAATTATTTGAGTGGATGTGTGCAGAAAAGAATAGAAAAAATGCTTCTGTATCAGAAATTAAGAGCATCTTCTCTACTCTTACTGTATATCAGAAAGATCTGATGAGCGTAGCTGTTTATTTCTTTTGTCAGGCTCTCTAGAAATGTTTTCAGTATTCCCTTTTCTCACAACTTTCTATGGCAATTTACTTAATTTTAATATCCATAAATGAAGTCTAATAACTTTAAACTTTGCTCAGATTCCTAAGTCAAATCTTGGTTTTGAGATTTACCTTTCTTAACACTGACTTTCTTGCACGTAGAATTAACTAGTTGGTTTCTGATCTCCTAAATGTAAGCAACATTGAATTTCTAAAGTGTTGATATCATTTGACTTTAAAGTTTTTGTGATATGATTTCATTTAAGATAATATGAGTTCATCCACTCACAAATAGCATGCATCTTACACAAGGTGTTTCAATAAGCTTTTTTTTCTTTGTACAATCCAAATTGGATCCAAGCTTTTAAAGAGTATTTGAACATCATTTATTTCTCAAGAAAAACGTATTTCCTGTTATTTCTGACCTTCCATATTTTTCCTCTCATTGTTTGTACTAGAATCTTAGAATCATTTAGTTTATAGAAAACCTTTAAGATCACAGTCCAACCGCCAACCTGGCACTGCCAAGCCCACCACTAAACCGTGTCCTTAAGTGCCACTTCTCCATGTCTTTTAAATACCTCCTGGGATGGAGACTCCAGCATTTCCCTTGGACGTGTGTGCATGCACACCGCCCCCCCTTTCCAGTTTCTAAATTTGATTTGAGTCTGTATGTCACACATTAACATTAAGGTTTGATGCTGAATTACTATTTAATATAATCAAGTCACAATTTTAAGGGTTTTTGTCATTCCTCTCTTGGCTTTTAGATCTTGGATATCTGTCAGAATGGCAAGGACAACAATCTAGAATAAAAAAATTTCACTTTTATAAGATTTTATTAATAAAATAGCATGAAATGAGGTGTCAGAAAGCTGAAGCAGTGAATTTTTTCATGTTTGAATAGGAGACAATAACTAAACTGCAGCAGGAAGTATTATAAGTCACTGCAGTGTTAATGAAAGCTGCATGAAGAAGGTTGGGCTGTGCATTGCAGGGGATTCACAACTAATGTTGGAGCTGTTCTGTGCCATAACAGTGTGTGTCAAGGCAATGGAAGCAGAAATGAGTGAAATAATGGAGATGAGATGAGCAAGTATAGCCATGGAGTGGATGGAAAGCGATCCTTATATTTTATGCTTATGCTTCTGTGAAACATGCAGTGGTGTATCCTACTACATCAAAAGTACTGAGCTGAAACATTGGGGATGGGGGACTTGACAGCATGCAACTGCTCAGGCATAGTTTGGAAAACCATTCCTTGGTCCAAGGGTTCTTCCTCTCTTTCCTCCAATCTCACAGATTTTGAAGTGGGAATAAATAGCAGTGATTATTTTGTCTAGTTGAAATCTGAGTGGCAATAGTGTGATTATTGCCTTTTATTTGTGTCTGCTACTTAGTCAGATCTCTCTGCAGGAAGTCAAGCTGTCAGGGTAAAGTGGGCATCAGAAGGTGAGTGGCAAGTACGTGTCTCTTGCTTATAGAAATGACAGTTCACATTTAGCTTGTGTAGATAGAAGCACCTCTTTGTCATCTGTAATTGCTTTTGCCTGAATGAGAGGTTCCCAGGTTCCAGAGGGCAAAATTTTGCAACAGAAGAGCCTTGAATGTGATTAATTTGCAACATTGTGTGCTGGCAGTATATCGAGCAGGAGGCCAGAAGATAAAATGATGGGAAACCAACCTGTTCTCCCAGCTGAGCTAGTCCTGACGTGAGGGGATTCGGGGAGTCTTGATTGAGTTCAGTAATTAGGGTAACTTCGGTTGCCTGAATGTCATTCTAGTGCAACTGCTGCAGCTTTTCTTTTGAGAAAGCTTTAAAAAGAAATGTGCTTTGTCTGTGGTGATGGATCTGCAAAGTGGAGTTAAAAGTAACAGCTATGCAATTTAAGAGCATGTACTCTTTAAATGGTTTTTGAAACTGGATCTGTTTAACCTTCTGAAATATTTGCATTTCACAAGTTGTAGTAATAGAGTTTCATAAGCCAGTGCCCTTTTCAAATGACTGTAACAGCACTGACTGCATAGAATTGCTTTTAATAATAGAGAAACATGAGCAAGAAGCTTGCATTGAAAAAATGCACTCATTTTTATTCTAAAAATTCTTTCCTAAATTAAAATGAATAGTGTAAGATTATTTTTTCCGGTGGATGTTTTGTCACCTTCTCATACAGTGCATGGACATAGATAGTATTTTGAGCACAAGACTGGAAAAACTAGTGTCAGTAAAGTAAATAAATTTCATTTTTGTGTGTTCAGTCTAAACTGGAAAAAGCTTTTAACAAAAATAGATGAGTAGTAAAGAGTGACAGGTATAAATGTTATTTGTATTAACAGTAACTGGCTTTGAAAAGGAGATGAGCTGTCTTATTAGATTTTTGTCTGTGAAAGGTGATGTATTAAAATTGAGGTCAGGACATTTTTCTACAAAGATTCTTGAAGAAACTTTAGTCAGAAGAGTTCAGTAGAATCTGAAGTGTTATTTCTGACCCGTGACTGGTGGAAGAGGCATTGTCCAGGTCTGCTGATGGAGATCCGTGTATGGTGTGGAAGAATTAGTTTCAGTTCTACTCGCTCAAATTAAGAGGTTAGCGATTTTTAAATGCCTGTTTTCTGCATCTCATGAATTATTTGGAGCTGTGAAGTGGTAGTTTAAACTGGGTCTTTGTACACTGTAAGAAAACAAAAAATTAATTTTTTTCTTCATGGACTTTTTTTTTCCCAATGTCAGGATTTTGATTTGTATGTCACTTAGCTTAAATATCAGTTTTGGTCTATGTCTTGGCCATCACATAAATACAGTTTTTAAACCTTTTTTTTTAACCTAGACATAACATGCTGTTGTTTGTTGTGGTTTTTTTTGTTTTTTTTTTTTTTTTTTTTTTTTTAGCCAGCTTTAATGTCAGTGTTTTTTAAAATATATGAATAACTGGTTTTATTGTTTCCTTCAGGAAAAAGCAGATAATTTTATTCCTGTTTGAATTTCAAGAGGGGCTTTTCATGTTGTGGTGTATAGCTAATTCTTAAGAAATGAAGTAGCAAGCTGAAGTTGAACGTTAATTCCAATTAACTAATAAAAATTTTGAATTTTTCTTGCAGGAGATGATCAGATGGAGAGAAAAGGTCAAGTTTTAATCCTTTTAGTGGAACAGGCTCTCAGTTTCCAGGACTACAAAGCAGCTAGTATGCATTGCCAGGAGCTCATGGCTACAGGTGAAGGGAATAAACAGAGGTTGCATGAGGTGATGGTGGTGGAAGTCTTGACTCTTGGCTTATTGTGAGGTGTGGTATTTCAGATTGGACCATTTCATTAAAGTAGTAATTACATCTTGTTTATGGAAGTGAAGTAACGTCTCCACGGAATAGAGACACATACAGCAAATACTGTATGTAGTAAGTATGTACCAAGCTATGAGACGTGTAACCTTAGGGAGCTTTTCTTTATGCCTCTGGGAACACGATTTCTAGTTTTTTCTACACTGTACCCCTCTCAAACAGGTAAAAACGTGACTCCAGCTAGTAGGAAGGCCCAGGTGTTTTAGAAGTTTACCTTTAATTTATGTATGTGAGGGTATGAGTGGAGGTGAATGAAATACATATGTCAAGGTACTAAGGAAGATGGGATTTGTTTCTTCAGCTCTTTTTTTCTGCCTTGAGAATGATGGGGAAAATCCAAGAGGAACTGAGATTCTTTTAATATATCAAGTGATTATACTTGGTTTTTACAACCACTCCAATAGGATATTCAGTATCATACTCTGAAGTAAACAATGGTTTTCTTATTGTGATATGTAAAGTAGAGAATGTAGGCTTACAGATACCTATTATAGTGATATCTGCAATATGATAAAAATTAGTCTTTTATGCATTTGGTCAGTCTAAATTTGAGTTACACCTCTGGTTTATGAAGCCTTTTATTGTTCCTTTTTTGGGGGATGTTAAGTGTTGACAAGATTGTTACATGCCCTCTTTTATCTCATCCAATAAGAATTATGCAGCATCCTCCTATCATTTACGATAGGAAGTATGTTTTGTGTTCCCTTGTAGGTTATTCTAAAAGCTGGGAAGTATGCAGTCAGCTTGGGCAGTCAGAAGGCTACCAGGATTTGGGAATGCGTCAGGAACTCATGGCCTTCGCTCTGACACACTGTCCCCCAAGTGCCATAGAGACGTTGCTGGGAGTGAGCAGTTCATTGCAAACCCAGGTACCTGTTTCTGAAGCTTCTTCCATAAAGTTCAGTGCTTACCAGAGTAAGGGGGATTTGTGCTCATTTTCAAGTTTTTTCCCTTAAGTTTTACCCTCCATTTGTTCTACTCCATTTTTCTGCTTTTATTGTTATATTTCAGCAAATGAGGTCTCATTCTAAGCAGTTTTATATGATGAGTTGGTTTCTCAAGTAGAAATGCCTTTGTATTTTCTGTCTTAGTACTTTTAATTTGTTCATTGATAGCCTGATTTAAACATTTTATTTGCAAATGCAATTAATGAAATTTTGAAATGTCTTCTTAGTGTTTACACCTAGTAATGCAACTTCATTAAATGCTCACATAAATATCTGTTAAATGTTTAGTTTATGATTTTTATGATCTTTACCCAATATACAATGAAATTATTTTCTTACTGATTTCAATGATGTAATGATTTTATCAAGTACAAGAGGCTTTATCTCTGAGCTATCTTTATTAACTGTGCAACTGACTTAAGAGAATCATGTCTTAGGTGTTGAGCTGATCACACTATTATGGTAGTGGAGTAATTTAGGTTGTCAGAATGTTAAATTGTGATTGTACAAGCCACTGTAATTGTGGCTTGGCCTACATACTGTGACTTGTTTGAGAATTCATAATTGTCTTGTCTAAGAGTTCACAGTGTTCTTAGATTTATAATTGTGTAATGGAAACAGGGGCCCCCTGGTGGTCTAGTGGTTAGGATGCAGCGCTCTCACCGCCGCGGCCCGGGTTCGATTCCCAGTCAGGGAGCTCCTCCGGGCAGATGGAGCTCGTCAGCCCTGTAAGGCCATCCATCTAAGAGAAGGTCACTCTAAACAAACCTACGTCCTGAGGACCTCGCTGCCACCCTCCGAACTTCGCTCGGCCCTGGCAGCTGAACCTCAGCATTAAAGGGTGGGCTCAGTTCAGCGCACACTGTGTCTCACCTAAAAAATCCACTGCGCAGGCTCGAAGGGTAAAGACCTTTCCCAAATCTTCGTTCGCGAAGACTGGCCATGAATGAATGAATGAATGGAAACATCTTAGAGGTCTCTCAACACAGGGCAGGAATGGAGGAGGGAGCCATAGCTTCAGCACACGTGAAGTCCAGTTAAGGTAGCTGCAAGTGTGTAGCCTTTTATCTTTACAAAACCACTTGAATAGCAATGTGTATGAGAAATACAGGCAATATATGAAGGCAGTCTGTGCTACTTCAGTAACAGGGGTAACATTAGAATAAAAGCTGCAAAGGATTTCAAATACAGTTTATTTCCTGCAAGCTATTTACATTTTTTTCATTATGAAAACTGAAATTTCAGAGAGATAGGTAAAACTATGAGCTTAAACATGTATTGATACCTGTACAATTTTTAAATAAAAGCTTCCCCCCCTCCATTATGTGTGTTTACCTAGAATTAGAATTTGAAGTCAGACAAAGTTTTGGCACTGTATAAACCAAAATTTGTTAAAACTTCATTCAATTCACATCTGCTATATTGCTGTCCAAATCCTTTGAAAGGCTTCATGTCCTTTTTGTTGTAATGCAGTGCAACTGCTCAGCCACTGGTTCTCACTTTCTTGCATCCCACTACTCCAAAGGAAAAGATTCTCTGTCTTTTCCATTCACAAAACTGGAGACCTAATTTGTTGCTCAGGTTTCTTTGTTAGTGTAAACCTTTTCTAGCAAAAGTGCAGTGATGATTAATTTGGTATTTGCCTCAGGAAGCCAAAGCCGAGTAATAATTTCTGTCAAGGTACATTCAACCAGTTTCTTCTACAATTATTTCCTTCAGAAATGAAACATGACCTTTTCAGTTCTGTTCACCGATGTCCTACATGTTCTGTCCAAGCACTCTGTCTCTGTATGTGGATAGATGGGTAGATGCAAAAGATCTTTATCATAAGGTCACACTGACCAGAGATATTAAACAGCTTTAAGTGTCTTTTGACCCTCACCAGTTCTACAGGTTGCAGAGATTCTGCTCACAAAGCTACTGTCCTGTGTAACAACTCCTTTGTGGAGTTGCCCAAAACCTCAGTCACCGTTCAGATAATGAAAGTTTTCTGTCAGTTCTTTAGCCTATGCAGTATATCAGGGTGCATATAATTAAAAAAAAATAAATTCTTAGATTGTGTGCAAAATATTGCACAAAAATTATGGAGAAGGGAAAGTCATTTTTTCTAGGGACTACAACAGTGAGAGAATGTCAGAGATACTGTGTTCTTTGTGTCTTCTCCTGCATCCTTGTTTCTCTATCATGGAAGCTTTTACATCAGAATTTCTTGAGTTTCCTATGATATCAGTTATAATTCTTACATTTGCTTATTTGACTGATAAAAGATTATATTTATTTCATGTTTATAGATTCTTTATCAGGCTGTGAATTACCAGTTTCTTCCTTCTGAAGGAGGTGAGAATTCAAGTGTCTCAGCACCTTCTTTGTTGATGAGTAAAGATACAGAGGTAAGTTTTAACGAGAATTTTAGAAGTAAAAATTATTTTGTTCTGCATTATGCTAAAGAGCTGAATTTGAGTTTTTAGATTTACTAGATAAAATGGACAACATTAGACATGTACTGCGTGCTGTTCTTTGATTGTTTAAAGTTCAAGGTTTTGCTTATGTATTTATACTTAGTCTGCTTGGATTTTGAGTTGCTTCTTCCTACACAGTCTTAGTACCATAGAAAAAATTATAAACCCAGAAGCAGTAGAAAAGTGCAACAAAACTTACATAATGATATACATTTATGTTGGTTTGATTTTTTTTTTTTAATCTGTCCCAATTGCAAAGCAAAATATTTGAAAATAAACCTGAGCTACATATTTCATTAAAAAATGTTATAAATTAAATTTATTTTTTGCCTATGTTCTGTGCATCATGAAGTTTATGACTTCTTTTCCGTTTCATAATGTTCATATATTGCATGTGAAATTATATTTATGTGTAAGATCAGAAGGAACACTGAGTGTGTTATAGGAAATACAGGCAGGACAACAGAAAAGAAGTGTTCTATTATTTTTTTCTACTTTTTATGTCAATTTTTTTAAGTTTGTACATGTAAAATTGCAAATATTTTTCTTTCTTTAAGGAAGATGTAATTACCTATTTATGAAAAAAGGAATGTGTTTTTCACACTCTGTGAAGTGGAAAATTCTATATTTAATTATTTTATGTGTTTTCTGCTTAATTACATTTTTCAGTAGATGATAAACAGATCTGGGAGTGGGGAAGGGGAGCAAAAACCTTAAAGAAACACAGGAAAGGAGAGAGGAAAAGGGGGTGGGAGAAAGAGGGAAGGAGAGAAAGAAAGAAGGTTCATCTTGCATAGTGTGGCTTTTTGAGAAAGGTATCTGAGTTGCAGCTTCCTTGTCTATATTTTGTGTGGGTTTTATATATGTTTGTATATGTGTATATATATGTGTGTGTACATACTCGTATACACATATGCATATGTAAACATATGAAAATTTGCATACATATAAAATAAATGGCAGACAGGTAAAATAGCAGTATAAACACTATTCAGAGGAAGAGGGCTTTATGTATTGCTGGAATCATCAATATGAAGAACAGATCTGTTTCTCTGGCACAAAGGCTTTCTATTATCTGGAAATCCGTAGATGTGTCTCTCTGAACAGAAGTTTAAGTAGATGTTAATAAAATTGATATGGGCATGGATGAGTATGTTTACAATATTTTAGTATCTGTGAAAATCTGTCAGGCATTGCCTTCTTGGGCTGTAGTATGATGTTGTGGTGGAACAATTAGACGTGCATATAAATGATTCAGAAACTTATTCAAGGATTTATCAGAGTTGAGTTAACTCACTAATTAATTTCACTATCATTTCAGTTTGGATATTTGAAGCAATTTTCATTATGCTAGGGAATTCATATTGAAAAATTTCTCCAGTGTAGCTTTGATTTTGTCCCCCCTTAGTTCTGATTGATTGACTCTTTAGAATTGGAAGTAGGTAGACAATTGACCTGGCAAGTTTGTAGGTTGCTACATTGAGGTTTTTTTTCTTTCTGTTTAATACAGCTTCTTGGCATGTTGTGTTTCAGACTGGTACACTATGAAATGAGTTCTGTATATTTGCTAATTCTGTCTTTTTGTTCTCTCCCAGTTGACTTAATAGGGATTTATAGCTTTTTTCATTTCTTGCAATGCTACAGTGGGAAACATAGCCAAGAATTTACTCTCTGTGCAATTCTTCCTTTGTTACAGACATCTGAAACGCTAGAAAAGCAATATATTCAATAACTCAGTTTCTCTGACTTAACTGAATCCCATAACTGTAATTCCCATAGTTATACTAATTCCTCGTGCTTCACCTTTATTGTCTTGCACAGAATTTTAGTTTCTTCAAAGAAAAAAACCTTAAACTGTAAGATTTTTTCCCCCTTTCCTTTCACTCCTTTCATTTTCACTGATGTCCTGATTAACTTATAGCATCCTTTTCTCAAGGAGTTGACAAATTTTCTTCTTTCTCACTTACTGTTACCTTTTCAAATTGGTGCTCTAAATATAAATTTCCTTATCTTGACTTGACTGAGTTTTTTCTAGCATATGTGTGTTTGGGCATCCCTTTCTCTGTTGTATTCAAAATATCTATATGTAAGTACTTCAGTTTTCAAGGCTTTAGTGACCTTTTTCTACCTCTTCTTGCCTTTGTCTAGTATTGCATCATTATTTTCCACTACTATTTCTTTCTTTATATCACCAACTGGTCATAGTTTTCCATCAATCTTGATGAACTCTTCTCCAGAACTGTCTAAACTAATTTCATTTTTAGAAAGTTTTTCCTCCAAATTTCCCCCCCCCCCCCCCCCAGAAACTTGCAGAAATCTTGATAGCAGCTGGTTACAATTTCTACAGACTACATAGAAATATGTCATTTAACATTGCTGTCATGTTGACTTCAATATAACTTTTCTCCAAGTTTTTGGTGGTCCTGCTCTGAAGGAAATTCCTGAGTGCTGTGATAAAGATGCAGGCACCTAATCATTCTGTAGGAGCTAATGCATTTGCACAAGCTTTGTGTCAGCTTGTCACTGTTGACTGAACTCATGGGATCAATTGGAGAAGTTATCCTTCGGAAACTACAATGATTCCAATATACCAGTTTATTTTTAAGCAAAATGTTGTTTCACCAATCCTCATGCTTTTTGCTCTGTGTGCTACAATGCCTAAACAACTAATCTTGTGCTTCTCCAGCAAAATATCTCAGTG
The DNA here is from genome assembly GCF_003945595.2 of Pipra filicauda. NCBI lineage: Eukaryota > Metazoa > Chordata > Aves > Passeriformes > Pipridae > Pipra > Pipra filicauda. Next base: position 2,698,595 of record NW_024104292.1, read on the forward strand.
AGACAATTAAACTCTTGATTAATGAAAAGCCTTTCAGAATATTATTGCTAAAATTATTAAACTAAAATACAGTGCTTAGTCATGAGATACCTGGTTGTTTCTAAAGAGTAGAAACAATAACCATCAATTGTCTTGTAAATGAGCTCTGACTTTATGTTAAATCTGCATAATACTTAAAATATGCATTACATCTCTTATAAATCATTATCTTTTATATATATGGATATGAAAGCATAATTGTTGTAAAGTGGCACATCCACACAAGTGACATTTACAGTTTCAAGTTTCCTTGAAAACAAACTCTTGATAGAAGAGCAGGCATAGTTTCTAGAGGACAGTATGTTCAAATTATAGAAATTATTGTCTTAAAGGTTGCTTAAAGAAAAAGAAAATTTCTGATTAACAGAGCATTAGCATCTTTGGTTTTGCATTTTTCCTAAGTACTAGGTCTGGGAAAAGACAGGACCTTTTAAAACATTTGTGTACATTACATTGAGATCACACATTGTTATCACTGCCGGTTAGAAATGATTAGAGAATCATGGTTATTTATCCTTGTGTCCTTTAGCTACTGACCCAAAATGTCTAGTCCTCTTTCAGATCTACAACTGTTAAGCAGATGTCTTAGTTATTGCTGTATATCTCAGTCATCAAAGCCTGTGTTTCAGCAGCTGCATCAAATGCATTGGTATGCTTAAGGCTGGGTTACTTGAGCTGAATCTTTTCCATAGTCTCTCATTTAGGGTCTGGTTTATTGTTATGGGACTGGTTCGTTAGCTGTAACAGACATTGCCAAAAAAAAAAAAAAGATTAAAAATCCCCAAAATAAAACCCTCCAAGGCACAAAATATAAGTGTAGAATATACATGAATACTTACGTAAAAGAGACTATTTTAAATTCCTGTTTTCCAAGGGAAATACCAAAAAGGGAAAAAGGAAGGCTAGTGCATGATGTTCTGTTTTATGAACAGACTGTTCCATCTCATTTCGTTTCCTACATCATCTTGATGGATGACTTAACACACAAGGTGTATGCAGTGTATGGTTTTTGCATGTTTTAATCTTTGCACCTTGACTAATTGTCATTAAGGACAAAAAAACCCCATGTTGCAGGTGTTCTAGTTTATTACTGTCTGTTCTGTGGCTTATCTAAAAAACAGTTGGCTTTGTTCTTTGTCCTTGCATTAGGCTGTTTGGAATTGTATATGTGTATGTGTGAACATGGGTGTATGTGTATAAATATTTGGTATCTATATAGGAATATATATATAAAAATGTTTTAGCTGTTAATGTAGAGTATCTTGATAATTCAGAATTTGTTGGTTTTCTTTTTTTACACCATTTTAGATTCATACAAAATTTTAAGCCACTAATTTAGCTGCTACTTAATAAGTTGTTGTTTCTATTATTATTTTGTTTTTAACGACAAGGGCTTACTTTATAAACAATGTCAGGAAGAAATAATAGAAGAAAATAATTTCCCACAAACACCCCTTAAAACCCCCAAATATAATTTCCTCCTGAAGATACAATTAAAGTATACAATTAAAGTTGTTTTCTTTAGATGAGATCTCCAACAATATTTAAGAAATAAATTCTTTTATGAGAGATTGATTCAGTATAGCAGAAAGTTCCAGGTACACATAGGAATGACTTGTCAGAAAATGGGATTCCTGCTTGTGCAGAAAAGACTGTAATTACTTGTGAGAGTTGAAATTCTTTTTAGAAAAAATCAATAGAGTTTATCTGATAGCAGTAGAGCTATAGAAGCATCCACACCTGCATACAAGTTAAGTCATTAGTTTTCACACTAGTGAAGGAGGTTTATTTAAAAAAAAAAAAAGTGCTTCGCTAAAATGCAATTGAGAACTTGGGCGGGATTTATTTTTTCTGTTTTGGTTTGGTTCATTTTTCCTACATGAAGAATCAATTAGGTGTCCTGCAACATCTACTTGAAAATGGAGGCAGACAGAGAAATTAGCATTCTGTATGTAACGTTTAAAATAAATTACAAACCCCTTTTTTCCTAAGTACTTAGAGGGGTTTATTTAAAAAACACATGAACGAGAAATTCTCCCCACAGCCCCCAAGCCACCAGATTTTCTGTTGATTTTCATTTTTCAGAGCATTGACAGTTCTGATATGTTGTATTTGGCATGTACTTTCTTCATTTGGTGAAACGAGCTGAAATTTCCAGTTTAGCTAGTCAGTTTGTCAGTGATGCACCTGGGAAATACGCAATATAATTTCAGAAAGGATTGGAAAAAAATGCTGAAGGAAAAGGAAGAAGGACTTAAGATGGACCTGCTACTTCAGTGGTCAGCTTAAGGGAGTGATTTACTGCACAGTACAGTAAAAGGTAGTAAAAAAAAAAAAGGTTGTCTACATGACATTCTGTGTTATTGAAACTGATGTGTTTTGTCACTGAGGTTGTGGTGGGATGTATTTGTCTTGAGTATAACATAGCATCCTTTGGCTCTGATGTCTGAAATTTTGTCTTGAGTTGTAAACTAATACCTCCCATACAGTTAGAATTTTGCTATTTTAATATACTTCAGTGTATGGGAAAATGAACAGTAGAGTTGTTAAGGACAAACGTTGGATATATAGCTGTTAAAGTTTGCTGTATGGAGGAAAATACTTATATTTTCTGTTGCTGAAGACAGTGTGTTTACATTAGTATGCTAATTATATATTTATGTCTAATGTGCAAGTGGTTGTAAAGCATGCAATTAACACAAACCTTTGAGAACTGGAACAGCACAGATCAGCCAACGGGGATGTTCTGGGTATTATTTAAATGCTTTACGTGAGGAAGAGCTTGTGTATAAAGCCCCATTTGTGGAACATCTAGTCTGAAGAATAGACTTTAGTGTGAATTTACTGAGACTAAGTGAAGGTGTTTGTGCATGTACTGTAGAAGCAGTTGCAGTCTTTTGTGTTGTCTATATTCAGTACTTTGTGTGCCAACTGCAGAATTTCAGATCTTGATACTTCTTCACTTGGTCTCGAGATGAATATTTACATCTCTGCCATTTCCTCTACTGAGAGTTCAACTTAATTAATGATACCTCTGTACAAGTACAAGATTGTCTCTAGTATCAGCTTTCTTGGATTATTGAAGATTAATTTTAGTATGCTTGATGTCCACATTTGTAGAGAGACAATTATTTTAATGGAAGCGTTCAACAGTTATGTAGAACATTTCCACTATAAACTGGAATTAAAAACAGCTGCTATCTGTGGAAACAAGAGGTTACAACTGAATAAGGGGCAAAATGTTCTGCTGATCACACTACTTACTTCAAATGGAAACTCCTAAATCAGTTTTGGCTTGTCTTTTGTTTATTTTTGACAGATGCTGCTTAAATTAATGATCATTAAAATATGTTATTGACATTGTGTGTCTGCTCTCTAATGCGTTTATTTTGCTTTATGTCATTAACCTAATTGTAGCAGGAGTCTAACACTTGCCATTGTGTGTTGGGTATGCTCACAGGATGAAACCCACGTCTCCTCTAGCCAGTCCGCTGATTTGTTGTACTGGACGACATCAAAAACCATGGAGGTGTTGTCTAACACAACTATGACTACCAAAGCCGTGCTGCATGCTGTCAGTGATGGGCAGTGGTGGAAGAGATCATTAACTTACCTGCGACCATTGCATGTAAGGGATTGCTGATGTGCTCCAGATGTGTACGCGTTTGCTGATATGTTAGTATAAAAGCTAAGCTCCTTTGTAGATATCTGACAACTGAAGACCTCAATCAGTAAATGAAATAGAGACATGAAAAGATTGTTTGCAAGCAAATCCCAATGAAAAAAGGTGTCTAAAGATGGTTTTTTTCCATATGTTCTAATAGGTTTTCTCCTGTTTTCTTACTGTAGTGTAAGAAGGCATAGATGAAATTTGGCAGAAGTTCAGAACTTTGGGGTACAAAGCACAGTTAAACATACTCTTTATATACTGTAATCTTATACTCAAAGCTGTTCCTTTTCTGTTTCTCTTTTCTACCTTCTCCATTTCAGTGAGTTTTCTGTAATTTTTGTGATACTAGTTTTTCTGGTACTATTGAGCATGATTCTTTTTTGTTTTTTAAGGATACTGAACCTCATTCAGCATTGTTTTATGTAAGATGACTCCTATCTTGCTTCCTGCTGAATTCAGTGATACTTTAATTTACAGTTGTTTCCCTTCTAAACAGTGGTTACAGAATTTTTTATAAGCTTTTTTACAGTTAGGATCAACTATACGTACTTTTCCCAGGGTCAAGAATTCGGAGACGTATTGAAGAGTGGGCCTGGAGAAAATGCTATGGTGGAAAAACAAGGCTGTCATCCATTTTATGAGTCTCTAATTCGTGATCCATATGTTGCAGAAGTAAGTTGCAATTACAGAGCTCTAAAGTGTTAATTTTTTGTTGAGATCTTATAATGAATTAAAAATGCGATTATTATTGTGACTTGAAATTTTGTGCAAAAGTAGGAAAAAAAAATCCAGAATTAAACAAAGGAAAGCATATGCAGGAACTGAGGTAGAGAATTGCATCTGATGCAAGTGATCTAAATATAAATGCAGAGTGTAGCACACATGCCAGTTACCTTATTTTACTTCTAGTCTGAAATCAGCTATGGCACATACCAGAACGATTCTTTGGAAAGCTTTGCTGAAGTGTTGCTGAGAACAGAGAAACTGACGGAAACAAAGAGTGAAGGAAAAGACCTACTTCCAACTACAGAAGGTATGGGAATATGTATATTCACTCCTGTATTTAGTATATATTGTAAATACAGAAGTATCTGTGGATAGGTTTAAGTATGGAGAATTGCACACAACGATCTGAAGTATTGTCTGGTTATTTTGTATAAATTGTGGTGTAGTTCAACATCTCTCATTGGTAAGAAGTCTTTTGAAGTAGCTGCAGAGCTTTCAAGAGAATTGGTATATTTAAGAGGAGTAGCTTAGTAAAGATTAGAAATCTGAAATTTCTCTTTAAATAAGCAGAGAGCTTTATTTGAGGGTTGCCAAAGATATGAACATCGTGGGAGAGATTGTTGAAGATTTCCTGAATATGATCATGTACAGGTATTTAAATGGAAGTTTGCAACCCAGGGTTAGTTATTTGTATGTATGCCTGTGTATTCAGTTGGTCAGATTCTGTGTGATTGTGTACACAGCTTTCAGTATTGCAGGCTCATTATAGTATTTTATTTGCTAATTAATGTTTAACTGCAGCTTCTGGAATCATCAGAGCTTTTTATCTTCTGAAATGTCTGCAGTTTTAGGTTATAGTTAGTAAGTTGTTAACTGAAACAGTTTTGCTTTTTTAAAAAAACGAACAACACAAAACCACCTGTGGTTGTTTGTCTTTCCTTTTGGATGTCTCCTGCTGGTTTAAGAAATGAACTGTTTAAATATTTAGATGCTCTTAGTGTCTTTGAAGGAAGATATCGGTATTATATTTGACTCTGTGGTAAATGCTGCCATGGAAAATGATTATATTAAATCACTTGCTATATGAGGAAAGTTTTAAGCGAGATCTTCATAAGCCACACACTTATTTCAACTGTTTAGTAAAAACCAGGATGTTTGTCTTACAACTATATGACCATGAGTTCAGCTCACTTGGTTAAAGCACGGTGCTAATAACATCAAGGTTCTGGATTTGATCCTTGTATGGGCCATTGACTTAAGAGTTGGACTTGATGATCCTTGTGGGTCCCCTTCCAAGTCTGAGTGTTCTGTGAAATTTATGAAATGTGATTCAGTAGTTTGAGATATGTGATATTTCTTCCGATAACCTGTATAGTTCTAATAAAACAACACTGTGAATTAAAAAAGGTTAGCAACAGCTTTGTATGATGGGGATGTATGCATATTTTGTTCCTTTCATGCTCTCTTAATGCAAAAATCCTTTTAACTCAGTACTTACGATCTCATTTGTTGCATGCTGATAGGCTTTTAGCTTTGATTCCTGTGTCTTAAAGGAGGAGGAGGCAAGGATTAAAAAGTATTCATTGCTTTCGTAGGGAAAATTATTTAATTGGTAGATCTTGGTAATACTTCCTGCTCTAACTTGAGTAATTGGAACTCATTGTTTACAATTCAGTGGCTGCCTTTGAGATGGAAATTTCAATGTTGGGGACTTTCTACTGAAGAAGAAACGAAATTTTAGATTCCAACTTCAGTTTTTGAACTTCTGTGTTCTTCCTCTTAAGTGTGCAGTCTGATGTTTTTACCATTTTAATACTTTTATCCTCTTCCACCACTTCTTATAATCAATCTGAATTACACTTAGAAGTCCCTCCATGGACTTCTCTATGGAACAGAGTTCTGTGTTTTTCTCAGGAAAGCTGTTTCTGTTCTATACCCAGCAGTCCTGCTGTATGATAGTCAGTAAGCAGTTTTGTTACACTTAAACGTAAGTGTAACATAGCTTTCTTTAAATAAAGGGATTAGTAATTCGCTGTTTGTAATGTTTTTAGCCCTGGATTAGTGGCATTGGATCCTACCTCTTCCCCATTCTTAAAGCTTTATCAATTCTCATGAAAGTCCTAATGGTGAGTTAACACTTTCAGGATTGTGGAGCTTGAAAATGTGCATATTAATAGAATACAGCTAAAATTTAAAATTGAAAAATCACACAAATATGAATCTCATTTATTATTCAGCAGTTTTCTTGTTTTCAGGTTTACTGTATGGTTTTTATGAATGCTAATATGAGGTGTTAGCTACTATACTAGTAACTAACGAACATAGCAGATTTCAGTTGATTTTGCTGACAAGCAGATAGATTAGGTACTAAACTCAAAGTAAACAAACCCAAGAAAGTTGGTCATGCCTATTAATCCTCAGGAATTTTAGAACAAATAATAACTTAATGTTTTCCATGATTTTGTAATTGCTTGTGGATACGGCTGTTTAACTGCCATATATACTTCTGAGTTTAGTGAGATTTTTTCATGTGCTAAATGAACAATTGAAGACTTGAAACTGTTTTTACATTTTTTTGCAGGGAAAAAAACCAAGAATGTGGGAAGTGAGTTGAAACCTCCTAGGTATTAATAAATTCCAATTTTCACAAATAAACCATTTTATTCTTACATTGCTGTTCAAGCAGGCTTGTGGCATAAAGACCTGCTCAGGAAATAAAAGTTATTCATAGAATCTAGAATGCTTTGTGTCTTGCTAAGAAAGTACTGTTTGTGGGACAGCAGCCTTGCTTGTCACTGCCTGCCCTCCCTGGTTTGCCAACGCTGTAATGTCTAATCTCTCTGGCAAATTTCAAATTTGGCAGTGGTCACTAAGTTACTGTAAAATTTGTGAATGTGTTTGAGATGACAGAGTGACATCCTGATAATGTCTGGGGCCTGTGATTTGAGCTCAGCTCTGGTAGGCATCAGAGGATTCCTGTAGGGCTTCACTATGGGATGTTGGCTGTATGCAATTAGTCTTTCTGTATACATGTGTGTTTGCGTGGGTGTAAAGTGGATACATGAACACATACCATGACCACACAAATGCTCACAGAAAATTTGTGTTAATTGAATCAGTACAGGAGATGTTTTGTTTTATTTTCTCAGAAGGTACGACAATGGAAGCAGGTCTTTCTTCTTAAGTACATTCTGTCAGCTGGGATGCCATTGAGCTGAGCTTCATGCAAGAGTATGAATAAAATCATATTGTTTTCTGGCCCTGTGTTGATGCTGTGCTCTTTTTCATGATTGGTATCTGAATGGTAAAGATCCATTTTTGCTAGTGTGGCAGTTGTCATGTTGCGGATGTTAAGTTGGAAGAGAACCCACAATTTATTGTGTATTTGCAAGGCTTTGCAACCATTAATTTTCCAGAGAAAGGGTAAAGGGGGCAGCACTGAAATGCTTCTTTGCTTTCTCCCTTTTTTTTTTTTTGTGTGTTTTAACTAGAGGTGGTTGTGAGAATATATAAAGTAACTTTGTTTGTGCTCAGAGGAGGAACTACCAATTTTGCAAGATAATTTGTCAAGATTCTAATATTAGATATTTCTAGAGTCTTCCTGTGTTTGCTTGGACAGCATACAGGTTATTTGGAGTGTAGCAGAATGATCGGTCAGCACCAAGAAGCTGTTTGAAGCACAGTAAAAGCTATTAGCAGCACAGAGCAAAGGTGCTGTTGGATAGGCTTGTGTTTGCAGTAACTGTGACCTATTGCTGTGTAGGCAGCCTCTGTGGTGACTTGTCACATAGAAATTTAGGGTTTGTAGATGGCCGAGGGCCAGCATGTAAATCCACTTCAGGCTGATGGCAAATTAATGATAATCTGAAAATTGTAATTGGTCATTCAAGCCTTTTATAAATCATTCTTCAGAACAAAGAATTCACTGGGGGACCGTGTGTGCAGAGTAATCAGGTTCCTTGCCAGCACGCCCTGCAGAGCAGTTTGTGTAATATGGGAATACAGATGTTTGAGACTTCCTTGAAATAAACAAAGTTGGAAGATAGCTTCTACCTATTGGAATAATATTGATATTAATAATATTAGTAATAATATCCTCTATAAAAAAGTATAATACATAATTGTAGTTTTTGGTGTACTTACATTTTCCTATGCAAGTTCTTGTCCAAGTTTCATAAGATTTTTGAAGTTGTCCCTGGAAATAATAATTTATATTCTCTACCCCTAATATTAAGTGTAATTAGTCTGTATATTAGTCTGTAATTGTTTGTTGGAACTTTCATAGCAACCACAGTGATGCTTGATTTTAGCACAGAAGAAAACTGCATGAAGGAGAAATCCTGTTGCTAATTAAAAAACCTGGGGTGCTTGTATTATGACTGCATATTGTTTCTCCAATTTGTGTAATTTGTAAAGTACAGTGGGTTTTTTGAATGAAAAAACTCCAAGTTTGGTATCTGTAATGTAGGAAAAGCAGATAATTTCTGTGTCAGTTTTACCAGAAGTATATGTTTTTATAATCAGAGTACTTATTCTTGATGCATTGATTTCAACTCTGGTAGTGCTGATACTTGTGTTTGCAATATATGGCAGGGCTTGTTTTTGGTGTTTCTTATGACACTTTGCAGCTTTTAAAAATTATTTTAATTTTTAATTGAGGCGGAAGTTTTTAATATGGTTTGTCACGTTCAGTGATGAGTGAATTAGAGCTGAGGCTTGAAGAGAAGACATTTTGTACCATTCCTGAGATGGATATCTTGGAACTCTTACAACATTACATTAGTGCCTTGATTTTACAAGAGAAATCACATTTACAAGAGAAACTGATTTACTTGTAAATCAGTTCAGGTGGCTTTGTTTAACATCTCTTACTCCACAGTCTCATTCTTGTTTGGTTAATGCATCAAACACTTTGCCTGGAAGTTAAGGTAAAGCTGTGCTTGAGTTTAATGACATATTATCTGTTTCTGGATTGTGCTGATAAGTGTTTAATTGAGTATATATAGCTTCAAGCTAGTGTCTAATAAAATACAGTTGCACTGAAAACATTTCATTTGCTAGCTGTCAAGGCTAGATGGGTCACTAATCCAAGCTTTGTTTCTGCTCCAGTTCTGCTACAACTGGCAAGTGATGCTTTACCAAATGATGCAGCCTTGTCTCTTGCGTATCTACTTGCACTGCCACAGGTATGTTGATAGTGAAAGACTATTCATAGCATTTCAAAATTCCGTAATAAAATTTCATTTCCTTTGGGTTTTAAAATCTGAAAATTTGAATACACAATTTTAGAGATTTGGCTGGTGCATTTAAAGGAAATTGAGCAAATGCCAGTGGACTGGCTAATGAGCAGGCTACTGGTGAAAAGACACATTTTCTTATTTAAAATAGAAGTTGGACCCAACTGACTGACAATTATAATGTAACTCAGAAATATGGATAATAACCTTGTGGTAAAGAAGCAGCAAAACTGTAGCTATAAAATCATTTTTGTTAGGTGTTTGTGCAAGGGGGAAGAAAAACACCATAATGTAGAATTATCTTTGTGTGTGGAGGTTACTGATTTACTTCTGTGCCAGAAAAACACAGTCAGAAGTATTTCTAAATCACAGCAAGTAGCTTTTTAGGAAGTTTGTATGCTTAATGTTGTATGCTTGCTAATTCTTTCATCTAAATTAATGCTCTCTTTCTTCTAGGTGGTAGATGCCAACAAATTCTTTGAAAAGCAATTACATTCTGCGTTATCTCTCCAGCTGGCAAGTTATTACTATAGCCTGCAGATCTATGCTTGTTTGGCACCATGTTTCAAGGACAAATGCCACCCTCTCTACAGGGTTAGTACTCTTTCTTTTTAAAACCACATTCATTAATGTGCCGCATAAAAACTATTCTAAAAAACCAGTACATGAGTTAAGCCTGTTAAGGAGTTGATCTGACTTATGCTGTGAGCAGCCTGTTACGTTATGCATAATTATTCTTCTACAGTGCTGTAAACAGACAAGTACTTCACAATTTGTGGAAGAGTTTTTGAAGCACAATATCAAGTGTCATTTTTAGGTAATAGCACTATCAGTCTTCAAAGTAGCTTATAAACACTGAGCAATAAGGAGTATGGTTTATGCTGTCATCTTGCAATACTGTATACAATGCGATAAAATACTTCCTAGTGAAAGGGAAGAGTCCATTTCAACAAGAGCAGTGCTATTCAGAAAGTTTCCATAGCCTTCCCTGAGGTGTGTTGGTTTGTATTTCAGTTTACATGCGGTGTTTTGAAAATTCATCCTCATTCATTGATGATTTTTTCTGTTTCCTTTGACAAGTTTCTCATTTTGAAATGGCACAGCTTTGCTCCTTATCCATTGCCTGTGATTAAAGCAGTTACATGGTAAACTCCAAACTAAATTGAAGAGGTAACATACATTTCAGTAACTGGTGTAACTTCACAAAGGCTCTCTTGGAGTGGCAGTTCTTTCCTCCTGTGCAGAAGCTCTCTTAACTGGTTGTTTTTCAGCCTAGCTTTGAATTACAGCTAAAAGAACACTTCTGGTCACAAGTTTTCTGAAAAGAAAGACCAGTAATCACCACTGTGGCATGGGAGGAGATTTTTTTTCCATGTTCAGAATGACTCCTGATTTACAGTGGAAAGCCTGTTTTGTTATTTGCCCAATTCTGCAGTTGGGAAGCCTTTCATATTCCTGATGAGATTTGCATTTTACTGTCTTCTGTTTAGAAGCTAAAGGAAAATGTAGCCCACAACTGGAAACTGATACTTGCAAAATATGTTGGTTGTGAGGAATTCATGTTTGTTAAAAAACTTTCTTTGAGCTTATAGGTCTGTCTGCTGCAAGACAGCTTTGATAAAAAAAGATTTGGTTTGGTTTTTTTTTTGTTAGTTTAGCTTTTTTAAACAGTCCTATTTTCTAGGAAGTGCTATGAAGGCTTTGAAAAGTGTAAACCGTAAGAATGAGGACAGAAATGTTAGATTGAACTATTTGTGCTCCCATTGCCATTTAATAAGCGAAGTCCTGTCAATGGCACCACATAGTTTATCTCATACTGATGTCATCTTTGACTTAATCTTTTGTTCCATCTGGGTAAAATACTGATAGTGATAAATAGTGGATTCCAGGTTGCTTGCTAAAAACAATATATTCTCTGTTTAAGCTGCTCTTAAACAGTAGTTTTTGAAAATATGAGAAGATTCTGAGGGAACAGCACAAGAAGAAAAAGGGAAAAAAAACCACAAAACCAGCATTGGATGTCCAGTAAGAAGAAAATGGCATAGACAAATTACCTTCATTGTTACTAATTCCAAGGGTATCAAGTGAAAGAATGTCCCTGAAGTAGAAAACAAGAAGTAGAAACAGATGCTTTTCACCAACATAAACGCACTCTTTTTTCGTCAATTAAAAAAAAAAAAAACAACCAAAAAAAAACCCCAAACAAAAAACCCGCACCCGAACTCCAGACTTAAATACTTGGTTTATACTGCAAAATGGTCATTTGGTTAAATTTATACCTGGTAATAAAGAATGGCTCCACTTGCAAGTTGGTTTCATCAATGCCATACAAGTTGCTATCCATGGGAATAGACCTAGCTATGTTTTTTATTTTTGTGTTTCCTAATCTGTGGGAGGAAAAAAAAAATTGATCTCAATTTTCATCTTCTATGAAGATGTTACAGTCAGTTGTAGATGTCATTCCATAGAAGATTGTCTTCCAACTCATGTCACTGATGTCTTGCATCACCTTTATCTTCTGACTGTCTGCCAAAGCAGAAGTGTATCCCTACATCCTTTAAGCGCCTAATTCAAAGCTATGCATTACTCTTAGATCACTGAGTGCATTCTTGTGGGTGAAGGTGTTTTCCCCTGTTCTAAATCTTTACATAGTCAGTGAAGATGTAAATCTGGCATTTCAGCCACACGCTTAGAAGGTGAATCCTCGAGATCATAGAGCACATATTTCTGTCTAACAGCACCTAAGTCACAGTAGGTGTGATTTCTCTAATCCATTTAATCAAGTATCCTATCAGGAAACTCTAGCTGAATTTATAAGAAACTGCATAGAAGCGTAGAAAAGACCCCACTTCACGTGTTTCTCATTTTAAAATGACATTATTTGGAAACAGTAAATGAGTAGCTCTGGCATAATGGGAAAAATGTTACAGTGGAAATGACAGAGGATATTGTTCTAAGGATAGTGGGGAGTATGGGGAGAGTTCCTCTTTCATTGGCTAGGACAGACTCTTAAGACTTGATAGTTAGTCAGGAAAGATATTTTGAAGGAATCATTGGGTCTGTTGCGTGGAGGCTTGATTTTGTTGTTGTTGTTGTTGTTTTAATTGTGACATGAAATACTGACAGCTAATATCTGCACATCAAACTAGAATCATAAATTGCCAGAAATTCTCATTATCTTTTTTTGTACTGTTGATGTCCAAAAGGAAATCAGCTAGAAAAGTTCAGTTTCTGATGAAGTTATTACTTTGCTTTAAGGACAAACAAAGGGATTTGGGTGTAAAGTATTGCTTTAATTTTGTGCCCAAGACAATTTTGAATTTTAGTTGTTATAATATTATAAACATAACAGCCATAGTTTAGGGCATCTGAGCTATATTGCTTTTTTATCCTGAGGAATATTTTAAAAGAGCTCTCCAGCCAAATAAAACCACAGATAAAGGTCTGTAAGAATACTGCCAGAAAGAAGAAGAGAACAAAATTTCCAGAAATGGACTGTCTATGGAATGTATTTGTGTGAGAAGACTCATTGCCCCTTGAGATGCTGTATTTATTTTTGGTTTAGGTCTGTACTGGCTGAGCAGGGATGGGATTAACTTTCTTCACTGAAGCTGTACTTTGCCTTTGTGGCTAGAAGTGTTGATAACACTCTTGTGTTTTGGCTGTTGCTTGCTTGCACAGCATCAAGGCTGTTTCCCCACTGCCACTCTGCTCACTAATTCTCATTCTTGATGAAAAGCTGTACAGCTGAGGAAGAAATTTGCTGGATAATTCATGTTATTAACAGCTTATCTCCTCATTTGTCCTATCCTGGTGATCCGATAATGGACCAGAATAAATTGTTTACTCTAGAAAGGAGCGAAAAAGTTTAATTATCCTGAGGTTAATTAATATGTTCCTGTCCTCATGCTAATAACCTGTTGCTGAGGTCTTTCTGTAGTTTTGGAGAGGATTATTTTGCTGACCTCGTCTGGGGGGCAAGCTTTTCTTGGAGCATCAAACAACAGTTCTAACAAATACTGCTAAATTATAGAGGGGGATGGGAATTTTACTGTTAGTAGCAGATATGGAAAGTTGCTGTTAGCAGAAAATTCTTACTTTTTTATTTTATTCCTTTACATGTTCCTTTTCATTCAAGAAAGTGAATTTGATTTTGTGCATTGCAGCTGGCAATATGTTGAAATGGTAAACTCAGAGAGTCTCCTTAGTGATGCTTTTGTTGCAGCCTGGAGTTGGTGAAGAAGCTGGGAGTTCAGTTCCACAGAGTTAAGTAGCCTGATATAACTGGCTTTTTAGCCACTACGTGACTGGGTAGATTTATACAGTGAACTTGAGCTCTGTGCACTTTACCTGCTTCCCTTTTCTGTTGCTTGCTGCTTTGGAAAGCATCTATCAACCTCTCTAAGAGGCAGAATTAGGTCAAAGGAAGAGTGCTTTGAACTTGGGACTGAATCTGTTGGTCTTATGGGACTTCATTCTGCAAGCTTGACCTGGCTCCCAAGATGGTTCTCTTGGTTGATCTAAGGTTACAAATACAGTTCTGTTACTCCAGAGAAGCAAAGCTCCCAGCTATGGTCCATATGCTACAGCTTTAGGTAATACTCTGAATATAGGATGTTGAAAATAAAGACTTAATTTGAAATGGAAATTAGTAGTGTATAGAAGGCTGTATGCAGGAAGAGGGAGAGAGGCATACCTGATGGGCTAACAGATGTATTAACCATATTTTATAATGTCTAATGGCTTTAAGCTGATTACATGGCACTGTAGCACAGCTAGAAGTTAAGTGTATACACATGAGGTAATCTCTCATTGGAAATTGAATGCTCATTAAATGGTTGCATATTGGCTTGGGTTTAATGATATTATCCTATCACATTCCTAAATTATGAACTTAGCCTACTAGAAATAGTATATACATTTTTAATCTTAAAATTGGATTTGTGTGCATGATGTTTTACTGGAGTTTATTAACACCAACGTGCAAAACTGACAAACTGTGTCAGGCAGACTTTTTTCATTCTGTCTGGACATTCAGCTTTTCATCCATGAATGCAATGGGCAGCACTAAGTCTGTTGTAGATGGGAAAATGGTAGTGCACTTTATTGTTGGCCTATGATGGACTTAAAACTTGACCTTTACTTTTACTACCATTTTAAGTCCTGATTCAAGCCCTTGTCTACTCTTTGACCCCTCTTTCTGTTTGGTTAGTGATGCTGAAAACTAACAAGTTTCCTTTGGCAGTGTAACTTCTCCCTGTTGCTTCAGTGTTTGAATTTTCTGTTGTATGTTCTGCATCAAGTTCAAGTTTCTTTGCTGATTTTTAGGTTGTTCCACTTCCTTTTCACAATGCTCTTTATGCCTAATATTTCTTATTGTTTTATGTACTATGCTGCTTGCTTATACATGTTCAGGTATTATTACTCATTAATACTTGGAGAGTGAGTCTGTTTCATTTGGTGTATGCTTCTGTTTCCAAGTCCAGTGCATACCTGATAGTTCCAAAAGCAAAACTGGGATAGATTAGTGTATAACTCCTTGAATCTATGCTGCACTCTCTCTCATTGATCTTCCTTCGTGTGTGTGGAGTCTGTGACAGAGAGGAGAATCAGAGAAAAGGAAGGCAGAGGCAGAAGGCACCATGAATGAGACATTAACTGACAGACAAAGAACTGGTCTTGGGAGAAGTTTTCTTTAACTTTAAAAAAAAAAAAAGGGTAGGCCAAAGTATTTATTGATGATTTATTGGTCATCTTTTCTTCAGGTCATCAGTATGGGATTCTGAATAAAAATCTACCCCTCGAAGACTTGCTGCTGACTCTCTCCTATCTGAAACATGGTCTCTAGGCTTTTACTTCTCTTTTCACTGGATTTCAGTTCTTCCAATCTATTGGCAACCTAAGTTTCCAGACTGGACTTTGGTAGGGAAACTTGTGAAAGTATTTGAAAAGATCTGTGTATATTTTGTCACAGGATTCCTTTTGTCCATGTGCTCTTTGATACCCTCATAGTCCTCCAGCAAGTGAACAAAGTGGATTTTCCTTTACAGAGGCCATGCTGACTCTTTCCCACCACTCTGTTAATGATCAGTGGTCTTACAATTTGTTATATAGTCTACCATCTTGCCAGGGATGGACATTTGACTTGCTGGTCTGTCATCCCTATGAGAATTCCTTTTACATCCTGTCTTTTCAGATGAGACTGGCACTCTGGCACACTATTTTTTGATAATGTTCCTTGATGCACCTTCACCTGCCATTTAACAAAATTTCACATTTGTTTTCCTTGAGAACTGAAGGGTAAATGCCATCTGATTGTGGTGGTGTGCAAGTGTATAGCTGACACTTTCCAGATTCTTCTAACTCATCTGGATCATATTGAGCTCTCTACCCCCCATACTTTCAGTGGTCAGGGCTGGCACAAAGATCTCATGATTTACATACACTGTTATGGACTTACCCATCAGTGCTCCTTCCACACCTTTTCACCAAGTGATCCTACCACTTCTCTACTTGGCTTTCTGATTTTGAGTGACTTTCCAGAGCTTTTCTGCTATCAGCTTTACCGTTCACTTTCCAGACACTTTTTAGCACTCTTAGTTTCCTCTGTAGCATGTCACATTTTGTGAGTTTTACTCATTGATTTGTTTATTGCTCAGTGATATCTCAACACGTAATCACACATCTTTTAAATGAGTGAATGACTAAATTATTAAAAAATGGAGAACTGACTTAAACTGCTATGTCCAAAAGCTTAAAGCTAAGCTAGCAGTCTTGGTGGTTAGTTTTGAACATCTTCTGATATGATCCCTACAGTACTTACTAATGCACCATTTAGGAACATTGCAGCCAGATTGTCTCAACTAGATTCCTTTGATTGAGATGTGTTTGCTGTGGGTAAGGTAATGTTTCACAGATCCTCATCTTCCTTTGTTAAACATAAAAGATGACAAAATACTGCCATTCTTAGTTAGGACCAAATAATATTTAGGTGACTCAGAAAGATCTATTGTCAAATAGTTGTTTGCTACTACCTCCCAGCCCATTTCATTTCTTCAAGATAAAGTGTGCTTATGAAAAGTGATCTTCAGGTGTTGCTTATTTCTGTTTCTCAAGGGTAATATGAGCCATTCTGTTAAATCCTACTGCTGGAAACAGAGTATTGTTGTTCTTTAGTCAGCTGTTTAGAAATATTCTTTTAGAAAGGAGGATCTTCAAACCAGCCTTGCATATCAGCAGAGGGTTGAGGTCTACCTTACCTGTGTTCCTCTGGAGATACATTTGTGACTTTCTTGCAAGGAGCTGGTTGGGATAAGTACTAATCCTTTCCTTCTCTCAAAGCGTTTTGTTCTCTGGGAAACAGTACAAAGCTGACCAGCAGCTTTTTGAAGCAGTCTTACCCTAGTCAAGTGGCTTTATCTTCTCTTTTACGTTTGTTTTCTGAGCTTCTATAACTGCCATCTCTAGTCAGTGAGCATCATGAACTTTGCAGGCAGTCTGATTGAAATTTGCTAGTCATCTTAGAGCAAAAAAACCCCATTTTAACAAAATTTTATTCATTTGAGTTGGCAATATAGGTAACTTTTCAGACAGTGCTGAATTTCCATTGTGTGAGAGAGTAGGCATCTCCATCTCTGTTATTTAGTGGTTTGGCTGGTTTGATGGTGGGGTTTTTTGGTTTGTTGGGTTGTTTTTGTTTGTTTGTTTTTTCATCTTGGAGGATTGAGGCTAAATCTACACTGGCCTCTATATTTAGCTGACAAAGCTATTCATGAAAATGTACATCACAATAAGAGAAGGTGGTCACGAAGTCGTCTGTGCTTCTAATCAGAAGCGCTAGCAGTCCCTGGATTAGGATGAAAAAATATCTAGCTTCTCATATTTTAATAGCTGTCAGGAAAGAGTAAATGAAGTGTTTTGTAGCTTGTGGAGTATATAGTTTTCAAACTGTAAATTAGTAAGACACAGAAAGTATTTGCACATATCCAGTCAAGTAACTGTGCAAATTAAAAGGATACAATGTTGCACTTAAATTAAAACTGTATCGTATTGCAGTCAAGTTTTACAAGTAGGACTGTGTGCTTATCCCAAAGTCTGTATTTGACTACAGCTACTGCCATATAGGTCGAGATTAAAGACATTCTAAAAGAATAGACAATAACATAATTTATTCAAAAAGAAAGCACTTTTCTCCTTTTTTTGAAGAGAAAAGGAAGATAGACAAAAGGTTAGGATAATTATCTAAAGGGTAACATTATTTACTGAGAATAATGCTGACTGCAAATGGGAAATGAATCATATAATATGAATTTAGTAGGCACTTCACTCAAAGCCATGTAGTAATTGTCTATTTTTGGAGGTGTTCTTTTGGTTCACACTTCAACCTTTTATATATCATGTGTTATTTCCACTAAAACAGCTGTCAGGTGAAATGATGGGATGAGATTTTTCTGTGTAAACCTGACTTATCAATGTCTTACTCAATAAAAGAGAGTCAGTAAGAGAACACAAGGTAGAAAATAAATTATGAAAGCATCTTCTCTTGGGACAAATTATTCCTCACTTGTTGCAATAGCTGTTGGAAATCAAAGCAAAAAAGTCTTTCTCTGAGGAGAAATTCAACATGAGCCAACAATGTGAACTCACAGCCCATAAAGCCAACTGTATCCTGGGCTGCATCCGAAGCATCGTGACCAGCAGGTCAAGGGAGGTGATTCTGCCCCTCTGCTCTGGTGAGACCCCACCTGTAGTATGAAACAGGAGACCAGGCCCAAAAGAGTTAACTAAGAAATTTGGGCCTGCTAACAAGCTACTAACATCCAAAACGATCTGTGCTTGTTCTGTTCTACTTGCTGGACCAAAACTTAAAGGAATGGTAAAAGAATCATAGAATAGGCCTAGAGGTAATAAATTAAGATGCAGTAGGATAAGGTAGACATTTGAATAGAAGAAACAGGCTGGGAGCCAAGGCCTTCTCCAAGCCTCAGTGAGCGGGTCAAGAACAATAGAAGAGAAGAGAGGTCAGGCCGAGAAAGATGAGAATTAACCCCCAGACCCATGGGATGAAGAGCGGATGTCCCACCAAAATTGAGGGCCAAGAGAAGGACCGCCCCAAGCCCCGCCTGAGCTCCACCTATACTCCGCCTGTTATTAGTATGTATACACAGATGTCGTAATCACTTGATATGCATTTAATCACATCTGAAAATTGTATAAAAATGCTGATTTTGTGTGAAGCCTTCGAGCAAGTTTGTCCAGCACGAGCTGGCTTGCTCCCAACGTTGAATGAACAAATACCTTGCTGCTTAAAGATAAAAAAAGTCTCTGAGCAGTTTCGCAGACCAATTTTTCAGATTCAAGTGCTGCAACCAGGTCTGGGGTCTATAACCTAAAAAAAGATATAGACCTGTTGGAATGAGTCCAGAGGAGGCTACAGAGATGATCACCTCTCCTACAAGAAAAGGCTGAGAGAATTGAGTTTGTTTAGCCTGGAGAAGAGAAGGCTCTGGGGAGACCTTATAGCACCTCCCAGTACCTAAAGGGGCTACAAGAGAGCTGGACAGAGACTTTTTGCAAGGACATGTGGGGACAAGACAAGGGAGAATGGCTTTAAATGGAAAGAGTGTAGGTTTAGATTAAATATTAGGAAGAAGTTCTTCACTGTGAGGTACTGAGACATGGGCACAAGTTGCCCAGAAAAGCTGTGGCTACCCCATCCCTGGAAGTGTTCAAGACCAGGTTGGGAGGGACTTTGAGCAGAAGGTGGCCCTGCCCATGGCAGGAGTGTTGGAACTAGATGGTCTTTAAGGTTCCTTCTAACCCAGGCCATTCAATGATTTTATGAAAACAGAGCACTAGAACAATTTGTTCAGCTCTTCAAACACAAGTCGTTTAACATAACTGTAGAAACAACTGCTTGGATAACTTTTCCAATTACTTTTATGTTATATTACTGAACATCAGCCTTTTGCCTTATTTTTTTATTCCTGCAGCAGTGCAGTGATCCAGGAGTGTTTGTTTTATACAAGTCACTCA
Source organism: Pipra filicauda (assembly GCF_003945595.2). Taxonomy (NCBI): domain Eukaryota; kingdom Metazoa; phylum Chordata; class Aves; order Passeriformes; family Pipridae; genus Pipra; species Pipra filicauda. The sequence continues at coordinate 2,718,302 of NW_024104292.1, forward strand.
TCTGCAATGAAATCTTAAAACATTGTTTCAGTTTTTGGAAAAAAAGAGAAATATGGATGAAATTCATGGTGAAGATGGGAAGAGAAGCTAGGGAATTGAAGTCCACAGCTGCATTCCTGGATCTACATAATCCAGATATACATTTTTTAGTAGAGTAGGAAACTACTTGTTTACATCACTCGTGTGATCACATACTGTGGCGAGAGTTTTAAGAGTATGGACAGGCTTTAAAATCATTATACTTAAATATACCTGAGACTTTAGAGTATGTTACAAAAACTTCTGATAGATGATTAAAAATCTGAAACAGAATATTGTTTTAATATCTGAATGTGTATGACCTATAGGTTTAATAACAGTGAATTTATTGCTTAGCTCCTCTCTACTTCATTTTTTAGATAAGTTTGTACAATTTTATTCTGATTTATCTTTTAGGTTATAAAAGGTATTCTAGTAGGTATTCTTACATGTTGACCTGGTGTGGTTTCACTTGTGGGTGATGAGCTGCTGCTTCCTGTATCCACTTCAAAAATGGTTGTAAAAGCTGACCCTGAACAAACCTGTATTGTCACTCAACAATATATGTAGCTGCAGCAGTGGAAGGACAAAGAGTGTTGAGGTATCCTTGCACTTGAGTGATGTGACAGTACAGGTTTTATTTCTGAGATGTCCTGGTCTTCCATCTTGGCTGTACACTTGCTCTTTTTCTTTGAGCAGATCAGACGTGAGACAGCTGAGATCTGAAAGGTTGGCCACCCCACATCACATGGTGCAGTATCCAAGTTAGTGTACTCTTGACTCACAGCATGGCAACAGTCTCAAAGAGAAGTGTCATTAATTTAATTAATGAAAAACTGTCCTATGGAGAGATGGTGTTTACTTCTCAAGTGAACAGGCACATTCAGGATTTTACTTCTTGAGTGAACTGTTTCTTTCCTGTGATTTTTTTCCCCTCCAGTATGTGAGGAAAAGTATCACCTATATGTGCTTCACTTCATTCTTCTTTTCCTGCCTTCCCCTCCATCAAATTTGTAGCACATTGAATCTCTTGCTACACAGATTGTGGTAGTTGCTGCAAGGATTAGGGAGAGCTCTCCTTTCTGAAATAGAAATGCTTTCTAGAGGTGTGGTTTGGTTCCCTTAGTAGCACTGGCAATGGGCAACAACTAAAGGCAGGGCCATGGACATAATACAACTGTGTCTGCAGCAGGAATGTTACACCCTGCTCCGTGTTCTGTCATCTAGTTTTGCTAACCATGAGGGTTTTGCTTGGTGTATGTGTCTCCCTCTCTGGCACAATCTCTTTCTAGGATCTCTTAAAATGGTGTAGAACAAGTGTGGTGTTACAAGGATCTAGACCCAAGGGAACATGCCCTCTGCTCTCCCCTTCATATTTCTGTGGCTCACCACAGTTGTGGCTTTTGACCATTGCCAAAAAATCACAGTTCAAAGGTGATGGAAATGTTTTGCAACTTCAGTCCAGAAGGGTCCACAATGTCAGTAATGTATTTGGGAGGATTATGAGTGGATTAGCCTCTGATGATCTAAGCAGTTTTTCTCATCAGTTTTTCTGGTCATTTGCAGTCTCTAGATCATTTACATTAAAAACAAAATCAAAAGAATAATATTTCTTTTAGAACAATTGGAAAAGTTCTCGGTCTTAAAAGGAGAAAACAAGCTAAATAGCCTTACAGTGATCTAGTATCTCCATGATGTCTTTTTAATATTTATCTCTCTTACCATAGTTGTAAAATTATTGCCAATTCCTGAGCAGGAGAGTAATAGGAGAAAAGCTCATACTTTTTTTATTTGTTTGATTGTTCCTGGTATGTATGGCTGAATTAAGTCTTTTAGAGAGATTTGAAAGAAAAAAAAATCAGCAACTTGCCAGGAAAAAAAATCCTGGCAAGATTAATTTAGGCTTCAGGGTGAAGAAATTCCAAGATCAAACCCTCCTATCTCTTTTTAAAACTATTTTTTTTTTATAATGTCACAGTGGCAGATTTTGATGGGCTTCACAGGTGTCACTCCCAGAGGGTGGTCAAAAAGAAATAACTGCTTTAAAACGTCTACTCAGGTCGACCTTGTTCCCCAGCTGAGGCTTACTGCTAATCGCTGGTGGTGCAGTAGGGATAGTAATTTGTACTGGTCTGTAATGAGTAAATCACATCTAATAGCATGAAATTAAATTAACTTTATTCTTAAATTTATGTTTTTTCTATTCTGTCCAACTTTTATTTTTCCTTAATTCTCAAGCAAGGCCTCTGTCAGCACAAATACAGTGTTAGCCCAATAAGTGAATAAAATGTATTGGCAGGTAGTTCATGAGGGATTTCCCCTGGCAGTGCTAGGGACGCCTCCGAGTTAAGGGTCAGCTCTTGTGGCTTCTCTGGAAACTTACCCTTTTTTCTGCTGTGTGTTTGTATGCAAAATACCCTTCCTGAATGATTACAGGGAGTTCAAGTGTCAGAGGTACTGGAGATATTTATCTGACAAAGCTGAGAGATGGACACGTACACACAATTTCTAACTATCTGAAAGACTCTGAAAAACCAACAGAGAGAATAGTGATGGTTGGGGTCTATTGGTGTGGGCTTTGACAGGTAACATTAGAAAGGGAACAAGTTGAATATGGCTTGTTATTGGTCTTACCTGTCAAAATGAATTTGTATTTACACAATTTGCTTTAGAGTTTTTTATGTTTTTCCCCAAGTGCCTGCTACAATTTGAAGAAAGTTCAAGAATTTGTAAACCCTGTGAATGCTGCAGTAAGAGTCATACTTTACTGATTTTGCTGATTTTCTTCGTCACCAGCTGCTATTGGTAGCTAATTGTTACGGTCTTCTCAATTAAAAACTGTTAAGACTTTTTTTAAAGCTGGCAATACAACTATAATGATCTTTTTGTGTTGTGTTTATTAGAACAAGCATCATGTCTAATTGAACTAGGAATCTAATGGATGTAGAAATAGTTGTGCTTATCTTTTAAAAACATGTATTATTAAAAATGTGATGATGTTAAGGAATGAATACTTAAAATTATAAAATACAGCTCAATACCAAACACTTTAGTTTTCTGGTTTTCCTTTTTTTCATTGAACTTGTGTTGAGTGCCTAATAAATACTGTACAAGCAGCACTGTTATTTAAGATAACATTTTAGATGTATAGAGGGAAGACAAATCTGAGAATGAAAACATGTGTCATTCCAGTAAATGAGTTTTGTAAGCAACTGCCGCTTGGGAAAGTTTGTTTCTTTTATAGATTAAAAAACCTTAGTAAGTCTCAAATTAGATACCAGATAGCAAGAATATTCTTGCATGAAGCAGACTGTGGGATATCTCTAAGCTAATTTTGGATTCACATGCTATGATAACTTGGAGCATAGATTTTGTAAAAGACGAAAGAGGACAACACATGATTAAAAGATTTTTTGGTGGCAAAGAGTTCAAGACAATCCTTGGCAACTGCTTGCAGTAAAAACACTCCACTTGTGTTTTCTTAATCTGAATGTATAACTTTATCCTCTGGACTGAAGAGTTTGCACTTTTTTTTTGGCTTACAAATGTATGGATATACATACATGGGTGTTCATACAGCGCATGATTCTCTTATTCTAAATCTGTTGTTATTAAGACATTATTTCCAAATACAGTGTTCCTTTGAGCAAACAGGCAGCATTGAAGAGTGCACACAGATGGTTTTAGGTAAATATAACAAATGGGGACTTAATGGAGAGAGAAGAAACCTAGCAAAAGAGAGTACCAGGGGAGGTTTAGGTTAGACATTAGAAAGAAATTCTTTACAGAGAGAGTGATCAGACATTGGAATGGGCTGCTCAGGGAGGTGATGGAGTCACCGTCCCTGGAGGTATTTAAGAAGAGACTGGATGTGGCCTTAGTACCATGGTCTAGTTGACAGGGTGGTTTTGGGTCAAGGCTTGGATTTGATGATCTCAGAGGTCTTTTCCAACCTGGTTGATTCTGTGATTCTGTGAAATTCACTCACACAGGTTGTCAGAGGGACCTGTCTTTCTCAGTGGACTAGAAGTTTTATGCGATTATGTTAAACCTGTTTCCTCGTCTTGTCTCTTTGCCTATCTCCATGCTCTGTTTTCTAGTGTATCACAGAGTGAGATACCAGGATACATAACAAGCAGTGGATGGGTTTACAGCTGGTATAATTGTGTTCTAGAGGCACTGCTCTGCTTGCCTGTTTCTTTTCAGAGATTTTATTATTCTGTTATCAATCTTCTAAGCAGCCTTGAAAGAGCTACCAATGTTGTTTATAAAATAAATGAGTTTGCAATGTTTGGAGGGCTTCAGAGGAGTATCATGTGGAGAGGAGAAAGGATGCCTTGTAGCATTTAATGTGACTTGATGAGCAGCCTGTCAACTAAGACTTGAAAAGAAAAAAAAAATCAATTTAGAATGACCAGCAAGTCATGGAAAAATTCAAGTGTGCCTCAAGGTTTAAACTTTTGTTGCCATGTTTTACCCTGCTGTGCACTCTCATTAATGTTCATAAGTTTAGCTTCTAATTTAGCAGAATCATTCTGTAATAAAAAACTCAAAATATATTGATACACTCAACATTTTTGAGTTCACAGCAGTTGGATCAGTTGTTTCTTTTAGAAAATGTTTCAACTATATTGGCATCCCCAGGTATTTTTTGGTGGCTCTTTTGTAGGCACTCCTTCCTCAGTGAGTGCCACACATGTGTCACAGATTTCCTTTTGGCATTGAGCTTCCAATGGCTTCATTTTTCGTGGAGTAGAGAAATCAAGGTATTGAGTGAGATGAGTGCTTTCATATTACAGACAGCTCTGTTTAAGTGGAGGTTACTAGACATAGCCACTGTACAGATCTTGAGATAATTTGGAATGTACATGCATTCCTTATTGATTTCAAACATGCAGACTGTATTTGCTTTGTGTTCTAAATTTTTGCTTTGCTGCCTCGGTTTTGACTACAGAAGTTATTGGTTTATAAACTATGCACTTGATGTGTAATTTTTAACACAGAAAAGTAAGTTTTATTTGGTTTTGTTTGTTTTGTTTGGTTTTAATTTTTGTATCATGGAATATTCTAAAGATTCCAAAAGGATAAATTTTAATGTCATAGCAAATAGCCCTTACAGAAAATTTGAACTTCTGTTTTACTTAAAGTTTCCCAGAAACAGAAACAAATCTGTTAATTCTGAGCACAGGGATCATTTATACATTGATAAATTTTTTTCAGAATTTGCGGGAATTTTTTTAGTTTGTTGTCAATTATTTTCACAGGCTGATCCAAAGGAGTTGATTCAGATGGTCACAAAGCATGTTACTCAGTATGGCTGTGCAGACTGGCCTGAAGAAATCTCCACTTTGATAAATCAGCTGCATTACTACAATGAACGACTACTGGATTTCACTCAAGCTCAGACTCTGCAAGGACTTGGCAAAGGAGTGGATGTGCAGAGATTTACAGCAGATGCACAGTACAAGAGAGAAACAATACTAGGATTGGCAGAGTAAGTAATATCTATTTTGTTTATTTATTTTAGAACAAATTACTTTAAGCTTTACATCAGGAGAGTAAAATGAAAGTAATGCCGACCTTTAGAAGGGATAATTTACCAGCTGCTTTAGAGATTTACACTGTAATGCTGCTACAATTGGAGATTTTTCTATTTGACTACTCAAATGAAATGTTGCTCAAATAATTGGATCTATAGCTTTTAATTGAATCTCTAACTCTGTTTGTTAGCTGCTAATATTAAAGTTAATTAGGGATGAATGAAATCAGAGCACAGGTGGAGGTTTGATCTCTTCCTTTCATCTCCTTTAAACCTGCCTTTGCATTCTATTGAGGTATACCCAAGTATCATATAGTTTTTTAAAAAAAAGTTGTTAAACTGTATTTTACTCTTAATAATTTAGTTAAAGTTGCTGTATATCACTGTACTTTTTCCCTGTATTCATTTATACGTCCTGAAGCTTTCACCACATGTATTCTGATATTTACCATGCTTTTATCTCACCTTTCAGAAATCCAGAATAGAAAAAAAGGAAAGAAATAGGATAGTACTATCTTATCATTTAAAAAATACCTTTAATTAACATCTGCATGCAGGTACTTTAAGCTGTGAACAAGGCATGAGTATGACTTGAACTCTTTATGTTTTGAGGACAGTCACAGTTGAATAGTTGCCATATTGTCAAAGGAAGAGTTCTCTACAATAAGAAGCTTTAAATATAATTTTTAACCAGATTTTCAGCTGATCTCTGCATAAAGCTTTTGAAGAGCATATTTAGATGTTTGCAGTTTTCCACCTATGTAGCTAGTAGAAATTTGTTACTAAAAGCCATTTATATATTGAATAAGAATAGTTGTATAACCTCAGGTTTTGAACACTGAGCTTCTACTTTGCATCTATAAAATCTATACCTGCACAGATTTTGTCACTGCATTAATAAAAATATGTTGTGATAATTTTTAATGTTTCTGTTGGAATTACCTGTTATGTATATATTGTTCACTAAGCATATATCTGTAGTATGTCACTAGGTAAATGTTACATCCTGATATTATCTACTATTATTTAGTAACTTCAATGCAATATCCTTTTGTTATCACAGATACTTTGAGTGCAGGAGGTTTACTTATGTTCTCATCCATGAGTTCTTTAGGTAATGTCTTTTGTAGAAATAAAGTAAATATGAAGAGAAAGTTCCTTAGAGTAAGTAGAGATAAAAACACAATATGAAAGAGTTTGAAGGAGTGAGGCTTCATAGCATGTGGATGAGAGTGGCGGTTCCGTATTAGGCACTTACAAAGCTCCAATTAATTACTTGTTCAGCTTGCAGCTTCCTTGCTTTAATCTTCTCAGTGGACTCTTAATCTGCATTTTCTAATGAAAAAGATGCGCAAATTCAATGTAGTTGTGTAGCGTATTTTTTCTTATTTTTAAATTAAGTGCCTCATGTTTTTAATCTTTTATGGAGTGCTGTTTGAAGGAACAACACCTGGAAGAGATGGTATGTTATTTACAAAACAGCTTTGTATTAGAATGAGCAATTTGCTAAAACTACTTAACCAATAGTTGTCTATTTTATCTTCTATATTTGGTGTATTGTATTTGGAGCTTATTGTGCATTATTTATCCAATATTTAAAGATCCAGGTACCTCAAAGACTCAATTAACGTTAATTCTCAAGCAGTTAACAATTTATCTGGGCAAAATAGAGCTAGAAAGTACTTGTAAAGAAGTTAGGGGAACTAGAGCAAAACTGAATGGGAATTCTTGAGTAGTCAGGTGAAGTCTCGTGTAGCTTCAGGCCAGTGATAATGTGTAAGGTTTTGAATTTATTCTTTTACTTAAGGCCAGCTTTTAGGTGGTGTCTTAGGTTTGGATTTTGTTTTGTACGGTGTTTTTGGTTTGTTTTATTTTCACTGTAGTGCTCTGTGGTCTTCAACCCTTCACTGCTTTTTATAAAATATTGAAATCAGAAGTTGCTTTTAATATTTTAATACCAATTTCTTCCTTGCCTTATGTCACCAATCTGAAATAATTATTCTGAAATTTTAGAAAAAATTGTGCAGTTATCAAGCCATCTGAATTTCATAACTTAGCATGTGCTTTTTGGGTTCTCAGAATGATTTTGGGGCATATGAAACATGTCCCTTTCTGGAAGACTTAACTAGAAAGTCTTGTGTGCAACCATTGTGTGTGCTTTTGCTATCCTGCTCTGCCTGACTGCGAGTGTAGACACAGCCTGTTCTCCTGATGCATTGCTGCTCCAGAACTTGACAAACAGCTGAGGTCTTCAGTCTCATTTTCATGCTTCAAACATGAGAGGAAACTAAAGCCTCTTGGCTTAAATCTTCATTTCACTTCTCCAAGTTGTTTCTTGGGATTTTTTTAAACATTTTGGGAGGATGGGCAGCTGAAAAATGGGATCTCATTTCCCTTTATTATGATTGAATCCAGTCTCAGGCTTTGTAGCTGTTTGATGTGAACACAAAAAGTTGAAGACTGCTTGTGAGCAACAGAGGTTGTGTATGATACAACAGAGGTTTTAGAGAAGATAGGAAAAAAAATTGCTCTGAGCTGCCAAATGTTTATTTCTGTCAGCTTGAAGATAGTCAGCAAAATCCCAGCTGAACGCAACTGCACAGGCATACTCTTTGATACTTTTGAAATTCATGCTACCACACAGGCAGGGTGGCTAAGAACCATCCACAGGAACTGCTTCTGATTTGTTTTGCGCCAGTCTTGGTTGCAACAACACTGACAAAATACAACCAAAGTGTGCCTGTGCTGGAGTCTTCTTTGGGGATTTATTTGGCAGTCCTCACAGAGACAGCTAGTCAGGGCTGGGCATGAAGAGGGGTGTGTAAAAGAAAGTTAGAAGATCCTTTACAAGACAGTGTAAAGGATTGTATAATTTCTTTTCAGCTTTTCATTTTGCAACAACTACTTCTTTTTGGTCATTATCTTGACAATAAATAAATAGCTTGTTACTGTTCTTCATTTATGTGATATAATTTCCTTAAACCTCCATTGCTTTATGCTGCTTTTCCTGAATATCCTGTTGTCTTCCCCTTATCCAGTGGTATACCTGCTGTGCAGTTCTTGCAGAAATCTTCATCCTCCCTATAACTAGTAAGCCCCTTGTTGACAGTACATCAAATGATTTCTGGAAAATGCAAAGGAATGTAAGTTCGTATGTGTTGTGGTTTGGCAACAGCTATTCTGTATCCCTGCTTAAAAAAGATTCCTTTTATGAGCTGAATGACCACCTGCACAAGCTGTGGCTACCTGATCTAGAATTTACAATGTAGGGTTGTCATGGGACATGTTAATGTTGAAAAACAGAGCATCTGCTTCTAAAGGATCAGATAACTCTTATGAAGTATTTTAAAAATATTTGGGTCGTCATCCTCTTATACATACACCATTGCCTGCTGAGTTAAAAATTCTTCTGTTTTCATGGAAGTATTGAGTCTAGTTTCAAGAGGTAGGGTATGGGAAGCCTTGCTGGGATGGAAAATCAGAGGGAAGGTTCTGTAGCCATTGGAATAGAAGAGACAGGATAATGTGTGGGATTTTTCTCTTTTTTTTTTTCTTCCCTTTTCTTAAATGTGCTGTAGTAAACACTTTATATTAAAATATATTTCTCTCCTTTAATTTTGATGCTTGTGTCCTTCCTCCTTTACTTTGTATACAGGTTATTCAGTATACAGTGCCTAGTGTTTTTCACGGGTTGTCGTAACCTAGAGTCATTACAAGAGGGTTGTAGATGTTTAGCTCTTTTTGAATTTTGTTTTTGTGTGGTTTTGTTTTGCTGTTTGGTTGGGGTTTTTAGACCATTAGAGCAATAGTTATAATCCAAAGACTTTTTGCTAGCTGGTGGTGAAGATTTTTCAGCATTTCTTAGCATTTTGCTTTTCTACTCAGCATTGTATATCTCATTTTAATTCTACAATATCTGTAGCAACTATCACAGTGGAATGTAATGTTATGTTGGATTGAGCATTTAAATACGAGAATTAAGTTGTATGGATGTGTCACCTGATTACCTGGAGTGGTGAGGAAGTCATAGACTCTAGCTGTCAGTGGTGTTTAATACACATCAAGATGTGGTATAGATCTATGTTTGTAAATGACAAAAAAAAAAAAAAGAACTGGGAACTGGGAGCACATGCTCTCTAATCTGTAGGGTTTTTTCTGCTCTCTTTTTATTGTTGTACTTGGATCCTGCTGATGGTATAGAAAATTTAGGGAGCAGACTTTGTGGAGCCACAATTTAAAATATCTAAAGAAGATGTTAAGCATAATAAGATAAGGTCAAGTTTATGGAGTTAACATGAGTCATACGTTATTATAATTTTTGAAACTAATTTCCTGACAGTTGCAGTTGTATTTTGTAGTAGTTCACGTTGTGTAAGGCTTTTTTCCTTAGGTGCATGTGACTTTAATTAAAGCATCTAAAACAATATGGTCAGTGGTATTCACATTAAATACATTTTAAAGAAGTTGTTTGTGGGAGGTCTATTAGGGAATGATTACAAACAGATAGTGTTTTTCTTGGAATCATCCTGAAGAAAAAAACCTCAAACAACCAAACCAAAATCAAAACCCAAAAGCCTAGCATCAGCCTTAACAGTATTGCTCCTATGCCAGCCTAAGAACAAGAATCATTTGTGTGTACTTGAACCATACTAACTTTGGTGAATTAGTAAAAAGTAATATGAAGTTAATTTCAGGCTTTCATAATTTAACAGATTCTCCATCTCTTGTTTTGTTAAGAAGATTGTACAATAACAGAAAAGCAGTTTTTACTATTTCTAGGACATTTACAAAGTGATCTGGAGATCTTCACAGCTTCTTTTAGTGTAAAATTACTAAAAGTGTTTCTACCTGTGAACTTCGAGGAAGAGCTTTGAGGACCTCTTTATCCATTGTGCTAAAACACTGTAGGTGTTGCAACTAAATGAAATAAGCGCTAACTGTGATGTGTTACATCCTTCATGACTTTTTAATTGAAATGAAATGAAAACTGAGACTTTTCTTTAGCACAGAGGCTAAGCAGAAGCTGCCATTGAGAACCAAAATGTATGTGGAGTGTGGAGTAGGTGCCTCTCTTTGGAATATCTCTGTAGTTTTTTGGTTTTTTTTTCCTTCTATTTTTATTTTCCAAAATGGAGCACCAAGTATAAGCAAACGCAGAAAGACACACTTCATGTGTTTTTTTGTTTAAAAATTATTCTAGTTTCTTGGTTTATGAAAAAAAAAACATTAAAAAGAAATCATTGCTTTTCTAATGTAAATATTTATTTTCGTGTTATGTCTCATGGGACTGAACGTAACTTTTCCGTATTTTCTTTCTGTCTGTTCTCTATAAGAACACTTGAAGAAAATGTCTACAAGATTGCTGTTTCTTTGGCTCAGCGATACAATGTTCCACTTTGGGAAGTTTATATGACCCATCTGGAATTTTTATTCACCGACAGTGGGTAAGTTGTCTGCTCTGCAAGTGCACATACAGTTCTGTTACACAGAAAGAAGTGCTAACCTATGACAGAGTTCTCTCTTCCAGTAGCAACTTATCCTGTAGTTATTCCTACAGTCCCTTGGAATATGTCCTGAAACTTGATAGTTTCTATAGTTTTGGGTTTTTTTTTTAAGAGGTTGGCTATTTATTGACCTCTCTTCCTACATAGTAGCAAAGGAAATAAATATATTGGAGCTTCCCTATTCGCATTATGCATCTGTTCATCTCGTTTTCAGTTTTGATAGAAGCATGTTTTTTTTTTTTTACAGTATTTTTCTTAACTGTTCTAGCCTCCAAGGTTATGGCAGACCAGAGCTGGCACTGGTCTGGCATGAGGGGGGGGATGCTTTTAATTTCTCTTCCAAAGTTGGTTCCAAGGCCTTTATTTATTAATTTATTTTAAACTTTGACATCTTGTCAGTCAGGTATGTTTTGCCCACTGAAAGATGAAAAAATGCATTCTGTGGAAGACTAAGCTACTTGCCTGAATAGCACATGCAGATGACAGTGATGTAGAATCCCCTGTGTAATGCAGCAGCTCTTATCTTCTCTTCTGACAGACGTGATCAAATTAGTTCGGTTTGTTTCGACTGTTAAATTGTGAAAGTGGCTTTAGCTTGCAGCAGTGTTTGTACCTTTCTTAACATTAACTATTAATTAAAAAGCATTTTAAAAAACATGAGGGATAAAAAACAAAGCCTGGTAGATACTGGTGCATTATCTGAGAAGATGAAATAACAGTCTGAGATTTTCTTTGCTTCCTCCAGAAAATAGAGAAGTCATACCCTCTAAATTTTGATGCTGCTAAATTATTTACTGCTTTAAACAAAACAGATAGTGAGGCAACACTGGGATGAATATGAAAGAGCCAGCTACTTTCTTTGGGAATAGAATATTACCTAAGGTATTTTGCAACATTTTCCTATAGTTTTCTTTATTCTTGTCCTCCTTGAGTTAGTATTCATAGAATTCTGAACTACAGAGTAACAATCTTTTCCCTAGTGAAATTCAAAAAAAAGTCTTGAAAATTGATAAAATTGATGTGTAATAGCATAATACGCTGCTGATCATGTTTTTGTTGTATCATAATCTCATTTTAAAGTTGATTGACAGCATATGACCATTAGGATATATTTTAGTCTTGGGATTATGGCATTAATAATACATGCCTCATTATACATTCATTCTGAACTGAAAAGAAGTTTATTCTAAGACTTAATCTCTTTAACCAAATATGCAGTATTTCTGTAAGCCACCTTACATGAGGAGAAGCTCAAAAGACGGACTTACGTAGTTTGTATTAACTATTTCTTTGGTCACTTGATGCCAAAGAAATATCACGTGTTTTTCTGTGGAATATGGGTCTGCTGAAAATTGTTTAGAATGACATTTTTTAACATTAAGTGGAAATTTGTTTCTTTGGAAAAATCTGATCACATTTCATTACCAAAATTCTATAAAATGTATTTTATGATTTCAGCGACAGGAAATTTTATGTTTGCCTCTCACAGAACCCCTTATTCCAGAATCTTTGTGAATAACATGATGAACCCTTCCTATCCACTATCAGCCCTGCCCTAAAAACATACAGCAAACATCTGTTGATCCTGTTGATATAATTTTATGCCCAGCCAACCTTTAGTTTCAACTTTGAATGTGAACAGAAAAATATAGTCAGATCACACTCTGCAGATAAGATACATTGGGTCCAAGTGTCTGTTTTGCCTGATATGAAGAGTGAATGATGCTTTATTTCCATTTATGGTAGAACCCTATATGGTACAACAATTAGCAAATAACAAGAATGTAGAGAATTAAAATAACTCTTGCAAGGTTAACAGCCTAAATGGGGTAGGTTGTAGGTGTAAAAATAACTCAGAAGTATCCTATTTTCCTTCAGAAATCAGAGAATAATTTTTAAGCTGAGAGGGTTGTGTTTGTGGTATTGTAAGAAAATCGTCTTTAGGAATGAAACTGAGACGTGTTTTACTTGGATATCAAAGAGAAACACGGACTTAGGTGAGTCATGTGTACTCGGGGGAAAAATGATGAAATTCTGATTTAATCAGGTTTAAAGGTAGAGGAAAATCAAATGAAGATCAGATATCCAAATGAAATGTACTACCTAATGTAACATATGATTGGATTCTGGGGAGACTCAAGGTAGTCATCATCTGTAGGTTACTTATTTCCTCAGATTTTAGGTTAAACGTTCCACTGAGAAAGGTCTTAACTAAAGATGTGCACCCATTTTTCTCCCAGCTGAGGGGAAAAAAGGACTGATTATCTTTTACGTAGTAAGCTGGAAATGTCTGAATTCATGCTATGAAAGAGCTAACGTATTCTTTTCAAAAGAGTCAGGAAAAAATTTCCTGAAGCAGTGAGACTGACTGAGGTCAACCCAGGATTTGCTGATATTTTCATAAGCTTTCATGGATGACAATTCAAGGAACAACTTGGTAAAACTGTCAGAAAAAATATCCTAAGCATGAATAAGTGTCAAATAGATTAACTGGTGGGCAAGAGCCAATTTTCATTGATAATATCTCTCGAAGTATGCACAGGTACTCTTCAACTACAGAAAATAGAATATAATAGATTGGGAAAACTTCTAACTGGGCAATAGGATCTTCGAACATCATTCCACCACAAGTGGTTTGTTTGTTTGTTTGTTTGTTTAATAAAGGCTTCCTTTACACATACCTTGGATGTATTTCTTTTACATATAGCTATACTTACCTTTTCAATATTCATGACCCTTAATCTGCATGTCCAAGTCAACAGATAGCAGGATCAGGAAATAAAAGAGTTGCTTAACTTTTGTTTATAGAGAATAACAACTACCTAAATATTTGTAAATGATACCTTAAACAAAGGAAAGTATTGTCCTGTCTCCCAAGTGTGCAGCTGAAGAGTGTCTCATGGCACGTCCAGGCCTTTAAACAAAAGTTATTTCTAAACACAGGTTATCAACACTGAAAATAGAAGAAAGAGCACAAAGTCTTGGTCTCTTTGAGACTTTGAAAACCAATCCTGAAACCTTACATGAACACATGGTTAAATATGTTTACCCAAGTATTGAAGGCCAAGATCACCAGCGGTTGCTTTATTATTTTACACTCCTTGAAAACTGTGGTTGCTCAGAAGTGATGAACCGTACGCTTAAACCTGAAACTCACATCCGACTCCTGAAAAAATTCAAAGCAGTTGCACCAGGTAGGAGAGTACCTCTTTCTTTTCTTCATCGCTGTATTTATTATTCTGGTATGTAAGTGTTAACATGATTATGCTCAGCTAGTGTATACTTTCCAGGTAATTGTTTTTTCTCAGAGCACATCAGATGAATGCAAGTAATTTAATAGTCTTATTAAGTTTCTTCTCTTTGTATTACTGGAAATCTGTTTGATCACAGCAAGAAAAAGGTATTTAAAAACAGATTTCTGTTGGTGGCACGAGTTAAAATTACTGTCACTATTTCACAGTGAATTTTAAAATAAAACATACCAACCTCCTACAGCATAATTTTTAGTACTTCAAGTTTAACATGTAAGATACTTAAGACAGTTTACCTTTTAAAAGTCTGAATTACAGATTACATTAGGAACTTTAAACATTTTGTGTGTTTGATTGTCTTAATGAGGATAATTTTTTTGTCTTAGAATATTTTTTTGTTGTCTGTTATCCTTGATGTTACTTTTTGCTTTTGTGGAAGTACGGCATCTTCATCATACATTTTCAGACAATGCCTGTAAAAATGCACTACTGCAAAGGACTCTGAAATTTTGAATACTAGTTTCAATTTGGTTGTTATTCAAGTACTAACAGTATCTTGCATTTCAGTTGTCCGACTCCAAATCCAGTTTCAGAATGAAAAATATACACTGCATTACCTGCTGTGGGGATGAATTAATTGTTCAGTCCTGGAACCTCATGTGTATTGGACACTAACTTTGCTGCAGAGTTTGGAGACATGATACATATGAATTCATGTATTGCAGAAAGAAAAAAGTCAATAATTTTTGGAGAGGAGGCATAACCTTCAGTTCTTGTTGATATTATATTATTCAACACTCAAGTTCTATGATGCTTGTCAAAGAAAAATCTGCCAAAAAGTTATTTTTTGCCTTCAAAGTTATTTTAAATGATACTCAAAAAAAAAAGTCCTGGGACCATACATCAGATATAAATTAGACATAAATTAGTCACTTAGTATGGTAAAAAATTAAATCTATTGTACTGCACACACTTAAACAAAAATCTCCGTGTTCAGCGTGGTTTAGAGGTGGATAGGAGTCCAGAAACAACATCAAAGTGTTTACAGAGGTTACAGGCTTGAAGTACATGAATAAAAACATGGCAGTAGAAGTCAGTTATTTTAGGAATTATATACTAAGTGATTAAAATAGTATTATTGCTAGAAATACTTTTGTTGTTGCTAGATTAATTTGCAAGGGTTTTGTTCCTGTTTTCTTCCAGAGTAGTAACAGGAGTCTTGATTATAGATACTGATGTAAATGTATCTACTTGTCCTATCTCTAGGACATGTTGACCTTACTTAGTTTACTTCGGATTAATGCCTTGCATTTTTTTGCCAAGTGGTAAATACCAATTGTAACATGATCAGAATACATATTTTTAAATTAATGAAGACTTTTTTCTTGAAGAGCGTGAGGCTTTCTAGGCCTTATATTTAAATAATAGCATGATTCTCTATATGTGCTCTTGCTTCTTTGAGAATCTGCTTTTTTTAGTTTGTATCATAGAATCACAGAACAGTTTGGGTTGGAAGGGTCCTTAAAGATCATCATGTTCCAGCACACCTGCCATGGGCAGGGACACCTTCTACTAGATGGGTTGCTCCAAGCCTTGTCCAACCTGACCTTGAACACTTCCAGGCATGGGGCAGCCACAGCTTCTCTGGGCAACCTCTTCCAGGGTCTCACCACCTCACATTGAAGAATTCCTTCCAAATATCAAATCTAAATCCACCCTCTTTCAGTTTAAAGCCATTCCCCCTTGTTCTATCAATATATAATGTTAAAATACGTTCCATGGATTGAGAAATTTCACATGCATCAGGACATCATAAAATCCCACTCTGTTAGTATGTAAGTTTCTAAAAGGGGATGGGCTAGAGTCTTTCTAGTTCTGTGGATACTAGTATAGTACTGATTGTTATATACATAATTGTAGAGTTTGAGTGATTTAATTGTTAATAACTTCTACCTCTTCCTCCTTTTGTCACTAGGTCTTAATTACAAAAAACTAACAGATGAAAATGAAAATCCTCTGGAAACACTGGAGCCTATCCTTACAAGTCAAAATATCTTATCTATTTCCAAACTGGCTCCCAAAATTCCTAAAAAAGATGGCAGCATGCTGTCGTCAAGCTCTGTTTATACTGTCTGGTTACCAAAACTTTTTTGGAATGGTGATCACCATCTCATTAAAAAGATACCAGAAACCATGGACGAGTGGCTACATGCATATGATATGTGTTCAAAATACTTCGATAGACTTGATCCAGGTGATATTGTCACTTTCATTGATGAAATTACCTTTTCTTCAAAAGCTGTCACAAAGGTAAGCAGATTTTTTTTTTTAAGATTTTTAGTCCTCAGGTAAGGCATCGTTCATATTATCAAGAAGAAAGTCTCAACAAATGTTATATTTTTCATTTTATGTTCTTTAAAGATATATTCATGAACCTACCTTCCTATTCCTACCTTTTCTTTATATGGCTGTCATTATATATAAAAAAAAAGGATTTTTATTCAGTTAGAGGAATTAGCTCTGTGGATAAGAGAGTTTTTGATGGAACCCCAAAGTCCCTGTATTCCTGTTCAGCAGAGAATAAGATAATACTGTGTATTTCATAGACTCATAGAATGGTTTGGGTTGGAAGGGACCTTAAAGACCATCTAGTTCTGACCCCTTTGCCATGGAGAGTTGCTGCATTTTTTCCTTATATCTAATCTAAACCTGCCCTCTTTCAGTTTAAAGCCATTTCGCTTTTTCCTATCACTAAATGCCCTTGTAGAAAGCTCTCTTGCAGGCCCCATTTAGGTACTTGAAAGCTGATCTAAGGTCTTCCCAGAGCCCTCTACTTACTGAACAACCCCAGCTCTCTCAGCCTGTCTTGATGGGAGAGGTGCTCCAGCCTTCTGAGCATCTTTATGTCCTCCTCTGGGTTCAGTCCCACTGTCCATGTTTTCGATGGAGGTGCTAAACAGTGCCAGTCCCAATACCGACCCTGACGAACGCCACTTGTCAATGCTTTCCACACACTTGGACATTGAGCTCTTAATGCAACTCTTCGCATGTGGCTATCCAGCCAATTTTTTATCCACTGAGTCAAATCCTTGTCTCTCCAGTTTGTGTGCCATATGTCATGCAGGACAGTGTCAAATGCTTTGCATTTGCTGGTAGATGACATCAGTTTCTCTTCCTTCATCCACCAATTTCTGATGCAGAAATGTCATTGAGTGACTCAACTTTCTCCATGTCCCAGGCAACCAGGTCTCCCATTTCCTTCCAGAGAGGGCTCATATTTTCCCTGGTCTTTCTTTTGTCCCTGGTATACCTACAGAAGCTTTTCTTGTAGCCCTTGACATCCTTAGCAGGATTTAGTTCTAACAGCACTTTAGCTTTCCTAACCTGATCCCTGGCTACTGTGACAATTTCTCTGTATGTCTGGCAGGGTACTTGTCCTTGCTTCCACCGTCCGTAGCCTTCCTTTTTGTGTTTGAGTTTGTCCAAGAGCTCCTTGTGCATCCACACAGGCCTCCTAGAGTTTTTGCCTGACTTGCTCTTTGTTGGGATACCTCACACCTGTGCTTGGAGAAGGCTAGCCTTGAATATCAACCAGCTTTCATGGCTCCCTCTTCGCTTTATCCCATGGTACTCTACCATGTAGATCCCTGAAGAGGCCTAAGCCTGCTCTCCTGAAGTCCAGGATAGTGAGCTTGCTATGCACTCTCCTTGCTGCACTAAGGCTCCACTGCCTTTGGGTGGTTGTATTTGTTTATTTATTTGTACTCATCCTAAAAGTCATTGTGCCACAGGCTTGTGCTTAGTACTAGGCTTTTGCATTCCGAATAAGATGCTCCACAGAGAAAAGAATTCTGGGCCAAATATATATGGTTTCTAAGCACTGTAATAGTATAAATGGTAAACTCTGTCATAATCGCCATCTGGCTGAAAACCTGGTTTGGAAAGAACGTGCTTTCATGTCTGTAACATATATTATCGGATCTGCAGTTTCTTTTTGACCAGTGAAACCTACTTATAAGGACATTTTCAGCATAAAGTTTCCTCATGTATGTATCTGTACTGTGACACACAAAAGAGAAATGAGATTTCTTAGGTTTTACCTTATTAAAAGATCTAGAGATGTCTTCACTAACTTTATCTGAAATTAAAAGGGGATAAAGAGGTGTTCTTTAGTTTGGGGGGGGGGTGTGTCTTTTTAATTCTGTATTGTGATAATTTTTCTGAGGATTTTATTCACGATGTTTCCTGAGGTGAATTTCAATTTGTTCCCTCTTTGGGTACTGTCTTAATGATCCCTCAATATTAGTATAGGTTTATTACAACTTATCTAACCTCTGTCTATATTAGAATTTGGTGAAAAAAAAATTGCTAGCTGGGAAAATAAGCAGCTTTGTCAGCACAAAATTTGTGCTGTGATCTGACTGTCGTGCTAGACCAACACATTTTATCACTAGTTCCATCAGCTGTCTCTTAAACCTGTTTAGCAGAACTGTTTCCTTGGTTTAGGTGTTTTGATCCTTTTTATCCCATGATAGTACTTTTTCATTCTTATCAGGAAAGACTGAGGCTCATCCTGGGACCTTAAGTGCCAGACTTGACCCTGGACTGAGATATCAGGGGGATAACTGTTACCTAATGAGAAGGAAGTGCTGTCTTATGTATCACCACTGCTAGTGACTACTTGAAACTCTTGCTGTTAATGTGTCTTGGGAATTTCAAGTTTCACTATTCTCTTAAGACGAGTAGGAGTAGCAAGAAAGAAATACTGATGGCAGGGTTATTGTGTTTAGTGGCCAAGCAGAATTTTGTAGTAGAAATATGTTATCTTTTTTGGCCGTGAAAGATACTCAGGAAGTGCTTGAAACAGTTGGTCAAATGATCTAATTTAGTATGTCCCCTGCACCGGGTTTGGGAGTGAAACAGCTGTTTAACCAGCTTGCAACTAGTTTTGCCTCAGGATCCCATCCTGTTTTCAAGTGGAAGTGTACAATGAGAAATTGTCATTGTAGACCTTGAAAACTTCTCTGAGATCTCTTTCCTCTAACTTTAATCTGAAAAATGCTTCATGCCTAGAAGCTGCCTTTAGGTTTGCACCTGTTACTTAAATTTTATCTGCTTTGAGGCTACTCTGGTCATGTGCTCACTCTTTTAATCTCTGACTCGACTCTTTCTTCCCAGCCCAGTTCTATGGCCAAGTACTTTATCAGTTTCCCATTCCTGTAGCGGATGCATAGTTATGTATGTCATGGTGTGTGATTTGCATGATATTTAACCAGGCTGCAAAAACCATGGTCATTATCATGAAATAAGTTGTACTGTCACTGAGACAACTGAGTTTTCTCACATACAGAAAATTTGTGGATTTCTTTTTAGAGGAAGCTTGAAGTGGGCTAGCGCAAGTATGTTTTTTAGGAATGCTGAGAGGTGAATTGACAAAAAAAAAAAGGAAACGGCTGAGACCCCTCATCTTCCTCTCACTCCTTCCTTCAGAAGGGGAAAGCAGGAAAGGAGAGAGAGAGAGTAGTCCAAGGAGAAGATGAGATGTACTCCACTGTTACTCTTGTGGAACAGCACCTCCATTGAAAAACCCCTTTTGGTCAGAGACAATCAAAAAAAGTCTCAAGTGATAAGGAGTAATGGGAGGTTGGCTATGAAACAGGGTAGGCTTCGTGGGTTCAACTTCAAAGGTACCGTTGCTGTTGTCACCACATGGGAACTTAGGAAACAGACATCAGAATATCCCCCACTGTTTCAACATGTCAATAGTAGTAAGGAGAGGCAGGTGATGGGCCAGCAAAGCAATAGGCAGCTTCTTCTACTTGGTGTGTCACTTGGATACGGCAGAGAACCTGAGGGCAGAATGTGGAATTATGCAAAAGGGAACAAAACCACAGGGATTTAGTACTGGCTTCTGCAGCTTCTTGTTCTTACTGAGAAAGACAGGAACGTGATGGGCTTTGACAGGGGCCTTCTTCTTCACCTCTCCCCTTTGACAAGCTCTTCGTTTTAGCTTTCTCGTGAATTGAATGAAAAGGAGGATGAATGAGCAGTGCTTGACTGTGCAAAGGGGATGAGAGAATGTCGAAATTGGAGAAATGGATGAGAAATTTGCACTTAATGAAAAGGCAACAAACATTGTTACGCTGACTTGTATTTTAAGATGTGACACAGTGTTAGGTACTTAAGTACTAAGAGCTCAGAGATTCTTTTCTTCCATGTTTCTTGCAATTAGTAGAAGTGAGTTACCACCTGGAAGATAAGATTCGGGCCTTAAGGGTTTATAGACACGGTGACACTGGATGGCAGGAACTGTGTGAGAAGAGATGCATCATAGTGGGACTTCAATAAATCATAGACCCAAAGTAACACGGTTAATGTAGTTGAAGAAGGTGAAGATTGATGCAATATTTTTGTTGTGTTTGTGGTAAATGAAACAGATAAAGTCCTTTACACTTTGTCAGTACCTTCCTCACACATTGAAGGACTGAAGTATTGATCCTTTGACTGCAGCAGCTCACTGCTGCAAGCAGTGAGAGGGTTCCTGCTTGTGGGATTTATACTCAGAAATGCTTTTAACTCTAAATAACTATTTAAGTCTTTCTGACTAAATAATAATCCAGTCCACCTCTGTAATGTTAAGAATAGGGTATTTGTGTGTATGGAACAGATTTCTCCCTATATGGCAGATATTCCAGATATTCATTGGAACTACTACTTATATTTTTGCATGCATTTTAAGTCTGTCATCTTTTTTTCCAGCAGCTCTATTTGCTTTTAAATAATACCGCTGTCATAGATTCTTAATTATAGTAATGATCATATCAACTTTTTGCTCTGATGATTTCTCATTTATTCCCCTCTCTGTGATCTTTGTGAAGCATTTTAGGTAATTTGTTGTTGTTTTTTTTTTTTTTTTTTTTTTTTTTTTTTTTTTTTTTTTTTTTTTTAATTCCTTTGTTGTAAGCATTTTGTTCATTGTGCTAGAGAGTCGGTTATGTCTCCAGAGAACCATCTGTTTCAGAGCTCATAGGTCACTGCCCTGATGTTTTTTTGATTAACAGTACTCTGGAAAAAAAAGTCCAATGCAGCAAAGCCACAACAATCTGAAAATAGTCTTTTTTAATCATTATGTTTTTATTGTTGGCACACACTACAAATGGAGATTGGCAGAGTATGTTGATTAGGAAGAAAAGGCTACAGCTTTAGATAGCAAAAGCAGAGTAAAAAGTGATTGTATCACCAGGTAAGTCTTCTGTAGAGAAAGAAAAGCTGAAATTTTCTTTACATGGGCTCTTCCTCACAGCATTCCATAGGCTCAGGCACATTCATTCAGACTATGACTGA
The DNA here is from genome assembly GCF_003945595.2 of Pipra filicauda. Classification (NCBI taxonomy): domain Eukaryota; kingdom Metazoa; phylum Chordata; class Aves; order Passeriformes; family Pipridae; genus Pipra; species Pipra filicauda. The sequence goes on from NW_024104292.1 coordinate 2,739,958, forward strand.
CAACATTTTTTCTTTTTTTTTTTTTTACTAATCCATCTTTTTTAGCTTCTCTTCCAACTTCTGATGAAAAAAAAAAGGACTTTGCTTGCAACTCCATGTTTTTAGTTGAAATGTTGACTTATTTTCTCTGAGTCAGTAATACTTTTTTGACAGGTGTGGATTGGGAACCTATTACGACTGGATATTAACCTGAATAATTTTCTTGACTTTAGTGCCATTGAATGACTTTAAATGCCATTTAAAATAATAGTATAAATAGCTCAGTTTTAAAAAAAAATGCTCAAAATAATGTTCACTATCTTTTGTCTGTTTGATTGACTTCTTAACGCTGCATAAAACACTTAAGGAAAACGACAGGGCATGACATTGCCTGAAGGTGTACAAGAAATGTGTTAATAGTGTTCTTACATAGCGTGACTGCATTCAGATGTTACTTTCTGAATTACTTGTCTTCTTTTTATCGCTTTTTATCACTGTGCTTCAGTTCAGTTGGTTTGTCTTGTCTGACCTTGTTTTCTTCATGGATATTTGACAGTACTTTTTTTAGTATAAGTGTGAGATACTTTTTTCTGCCTTTTATTTATATTGTTATTTTAATTAAATCTGCTTCAAGACCGCGTAATAGGAAACTTCATGAATAATATCTTTTCTTTAACTAGTTCCTTACAAACATTAAAACTTTTTCACTGATTTCCAGATTAATTGTACAAGGTCAGGTAGGGATGGAGTTAACTTTCATCATAGCAGCCTCAGCGGGGCTGTGCTTTGGATTTGTAACTAAAACAGTGTTGACACCACACCATCTTGGCCCTTGCTGAGCACTGCTTGCACAGTGTAAAGGCTTTTTTTTGCAACAACTCAGCCCTGAGTAGGCTGTAAGGTGGGCAAAAAGTGGGCATGGATGCAGCCAGGACAGCTGACCTGGCTGGCCAAAGGTGCATTCTGTGTCATGTAATGTCATGCTCAGTAGTAACAAGGAGTTGGAGGGTGTGTTCCAAGATAGTTGTTGCTTGGAGGAGGGCTGTGCATTGCCCTGCTTCTGGGAGGTGGTCAGGGATTACCTTGGCTCATTCATTTCTTTCCTCTCTCCTTCATGTGTTAAACTATCTTTATCCTGCTTTTCCTCTTCTTTTTCTCTCTCCCTGTAGGAACTGGGAGCCGACTTTTGTTATTCCATAGCTGTTTAACCTGCTTCTGAATTAACTAATGTAATTACTTTCCATTCTAGTATGTCTGGTTATGGCTTATGGCTACATGACATTTGGTTAGTGTAATATGTAAAGCTGGGGTCAAAAGCAATGTGGGCAGCAGTTCAAGGGAGGTGTCTCTGCCCCCTACTCTGCTCTGGTGAGACCCACCTGCAGTGCTGCATCCAGCTCTGGGGTCCCCAGCACAGGAAGGACATTGACCTGTTGGAATGAGTCCAGAGGAGGGCATTCAAGATGATTAGAGGGATGGAGCACCACTCCTATAAGAAAAGGCTGAGAGAATTGAGATTGTTCAGTCTGGAGAAGAGAAGGCTATGGGGTAACCTAATTGTGGCCTTCCAGTACCTGAAGGGAGCCTACAAGAAACATGGGGTGAAACTGTGTACAAGGGCATGTAGTGACAGGACAAAGGAGAATGGCTTCAAACTGGAAGAGTGTAGGTTTAAATTGGATATTAATAAGAAATTCTTCATTACGAGGGTGGTCAGGCAGTGGAACAGGTTGCCCAGAGAAGCTGTAGCTGCCCCATCCCTTTAAGTGTTCAAGGACAGGTTGAATGGAGCTTTGAGTAACCTGGTCTAGTGGAAGGTGTCCCTGTCCATGGCAGGGGTGTTGGAACAAGATGATCTTTAAGGTCCCTTCCAACGCAGGCCATTCTATGATTCTGTGATTTAGTGGCAGATGTGGGATCTGGACCCAACAATTCCATCTGAACACCATGAAACATTTTTCATTATGAGGGTGACTGATCACTGGCACACATTGCACAGAGAGGTTGTAGAGTCTCCCACATTGTAGTTATTCAGTGTAGTCCTTGGCAAGGGGCTCTAGGTGGCTCTGTTTGAGTAGGCATTTGGACCAGATGCTCTCTGGAGGTCCCTTCCAAGCATTCTGTGTTTCAGTGTTGCCAGAATCTCAGGTTTCTGTGGCATTAAAAGGAGGGGAGCTGTTTCCATAATCTTGAAGTTGCATGTTAATCACTGGCAATAAGAGTAGCAAGGTCAACATCTTCATGTACAAGTGAATGTTACTTGCACAGTGCTCTATTAATAAATACTTCCATACTCTGAGAAGAATGGGGTTATGAGATGAGGTTTTACCCTCAGGAGTGAAATCTGTTGAGCTGAAATAGTATGTGATGTTCTTTGGTTTGAAAAGAGATTTTTAGGATTTTTCATTACACATTACAACCTATAGATTTAAAAATCTTTTTAACCTGTAAAAGCTTTTTAAAAATAAAACTTCACATGCAAACAAAACGTAAACTAGCCCCTAAGCTACACTTTTTTTTGTTACTGGCTGTGATACCAAATCTCATTACTGAAGCTGACTAGAAGTACAGAGGATAGCAATTCATGTTTTGGAATAAAATAACCAGAGAAATGATATGTCGATAGTGCTGCATTTTGGCACTATGCAAATGTGAATGCAAAATTAAAATAGTCTTGGGAAGAACCTGTGTTCTTTTTTTTCTTTTCTTTCTGAATGCTTTATTCTGTATATGCGTATGGCATTATGACTTCTAAACTGGCAGTATATTGACACTGTTCTCTCAGATATAAGTTAGATGGAATACTTAAGAGAGATGCAAAAGGCAAACAATTTAATTTTCAGTTAGTCTTATAAAGCGGTCCTTGGATATCTCTCAATGCAGAATTAAAAATCAAAGCTTATAAGGTAGCAGTCTACAAAAGTAATAAATTCTGGATCCCTTTCCCCCCGTGGCGTGGGGCGGCCCAGTTCTAGTTCCGTTTCCATCTGAGGAACCATTCCGACATCTTGAAGGATAGGGAAAGGGAACTCCAGCATAAAGGGTTTCTTCAGGCCCCGAGCCTGGAGGGGAGAGGTGCCCTCCCTTTCTCTCCCCACCCACGTGGTTCCATGGCTGGCAGGAGACAGCACACCGGGCATGGAGAGGAGGCAAGAGAGAGTTTATTGTTGGGGATGTTACATTTATAGGGTTTAGGAGGATTCACAAAGTAACCAATTAGAAGTCTCAAGGGGCTTACAGGAACACCCAAGCACAGGAAGGGGTTAACAAGGTCCAATGAGAACACCTTAGGACATCTTCTCAGGACATTCCTGAGATAACACTACCGTGGGGGGGTCTTGGGAAGAAGAAGCATGTGTTTGCAAAGAGACCACAAAAAGCCATTTTGAAACATGTTTAAACAACAGTTTTCTCATATAATGCAGGTTTAGTGCCACAATAAATATTATTAGGAAAAGAAGTTTCATATGGTTTAAAATGAGCAAGAGTCAATGTCAGTAAAAGGAAGGACAATAGAAGAAAGTGATGGAATACTGATAATTTTAAAATAAATGACTTATAAGAAATAAAGTTGTTTCATTAAATACTTCTTTTAGTTTTATGCTGTGTTGTGGAGCAGTGGAGCCACCTGACCAATAGGCACTGCTGTAATACAAATACTAGCATATGGGTGATGAATGAATAAATAATTGAGCAATCTTTTTCAGCTGCCAGTTGAAGCCAGGATAGAAGTGACTAAGAAGGCTATTAAGGCAGTCAAACATCTTTCTGAGAAATCAAGAAAAAAAACTTCTGAGGATGACATGAAAGATGCGGAAAATCCATCTGTTGCTTATGAAGAAATTCTGAGTCACTTGCAACAATCTCTTGCTCATCTGGAAACACTCAATCACAGTTTTATCACTTACTTGAAAAACAGCGAACAGGTAATGATTACTGATCAAATGTTTGTTTTGAGTGTTACCATGACTTGCAATGATAGACATCATTCTTCTGTCATATTTTATTAATGTTTTCTACTTTTGATTTTGTTGACCTGGTTTTTGAAAATTCACTTCCATCAATCTCTTCTTTTTCTCAGTATATGTTAATTCTTAGTAGAAGGGAACATTCTGATACAGCCCTGTAAATAAGCAGGTCTTACTGATTAGTAACACTGATTAGTGTTCAAAAATTATCTGTTCACAGGATACACTACAGAAGTATGGCTATTTATATGATTTGTCAAGGTCAGAGAAAGAAAAAATCCATGAGCAAGCAGTAGCTATGTGTATAGATGGTCAGCCCCTGGACATGATACAGCAGTTGTTACAAGTGGCTGTTGGAGATCTAGGTCTTTCTCCCAAGGATATTGTCCAATGTGCTATTAAAAAAATTGTAGGTATATTAAGGTAAGCACACTTCCTCAGTTAAGCCCAAAAATCTTTCTTCAGGGTTTTTGGAGGGTTTTTTTTGGTTGGTTGGGTTGGTATGTTGGTTTGTTGTGGGTTTTGTTTGGTTGATTTGGTTTGTTTATTAGTTGTGAGTACTTGTTTGCTTTCAATGTTTGGATTTTGCAGAAAATTAAACAGTAACAGGTGAGTTCTTGGATTGCTTATGCTCCTGTTTACCTGTAATTTCATATTTAGGCAGCTATGTTTCTCTGAGTTTGGGAAGCCAGGGCAATCCAAACAAAATACACAGAACTCATCCTGTTCACTGGAACATGCTTTTAAGTTAAAAGCGTTGGCTTTGCAATATTGTTCCATTATGTGTGCACATTTGTGAATTTTTGGAAAATTTACGACTGCACATAATTATTCCCCCTTGAACAGAGTTAAAAGGCATTTTTGTTGGAAATGGTGGGTAACTCATGCAGGCATTCGGGTAGCAGAAGCCTAGCAATGGCTGTTGCCACAACAGCATGTCCTACCAGAAGTAGTACAATTTTCATCTTCAAAATAACTTGCTGAGGCATTTCTGGGAGCTGTCTTTTCATGTTGTTTGATTTGGTTTTTATTTGCAAGGTTTTGAAAAACATGTTTATTTGTCCTTTAAAAAACCTACATTTTTCTTCTTTGTTCTTGTAAATAGTGCTTCTTAGAGTTTTTGATCTTCTTCCATCGCCCTTTGTGTCGTACCCTACTTCCAAATGAAAGAGCAAACGTGGTGCTTTATGCTCTTGCAGCACTTAAAAGCAAGAGTGATACCCTAAAAACCCCCAGCTTGCTAACTACTTGGAGAGAAACAGGTTTCTAATGTGAGGAAGGGGGTTTTTTTGCTCAACTCTTCCATTGCTGTCATTGTCACTGGTTTTTGCTGTTAGTGCCATCATACCATAAGCAATCCTATATGCTGTACCTTAAGGAGATTCTTTTGAGATCTGGACAAGACCTGGATGATGCAAAGGAACATGAAATACGATTGGTTCTGAGCATCTTAATCTTGTTAACAGTGAGTTTAAAGTTTGCATTAACTTCCATGCAATGATCTTTATAGTGTAATGTATTCTTTGTAGTCTTGCTTCCAAATTACAGTTCTAACACTTGAGAGAAGCATTGAAAACTTTGTAGTCATGGTTCTGTGAACATGACATTGGTTTTTAACAAGGTTTAGGATATGTGGAAGTCCAGAGATTTTTGTCATGAGATAAGAGCAACCTGTCCACTTTCCTGCCAAGGAATTGGTACCATTCTGACCCCTGCCTTAGTGTGTATGTCTTGATGTTCTCTGTCAGAACAGCTTAACCAAAGAGTCCCACTGCTGCTGGACTAGAACTGAGATGTGAAATTTTAAGACAGAAAGCAGAGGATGAAGTTCACCTACATCCATATTTGTGTTCCCAGGATGAAGAAAGCCTGAGATTTTTGTTTTGCCATCATTGTTGAGAGACTATCAATGAGCTCTTAAGGATCCATCTGTCTGTGATACTCTTTCTCCTTCAGAGCATCATAAAAATGTTCATTATGTCTTTTTTCTGCAGTCAAGTGAAATTAATCCATCAGGGATTTTTTTTGATTTGAGAAACCCCTCGTGGATTTCATATTGCTGGGTGCCTGTTGCCTTTTGCTGACTGGAAGTGTTGTACTGAATATTCCAAATGAAGTATCGCTGTGTCTTTAATCTAGTGTTCATTAGAATTATTTTCTTCTGTCATATTTTTTAATGGGGGGAGGAGGAGATATTTGTATATGATCCATTATAAATGAGCATATACTTCTCATTTAACTATTCATACAAGACTCTCTGCTGAAGTATTTCTGTTCCAGAGAGATACATGCAACAAGTGTGAAAGAGTGTTCTGCTGTTAGATGGCTGCTAAACATTTCAGCACTTCTAAGACCAGTTTAGATAGATAAAACTTTGAGAATTTATCCTGTTGTTCTGCATGCAGAAAAATTATGTGGGCAAGGTGATCTGAATGCACATACCAGAAATAGGAAAACAAGTCTAGCATGGAAAATTATCTATGACTCTACTTTTTCTTCAGCATGTATGTGTATATTACGGCAGATTGAAGTGCCACAGACGAAAAGAAGGCAGCCTGTCAAATTGTTTGCAGTCCTCTTTGGCAGAAAATTGATTTCTTCTGTCACTCGGTTTGTGTTCACAGCATCCTCAATGATGGTAGAGCTTTTGCATAGCAACATAAGTAATATTGTCTTTCTTGTCTGGGTTTGTCCATTTGAAGAAGAATAATTTGGCTTTAGATAATAACTGTCCTGCTGTTTCTGACTAGCAGTGTGATGTATCTGGATATAAACCTCACAAAGTCCAGTTATTTTTACTATAATGAGTGTCATTAACATGCAGAGTATGAGAAACCTATCAAAATTCTCTTTTCTACTCTGCTTCATATCAACATTTTTCTGTGAACTGAATTATTTGTTCTTTATATGCATTACAAGGCTGGAATAGCTGCAGGTTCATTTAAAGTTCTGAACAGAGACCATGACTGATAAGTGCTCTTATACAGCACTTCACTGAAAAGAAGAGAATGACTGACTGTCCTGTAGACAGTGGCAGAGATAGGAAACTTAGTTGGAAGCTTCAATTAAAATGATTTGGTGTGTGATGTGACCTAATGTGGTCAGTAGAAATATTCTGCCCCCACTCCCCCACTTCTCTGGGGAGAAGGAGAAGGGAAAGATAATTTCATATCATTCTGTAGTATGGAAAGCTTGTCTACTACAGTTATAAAGACTATGAAGTGAAAATCTAGCATAAAATACAATAGCAAATACTTAGAAAATGTCCTCCCTATGATGAAATTCAGAAAGAGGGTGGTATTATAAAGTAGCATCACTCTAAGTATAGGGAGCAATTAAAAGAAAGGTTGCATCTCTTAAGCTACTATATCACCTTGTGAAGAAGGTAAATCCAGCTTTGTTAAAAAGAGTAGCTAACTTAAAAGGGAAAAAAAAAATCAGATTTTTATTGTCTTATTTAACATGAGCAGGGGTCATATAGAGTAATTTTGTAACTTGTGTATAATAATTTCATGGTACTTTAGATGGAAATAATGGTTTGCCATTATGACTTTTTTTCCCCCCAGTTTTGAATGATCACACCATCAGTATGTTATTGTCTTATTTTCCTCATATTTAAATAAGAGAAAACACAATCAGAGAGAAGAAAATAAAACTTGAGTATTTTCAATGAATACAGTAATGAGGTTAAAAAATTTGGATGAAATTAATTTATTTCCCTTTCAAGTGTTTTTTGTGCTTTATTCTGTTTGAGGAATGTGATTAAATATGCATCACTTTTTCTGAAGCTGAACTGAAATCAAAATAAGCCTTTATCGGTGTAATTACATTGAGCTCATACCTATGAGTTTTGAGGTGAACACTGAATCCTGTTCTGTTGTTTAAAACATGAATGAAATAGCTTATAATTTGTGTGGAAGACTAATCCTTCATTAATTATATTTGTTTCTGTTAGTAGCTGCTTATTTTTAATCATTAATTATTAAGAAAAGAACAAGGCAACAATCTGTGGAAACTTGACAGGATTATTTGTCTCATGAGCTGTCGTCTCTTTTTAGCTTCTCTAACCATTAGGCAGTAAAGGCAGTATTAAGCTTAAAAAATGGTAGCTTTCAATCTTCCTAGTTTTATTTTTAAAATACTTTCTTATTGTAGATAACTCCAATTTACTGCTTAGATTAACGTTTCTTCTCCTTTCCTTCTTAGTAGAAGAGTACCTGTGACAAACTTGAAGCTTTCTGTAAATGTTCATAAATCTGTTGTTCTTGAGAACTGACTTGACAGATGTATTGTCAGAAACAGTGATTTTCTGTTTTTGGAAATGCATATTAACTTTTGCAGTGATGTGTCTTTTGACCTGGGTTATTTTGAGGAGCTCAGAACTTGGTTGTGACTTTCCTTTCTGATTAGAGAGATGAAGGGTTTTTGAAGAGCGAGTGCTAGGACTGTCTAGAACTGATCTCCAAAATCGAGGATATATCAAAATAGAAATTTTGCTTATCAGTCTCCTTTGATATGGCAGTTGTTTTTGTACACTGACGATAACTTAGGGTAAGTAGAGCACTAAGATTTCCATTTCTGTAGACTATAGAATAATATAACAGTTTGAGTTGGGCCTTTAAAGGTCATCTTATCCAACACCCCTGCAATGACTAGAGACATCTTCAACTAGATCAGGTTGCTCAGAGCTCTGTCCAGCCTGGCCTTGAATGTTTCCAGGGGTATCCACCATCTCTCTGGGCAACCTGTGCCAGTGTCTCACCACCCTCATAGTAAAAAATTTCTTCCTTATATGTACTCTGAGTCGACCCTCTCTTAGTTTAAAACTATTATCCCTTGTCCTGTAGCAACAGGCACTGTTTAATAGTCTGTCCACATCTTTCTTATAAGTTCCCTTTAAGTGCTGAAGGGCTGCAAATATCCTGTTTGTTTCTATTTCAATAATCATTTTCTTCTTAGTGTGCAAGTTTTATAAGTATTCTAGTTTTCTTTGGATATGCCATGTTAATGCCCTTTGTTGGTGTATTTTTATTACAAACTTAATTGGAAAAAAAGCACAAAAAAACAGTACAGGAAAATTTAAATCTGGCCTGTAAACACTAACAAAGTGGCTTATAAAAGAACAGAAATGAAGTGTCTTATATCTGTCTTCACTCTGGGAACATACCTTAAATTTTCTTAGCTTTTTTTATTGCTAAAGAAATTTGAAACTATCTCCTGATGCCTGTAGCCAGTTGCATAAAATGATTATTTGAATACTGCTGTGCTTTGTACCATTTCCACACTTCTGCCCTAAAGGTGTAATTTTTTTTATTTTCCTTAACAGAGCATGCAATTCCCATAAGTCTCCTTTTCTGTGAAAAAACTTTTTTTTTTTTTTTTTGAGAATGGATTTTTTCTTGTGTGTTTTGGTGAAAATGGATTTTATCTTTTGGACACACATCATGTCTCTTTGGGAGTGTAACATCCTGAATATTTCTGTACTGTTCTGTACTATGAATTACAATTTGATTGTTTCCAAGTATTCTGAAGATGTTTAGGAAAATATCTAGATTTTAACTTGACTCTTTAAAAATTTATTTAGCTGGCATGTGATAGTATTGGTACGAAGAACAGCATTTCCATCAGACACATGTAACAGTATTTTTTGAGAAAAAGGCTGGTGGTATGAGCTTTCTACTTGTATTTTGAACTTGTGAGTTGTGTTGGGTTTGCGTGGGCAGGTTTTGGTAGCTGTGGGGGCTGCAGGGGTGGCTTTCTCTGAGAAGCTTCCAGAAGCTTCCACCATGTCCATCAGAGCCAATGCCAGCCGGCTCCAGGATGGACTTACCGCTGGTCAAGGCTGAGCCCATCAGTGATGGTAATAACACCTCTGTGATAACACATTTAAGAAGGAAAAAATGTTATTGTGCAGAAGTAATTGTGGCCAGAGAAGAGAGGAGTGAGAACATGTGAGAGCAACAACCCTGCAGACACCAAGGTCAGTGCAGAAGGAGGGGAGAAGGTGCTCTGGGCACCAGAGCTGAGATTCCCCTGCAGCCTGTGCTGCAGACCACGGTGAGGCAGCTGTGCCCCTGCAGCCCATGGAGGACCACAGAGGCACAGAGATTCCATCTGCAGCCCAGGGAGGAGTCCACACTGGAGCAGGTGGATGCCCAGAGGAGGCTGTGACCCTGTGGGACACCGAGGCTGGAGCAGGGTCTTGACAGGGACCTGTTGACCCTTGGAGAGAGGAGTCCATGCTGGAGCAGGTTTTCCTGGTAGGACTTGTGGCCCTGTGGGGGACCTGCACTGAGCAGATTGTACCTGAAGGACTGCACCCTATAGAAAGGGACCCACGTTGGAGCAGTTTGGGGAGAACTGTTGCTGCTGGGATGGACTCATGTTGGAGAAGTTTGTGGAGGACTGTCTTCCCATGGGAGGACCCCATGGGGAGTAGGGGAAAGACTCTTCCTTGAGCAGCAGCAGGAACAACCTGCGATGAACTGACCATAACCCCCATTCCCCACCTCCCTGCTCCACTGTGAGGGAGGAGGTAGTGCCTGAGAAGAAGGGAGGGATGGTGGGGAGGGTGTTTTTAAGATTTCTTTTACTTCTCATTATTCTGCTCTGATTTAATTAGTAACAAATTCAGTTAATATCCCTAAGTCGTGTCGGTTTTGCCCATGGTGGCACTCAGTGAATGGTCTTTCCCTGTCCTTAGCTTTTCAAACTTCCATTATATTTTCTCTCTCCTGTCCACTTGTGGAGGGGAGTGATGGAGCAGCTTTGGTGGGTGCCTGTCATTCAGCCAGGGTCAACCCACTATGGAAGTGTATCATAACAATATAAAATGAATATACTAAGTGTTCATCAGGCAACAAATCATCTTGAATTTATTCTGAATGGAGTCACATCTTGGTTTTAAATCTAGTATTTTTCATTGAAGTGCCTTAAGATAAAAATAGAAAAATTGAAAGTTCTGAATGCAGGAAGACATTGAAGGTTATAAAAATTCAGGTTTCTATGCCATATAGTATAATCATTTTTAGGAAATATTTATCTAACTCGAGTAATAAATTACAAAATTGTAAACATTCTGTAACTCCTGACAAAAAGATTGTGGAATGTTGCAGTTACTTTTACACATTACTATCAGCTATACACTGTATTTTGGCTTTAGTACAGTTAGGGCAGCCTGGGCACGCATTCATTGTTGGTAAGAGCACATATAAGAAGAGGCTGACATTTTTAGTGGCAGAAGTGCTTTGATATGTTGATGAGCTGTAGAGTAAATGCACTTTTTCTCTGGGTTTTTTGCGTCATCTGGAATAACATGGGAACTATTTGCCTGCCTTTCTCTGTCTTTAGTGTAGCATTGACAAACTAAGATAGGCAAAACTGTTGTTTTTCTAGTTTTATCCAGGCATCATTGCCACTGCAGTCGTTTCCATGGACAGACCCTGTGTGCTTTGTTGGAGTACCAGTGCAAAATCTCGCCCTCTCTCAGCACCAAATCTGTTTGTTTTATTGAAAATCTTAGCAGAAAATGTAATTTTCATTGGATTATGACCAAAGCTTGCTTTCCTACTGGAGTGGTTTTGAGATTTTTGGTTGGTTAATTGTTAGTTTCCCCCCCCCCCCCCCCCACCCCCCCCCGTTTTTGCAACCTTTTCAGCTGTGGAAGAAAACTGTATTTGTAACTGGAATGTCTGATGGGGAGGGTGGTGGACATTTTTCTATTCCTGCATGTGCATAGTGGATGCTGTTTTGTGGGTGGCTTGACCCCAGAGAAGTCTACTGAACCAGCAGATAGGATACTGTTGACTCAGATTACAGTCAAGTTGATTTAAGCCGAGAGATACTGCAAGATGATTTGAAAGGAAAAGATGGTGACAGTTATGTATAACCTTGAGTCTCTTTAGTTGATATTGATGAGATCTTTAAGGTAGTGAGATTATATGTGTATATTTTGCTGACCTAATCTATGTTAGAAGCACTAAACTTTAACTATTCTTTTCAAGTTTCATTTAAATATTTTAGTATTTTTTCCCGACTCTTTCCTTGTTGCTCTTTGCATTATTTTGACATAAAAATAAAGGTACTAATTAAGCAGCGAAAGTGAAAAATTGTTACAATTGTTGAACAATTCATATAAATCCTACAGATGCATGAAATGAGATACAATATGAAGGACCACTTTAATAGTAACTTTGTCTTTCCTTAACAGTGGAAATGGCAATTCATCTACAACATTGAAAGATCCACTTGGAATCCTAGAAGGCATAATTTCTGCAGTGCATGCAAGTGTTGAGAAAGGGTAAGAGCTTCCTGTATGGATTCTGTGGTTAAGACTTTGAATATGGATGATTTTTTCTTTGTGGATATATATAACGGGTTTGCACTTTACTCTGGAATAAAGTCTTAGAAAATGGGCTATCATTTATGAGGTTCAAAAACTAAGCCCTTACAGAAGCCTTTTCTTGATCATTTGAAAGAAAGCAGGTTACTGAACCTAAAATTTAGATAACTGCATATTATGGTGAATTGAGAAAATGTTCTTTCAGCTGTGACTGCAGCAGATTGTACATCTGCCAGGAGTATGTCACTGCCTGCGTTTCAGTTTAGTAGATAAATTGCAATTAATAATGATTCACTTTCAGTTATCTGAATTTAGATATATAAATTTGTCGATATTTGTAGGGTATAGTGCAGAAGCAATTTCACAAATGCTATAAGATGGGTCACCGCACTTTTTTTCTCCTCTTTTGGGAATGTCCTTATTTCAGATCACATAATAGTCCGTATGTCCCACTGATATTTTCCATGGCATTCCTAGTAAAGATAAGGAAGAAAAAAAAATTAGCTTTTTTTTCCAGATGTAGAGGGTAAGCACTCATGTATGATAATAGTAATAAAACCCCATACTCTCTGGTAGCCACACAAAACCAGTTAAACTACTTTATGGAGGCTTCTTCAGTAATGTTTAAGTAGCTAAATATTGGATACATAAGCAGACTGAATTGATGTTAAAATTTACAGTAAATGTAATTTGCAATATTCTAAGGTATAATGGAAGTCAGTACTGTTTTAATCTGAAATGCACTTTCTGTAGTCTTTTTTTACTTCATCAACATTTAACTGGTGAAAACAATAAGCTGGAGTGAAAATCACTATGATTACAAGAGTTGTTTACATTCATTTAAATACTTACTTATTACCTTAAACCTCAGCTACTCAGTTGACAAAACGTAATTCTTTCCCTCAGGTAAACATATGTAAGCACGAAGTGCAAAACTCTTGAAATATTCCAGCAGGTCCTTTAATTCCCAAACTTTCAATTTACAGTTTGAATGCCACCTGTTCAGCAGAGGCATATCTAATTTAGCTGAAGTTCTGAGCTAACAGCATAATTCAGACAATAAAAAGCCTAAGTAAAATTGAAGTCCTTGTAATATGGAAACCTAAGATGTCAACATTTATTATTTCAGAGCTGCAAGACAAGTTAAATTGGTGTTTTCTGTCTGATATTACTTTCCCGTCTGTCTTGTTAAGACAAATAAGGGAACATTAGGGCTTTAGTTATAAATCACACTCCACCTGGAACTACTTTCTTGGCTTTTTTTTTTCCTGTAAGAAAAAAAATAGCTTGAGTTTAAAAACTGCTAAAAGGTAGAATAGCATTTACTGGTTTGCTACCTGCTAGTTTATAACCTCTGAAGGACATAACAGATTATTCTGCCTGCAAGTGTTGGTTGGTTAGCTCACGGTGATCTGTGTACCCTAAATGCTTTCACGCAGTTAGATTGTATTCAATATAATACACTTTTTGAATCAAATTATTTGATTAAGGGTTTTTGTGATTAGCAAAGTCAGAAAGACCCCAAAACTTAGAGTTTTTAATTACTCTCTTTTTTAATTTCTTTCTTTCTAAGGTTTATAGCATTCTGCAATCATTATCATCCTAAGAATTTATAATCATCAAGCTGGCTATAGATGTTACAGAAAAAAAAATAGAAATGCCTAGTTCTAAAATTAGGAGAAATTAATTTGTGTATGTGGAGTGTAAAGAAGGGACTTATAAGGAAAGAAAAAGAATATAGGGTGGCAGTATGAATAAGCATTCAGATATAAAAGTGTCATAGTTAAAATGGAAGCATTTCAGCTTGTTTTCCATAAAAGTCAGATGGTGTGGAAGTACAGGCATGAGTCAGGCCCAGACACCGTGAAAAGACTTGGATTTTCAGATGCTGAAATCCAGCACCATTGTATGGTACCAAAGTAGTATGTGGGAGAATATGGAACTTTATGGATGGATTTACATAGTTATTTGAAGTTCAGAAAAAGTTCTTACACCACACAGCTTTGGGCAGCTGATTAACAAGGACTTATTTCTCTGCAGCTTCACACAGGTCAGCTCTTCCGTTTCTAGTGTTATGTATTTGTTACATATTGAATGTACCTGTTAAGTTTTAAAAATACGTGTGGTACTTTGATTAGAATTATTGCCAGAGACCGTTTAACACAGTATTGTTTAATTACAGGGAGAAAGTAGTTTCTTCAGATGACCTTTTGGAGTGGTTGAGACCTTTCTGTGGTGATGACTCTTTAGCAGTGAAGCCTCGCATCAGGGTATTGCAAATTCTGGAGCAAGCCTTCCATCTCAGTGATGAGGACAGCAAGCTACTTGTGTACTTCAGGACACAAGCTGTTCTCAGAGCTTGCTGGCCTGAAATAAAGGTATTGATTGCTATAAATTATAGCATAAGACTGTTTTTCAGTATGTGCTTGTGTGTATGTACATTCTTTTGGTATAGGAACTAATCCTACTTGCCTTTTGAATCAAGTGTTTGATATATTTTGATTCTTTGAAAAACAAAGCTGTGTAAAGTTAAGGGACTCCTCAGCTTTTGTTTGGGATCAGGAGTACATAACACTGAACTTGATTAAATAGTAATGATTTTCCTCCGTGTCAAGCATTGACTTCGAAGTTTTTATATATTCTTTCTTTTCTGACCATTTTTTTCCCATCAATTTTACCTTTCTTCTTTATCTTCTACTTGGTTTGTCATTATAGTCAGAATTAGAATGGCAGTTATTGGCCACTGCCTAAAGTTGGGAAAAAAATAAGGTAAACTCGTTGAAAGAAGTTACTCTTAGCTCTTTATTTGTTTCCAGATAAGAGAGACAAAGTGCTTCTCAGCTCAGGTTTTCAAGTCTGAAACAGATTAATTTTCCTTTTGAATTAAAAGATGGCACAGTACTTCCATTTTTTAAGTATATGTAGAAGTTAATCTGAGACTATTAAGGATCTTCTAATGAATATTCTCAGGAATGGAAACACTTGAATTTGTCAAGTAGAATATTAACAATTCTATATATATACAAAAAGGCTCTTGTTGATTATTCATTATTAATATTTTAACTGCTTCATTTCATGACTCATTTTGCTGAAATGCTTAATATCAACATATGTATTTTTAGAGGTTCTGCATTTCTGAATGCAAGGAAAATATACTACATGCTTAACAGGACAAATTAGTCTTGTCTTTGAAGCTTGTGATGTTTTGAAATCATATGAGTAGCACTTGCTGCATGTAGAATTGTTCAGAAGCAGAATTACTTTTTGTTTATTTTCTAAGTGCCTCCCTCATGCCAAAACCTTGTGGAACTAAAATAGTATATTTATAATAGTTCCTCAAAAAAAAAATAAAAAATATGCACAAACCCACTTTATATTCATGTAAAACAAAAGCAATATCTCAGTTTTGAGTCACTGTGCTAAATTCATCCAGGGGAATAATCTCAATAAAAATCTTAAAAGGAAAAGAAAATACTTATTTCTTGCTTTTTTTAGAAATTACTTTTTCTCTTGCATTCACAGTAATACCAGCATTTAATTCCTCAACTACTATTCAGATATCTGTCTGGGATTGGATTCTTGATCTTCGTTCAATCCTTTGTCAGTGTTTGTATTGCCTGTGACCTGCTTTCCAGTTCAAAAACATTTCCAATTTTAAAACATTCAGCTAGAATATGTCTTAAGAAAAAAGTTACAGGTAGATAATGAAAATAAATAAAAAGTTTTACTACTGCACTGGATAAGCTCAAACCCTACAAAGATAATTGTATAAAAATATGTGTACAATATCGTAATATAAAGTTGTCTGTATATGCTATTTATTATTTAGCTAAGTGCAGAAATAGTTTTCATGCTTAGCAATAGTGAAAGCTGTGCTTACATGTACATACATAAAAATCATGATTTATGCACCCCAATTTCTGCTACAGAGTGCAATTATAAGAGTCCTACTGGAAAATATTAAAAAATTATTCTCATTTTCATGTCAGTTAAAGCTAAATGTGATAGATGAGAACCTTTTGTTTTCTTTGAATATTTTGTGCTAGGTAACTAATGTGTTATTTAGACAGGAGAGTCATGTTAGTTTGTCCATTAGGTACATGTCATTGAAATTCAGAGTTCTTCACAAATGTCCAAGAAAACAAATGAGTGGTCTTAGATGTAGACTGTTTATTTTATCTTTTTTTTCTCTTTTAGTCAGCAGATGTCAAATGCTAGTCTACCAGCTGATACTAGAAAAAACAAGTGATGACCTTGTTTGATGATTGTTTGCATATTTTGTGAATTAATAAACAGGGAAAATAGCAAAATAAAATACCCAGATTGAAAGTGGTACATTCCCAGTCCTTTGTGCTTTGATAGTGGAACAAGAGCACTGCTGAAGTCAGTACTTACACGGCTGCTGAAAACCAGAGAGAGAGATTTGTGTATGAGCTTTGGCAAAACACTAATTATGCAATTTTCTTGTGCAAGTTAATGTTTCAGGTACAAAGACCTTTAAAAGCAACCCCATTCTGCAGAAGGGGGTACTGAAGTGCAATTTAATAGTTTGATCAGGTTGTTGGGTATTCCTGGCTGTGAAGCAGGATGAAGAAATGGACAGGAGGAATTACATCTTTCAAACATGCACAGACTGCTATGTCAGTCTGTCTGCTTTGTCTGTAGACATCAATTTCTCTAACATCACTACACCTTTATGAACTTGGTCATCCTTTCTCATCCACCAAAGTAGTTCAAAAAGAAAAATCACATTAAAATAAATGGCATGGGGAAGTGGTGTGGATTGAATGCTATTTTTAGATTTTAGAGGAATTTGTTTAAAGGTTGTTAGTTTTGGGTGGTTTTTTTAAATGAACTTTATATTGCAAATATGTCAAAGCTTTATTCATTATCTTACTCCCAGATTGTTTTATTGTTACTTAGTTGGCATTTCTTACATACTTTTAGGGGATCCCTCTTTACCATTCCTTGGCAGAAAAAGGAACAGCAGTTATTGTGAAGTATGAATGTGGATATCTATTGAGTAAAGATAATTTTAATGATATTACAGTGTTCAATTACCAGAAAATGTGTGAAAGCCACCCTCAGTGTGTCTACTAATCCTCTTAGTCAGACTTTGCATACATCAGGGAGAGACTTAATATTTAATTATGCTCTAGGTGCTGTAAGTAGTGGTCCCACAAATCAATGTGCTGGGAAACAGGCCAGCTCTTGCAAAATTAAAAATGTACTTTATGGAAGTAGCTACCTATCAAACACTCAGAAACACGGCAATTTCCAGTTCTCTAATGATTAGTTAACAAAATTAAAAATTCAGGGGTCCTCATTTTTCAAAGGCTTGAGAGTCTTTAATTCACATTCCAGAAGCATCCCACACTATGGAGGAGGAGGAAGCATGCGTTGTTTTAATCCCCTTGATGAATTTTATCTGAGCTCTTCAGGTTCTGTAATTTTCTAGTTAACTGGTGCATGAAAAATATGGGTCAAAATACTGACTTTTTATATGTTAAAAAACGTTGAGGGGAAGGGAGAAAGACGTGGTTTAGAATGTTCATATCAAAATTTATCTTTATTCATCTAAGATGGGAAATCCATTTCTTTTCATATAGTATCTAAATAAGTAGTCTGTAATGCCTCAGAGCAGTGTCTAATCATCTGTAAGGTGTTGGGTAATGGGTTATATGTGTGTCTATGTCAAGGCATAAGTTACATGAGTTAGGGGTTTGCCCCAGGAAGTTACAGTGGCTCTAGCAAAGCTTCTCTAAGCAAATCAAGGGTTAGTTTAACATAAGAAGTTATTAATTGTGAAGCTTCTATAAGGCACACCTTGTCTTAAAAGAATTGTTTCATTATTATGCAAATGCAAAATGTAATTACTACTTGCATGCCACTTAAATGCAAATAGCTTTGTCATTTAGAGAAGGTAATCTCATTTAGCCTTTCCCCTCATCTTGTTATATTATGTTTTTTTCATGATCTTGGAGTATACAGAGCTGCTGAGGGCTAAACATTTTTGAAAGTTGGAAAGGATATCTAATAGGGATTTAAAATTTTAACTTTGGGCACTTTTCTTATTTATTTTTTTCCTAAAGTTTAGCTTTGAAAAATTGTCAGATTAATTTGTACTGTGTGTGTGGGATGTGCACAACACATTTTCCTTCCTTCATATTGGCAATTCATGTATGCCATATGAAAGTTTGTGTCTCAGCAACCTTAGTAATGACTACAATATATATATATGTAATGACTTTCTGAAAACTTGGATCTGACCATCAAGACTCGTTTGCTGTTTTGTTCCTCTTCCCACAGTACATGAAAAATGTGTATCTGTTTACTTGATGTTTCTTCATGTGACTTAGTAAAAACCAGTCTCGATGGCAATGTCAATGTCCAGTAATTTTTCAGCTTTTCTCCGTTACCTCTACTCACATCAGAGATTTAAACGTGAGAATTCTTAAATCTCACTGCGCTTTCCAAATCCTTAAGTTATTTTGCTGAAGCCATTTATCAGGAAACAATGCCCCAGGAAGCATTTAGCTTGATCTGGCAAAATACAAGTGAAGGAGCTGCATCTGTTTGATCCTCAACCATCTTTCATTTGTGAAAAATGCTTAATTAGAAGAAAGATTTATGTTCCTATCAACTTAGAGTTGATGTTGTTTATAATTCTAGAGACATTGTTTCTCTACTGGTAATGCATAAAAATTAAGCTTAAGAAATTGAATTTAAGTTTTAATTAATATTTTAAAACACTAATTTCCATTCCTTGAGGATGCAATTTATCTGTATGAAAACATGTGAAATGTATTTTTTCTAGGAACATAAATTGTAGCATGTATGATTAATTAAATACTTTAGGATGCAAATGAAATATTTTCCATTATCTATATGACTATAGCAAATAAGACAAAGTGGAGAGAAAAGCAGAATAGCTTGAATGCACATGACAGTTTTGAACGTGAGCCCTGGATACTGCAGTGTTCTGTGACTGGTATAAGTTGCTTCAGAGGATGATAAGAATGCTCTGGAGTGGATTCATGGGAGATAATTCACTTTCTCTAATAGGTCTTTTGTAATGAAGGTATAAATGCAAAATTGTTGAAACAGTTCATACGCGGCTTTGATCCCAGTTTCAGGAAAATTAAGAGCTCGTTAGTGATGTATTCAGACTTCTGTTATTGTGTTTCAAAGAAATGGGTGGATAAGCTGTAAATCAGCCTTGGATGTCTCTTGCTAAATTTTTTGCGTTGGTACACATCATACATCAAGTGCAAAACATGCTGAAGCTTTGTGAAGGAGGGATGCCATCCAAAGGGACCTGTACAAGCTCGAGAAGTGGCCCCATGATCAGTGCAACCCCCTGTATCAATACAGGCTGGAGGTTGAACAGATGGAGAACAGCCCTGCTGAGAAGGACTTGGGGGTGCTGTGGGATGAAAGGCTGGGCATGACTCAGCAATGTGAACTTGCAGTCCACAAAACCAAATGTGTCTTGGGCTGCATCAAAAGCAAGGTGGGCAGCAGTGCAAGGGAGGTGATTCTATCCCTCTGCTCCGCTCTGGTGAGACCCCACCTGCGGTGCTGCATCCAGCTCTGGGGTCCCCAGCACAGGAAGGACATTGACCTGTTGGAATGAGTCCAGAGGAGGGCATTCAAGATGATTAGAGGGGTGGAGCACCACTCCTATAAGAAAAGACTGAGGGAATTGAGATTGTTCAGTCTGGAGAAGAGAAGGCTATGGGGTAACCTAATTGTGGCCTTCCAGTACCTGAAGGGAGCCTACAAGAAACATGGAGAGAAACTGTATACAAGGGCATGTAGTGACAGGACAAAGGAGAATGGCTTCAAACTAAGAGCAGGTTTAGATTAATTATTAATGAAAAATTCTTTACTGTGAGGGTGGTCAGGCAGTGGAACAGGTTGCCCAGAGAATTTGTGGCTGCCCCATCCCTTTAAGTGTTCAAGGTCAGGTTGGATGAAGCTCTGAGCAACTTGGTCTAGTGGAAGGTGTCCCTGCCCATGGCAGGGGTGTTGGAACTAAATGATCTTGAAAGTCCCTTCCAAACCAAACCATTCAGTGATTTTGTTGGGTTTTTTTAACCTCTTAATGTGATTTGGTATGTTATGTTGTTCTATGTTTTATAGGATATTAAAATCCAGGAAATCAAAGTCTGTATGTACTACGCTTTTTCACTCATTCTATTGTTTACTCAGTCTAAGTAACCAATTCCAATCATGTTACCTCATCCACAGTGTATTTTCTCTGTAACTGTCCTCCCCTCTATCTCAGAGCCTACTGTGATAATGTGGTATACCTTCTGAAAAAGGTAATTGGAGAAGTGAGTGTGCGGTCCTTGTGAAAATTCAGTCCATGCTTATGCATCTCAACACCTTGATTGCTCTCTTGACTTCATCTGTACATGAACCAGAGGTCTCTGAATTTCATTCAGTGAGGCTCAGGTTACGGTTTTGACTTGATTAGGTTAATGTAGCATATTATAAAATAGTCATGGCTAGGCTTCGCGAACGAAGATTTGGGAATTATAAAATAGTATATTTTAGTAATAGCTTTACCATTGTTAAATTTTATTTGCCATCCTATGGTCATTTACTTACCCTAGACTTTTATTTTAAGTCAATTGGAGCTTTCTATATAAGCTAGCCTTTACAATCATTTGTCAGTGTCTTATCTGTTCAGTGCTTGTAGTCTCGCCAAAGCATACTTTATATAAGCAAAGAAGCAGCCATAAATCCATGAGAAATTCTACTTTTTACGTTTACTATTTTATCATAAACTGGTTTGATTTTGGTTTTGTTCCTGTTAGTAGATCAAATTCTTCAGTGGTTTCTAGTTAGGAATGTTGTTCAAAGTCCTTTGAAAATATAAGTGAATTGAAAACTGGTTTTCTTTCGATATTATTCTTTTAATATCTTAAATGAGTGTTTTGTATTAATAACTGCAACAGCTGATTTTTTTTTCAGTTTTCCTATTCTATCCACTGTCATGCTAGATGACAGTTTTTATTTAGAGATCTATAAACTCAGTGTCATCTAAGAAGTCCTGCTCAGGTATTCTTAAAATAGTTCTTACTTCATAGCAATTTGTGATAGTTCCTGTTGATTGAGAGAGTGAGGGGTTTTTTTTCCACATTGTTGCTATTATTACACAGGGGCTCAGCTATAATGACTGTGACTGCTAGGATATTCACTACACCAAATCAAAAAGAAAACCACCAATTGCAGTGCTTATGTAAAACCATTTGGTGTGACAGATGCATGATGCTGCCTACATTATTGTGATTATTTTTATGGCTGCAACAGAGCTACTCCTTTATTTTAGTTTTTACAGCGTAAATAATTTTGTGATAACCATCCACCTGGTACTTCAAGTGCTCCTGGTGTAGGTCATAAATATGGATAAACAGTGCAGAAATTTTGCGTAAAAATCAGAGTTTCTTTCCTTTTTTTTAACTGAAAATAGCAGTACTGAAATATTATTTAAAATTAGAGTCAACATCAACAACCTTATGTTCCTGTAAGACAGTACCTTACTTTATTGTGAGTTTTTCTTTTTTAAAAATGTATCTTTGACTATGGTAGTTTTGCATGTCATCAGGAAGGTATTTTGGAATACTAATTTTGACAAGTTTTCATTTACATGTAAACAGCTTTTAAAATAATTTTGCCTCTATTAGCAAGAATTGCAGACTTCCATTATCAAAACAGCAGTTACACATAGAGCTGAATCCTGGGAACTTGTGGATGCACTGCTGCTTCATGGTAGTGATGATCAGAAGGGTAAATTGAAGAACCACTTGGTATATGGTATAGAGGGAAATGGCTGATGCTAATTTAACAGCTGACAATTAAAAGTAATATTTAAGGATTAAAATCTTGTCATTTTTAGGCTGCATCTTCCAATGCTCTTTTCTGATCTAAATGTTAGAGTATCTATACAACACATAAATTATGAATTATAAAACAATGATTAGTAGCTGGTACATACAAGGAAAATTACTTCTGTGTTTTTAAATCCCTCATGTTGCACAGATCTAAGTTTAAACCATACATAAATCCAAATTTTTACCTATTAACTCACAGATAAGCAATATACATGTTAAATAACATGTATGTTAATCCTATCTCTTTCAGTTCCAACTGATATATAAGTGTTTCAAATGCATAATTTTTTCTTTATTTGCTCTTATCTCTCTATCAATATCTACCTACTGTCCTCAGAGGTTTTCTCTGGGCTGAAATGGATTTGCAGATTAGGACACAGTCTTCTGCAGAATACAAATGAATGGATTTTATTTTCTATACAAGTTATTCATTTTTATGCATTAGGCAACGCATTTGTGTTTATTGAATCTATATGCATTTCTTAGTGAGCTGCATACGAAGCAGATAAGGAATTAATATATAAATCAGTTCAGAAGAAAAAGGTTATTGGGTATTTTACAAGAACTCAATATGTGGCTGAGCCTTAGTTTGATTCATCGTCAGGAGGCTTCTGGTTGATTTATTTTTAAACTTGAATCCCATAATTTGTTTATCATGTTCACTGGCTTTAGTTTCAGCAGGGCTTGACCTATGGGATTATGTTCATCCCTTTACTATCTGCATGCAACAATCTTGCATGTGTTGTCAGCACTCATATTCATAATAGTTTTTAATATATGAAGTCCAGCTTTGGGGAACGTGCAAGAAAGCCTGATCACAGAGTTCTCTCTTCTTTGGCGTGTAAGGCACGGCTAGTGAATGCTGAGTTTGTGCATGCAAAACCTTTGACTCAAATTTTCATTTTTTATGGATTGTTCCCAGTTTGTAGTTTTGATAGCAGATACTTCCTTCTGGCCTGTCAGACTGTTTCTTCCAGCGTAGGACAGAGCAGCCCATGTTCTCTTTCTGAGTTTGGAACTTGAACTGTGCTCCACCATAAATTTCAGTCTCCTTGTTGGTCTTAAATGGAGGAGAGATATGAGGCCTTTCTGTCACTATCTAAGGTTATATTCCACCTAGTAAAGGAAACCAACCAAAGAATCATAGACTATCCTGAGTTGGGAGGGACCCACAAGGATCATTGAGAACAACTCGTGGCCCTGGTCAGGACACCCCAAGAGTCACACGATGTCCCTGAGAGCATTGTCCAAACAATTCTTGAACTCTGTCAGGCTTGGTGCTGTGACCACTTCCCCGGGGAACCTGGATGCCGAACCACCCTCTAGGTGAAAACCTTTTCCTGATATCCAACCTGAACCTCCCCTGACACAGTACTTTCAATGTGATGGGGGTTTTAATTTTTTTTTGTTGGTTTTGGTTTATTGTTTTTTAAGTGGACATTCCTTATAAAGCTGTTAGCTTTTCATTAACTGGGAGAAATCCATAAACATAGCTTCAAAAACGCTTGTTTCAAGCAAGGGAATTTAATCTGCAGCACTGGTCCAGGCTACAAACTATAGTAGTTTTTTTCATTAAACAAGAACTAAATCCTGTTATTATCCAGGAGCATTTGTGAGGCCAGTAGAACAGTTTTTTAAAAGTTACCATCTCTCAGCTGTGACTTACTACCACATAAGTTTCCATTTACCAAAATCCAAAATGGATTAAAAGTAGGATTATCCACATGTGCACTTGGGCAGATGGAGAAAGCAAGATGAAAACATCTTATTTAAAGCTGACAGGTTCCTCTGCCACGAGGGGAGTATATTTGGAACACATTTTTGAGAAAGTAAAACTCATATTTGCTAAAGGAATGATGGACTTCACAAATGACACATTGACAGATAAATATTTTCTTATAGACAGGAAATATTTTCTTGTGCACAGGAAGTCTTGGCATTTGCCAGGTTTACAGTTTAGTTGTATGTATGTGCACTTCAAATTGCACTTTTCTTATACAACAGTAGTGTGAGTAAGCTCATACTTTTATAATCTAAGCCACAGGTTTCTGTGGGTTTTGTCAAAAGTAAAAGTTCTTACCAACTTTTCAAAAATGGCCTTCTGAAAATAGGAAGTGCAGTAGTGAGATTGAATGCTGTGATGGTTTCAGTCTAGGCCTTCCTGGAAACCAGCTTGTAACCAGGAAGGAACTAGGAAGGTGACCAAGGAAGTATTCCATGCTATTCCTTTACGTAACCTAGGGTATAAATAAGGCATTGATAAGATAGTTCGCTCTCTTCCTTTCCGGCGAGGTTCGAGAACGGTGGGTCCCTGTTTCGGTCGGGCTTATCTGGAGCCGAGGCCTACAGTGACTGCTGTTATCTGCCACCCGTGAGGGGAGAGCCAAGGGCCGTGTCTGGCCATCCTGCCTGTTCGAAGGGAAGTGGTGAGATTTTTGCTGGTTTGCCTTCGGCTGGTTGTTTGACTTGTGCGGTCCTTGCCCCTTTTTGTCCTTCTCCCTTCCCTTTCCCCCCCCACCTCCCCCTCCCCGGTGTGTGGTATTCTCCTTTTGTGTATCTGTCTCATATGTAAAACATATATATATATATATATATATATATATATTTTTGCTATAGCTTTGGTTGCTTGGTTTTTTGTGGGTTTTTTTTGTTTGTTTGTGTTTTTTTTGTTTTGTTTTGTTGTTGTTGTTGTTGTTGTTTTTTTTTTTTCCTTTTCCCTCTCTGGGAGGCGGGTCCTTGTTGTTGAGTTTCGGGGGACTTGGCGGGAAACCAGCTCGAAACTTGCACAATGCTCAGTAAGGAAGCAGATTATGTCAGTGCTTCATCATAGTCATTGGGCAATATTCATTTTAATAGGAAATCTTTTGAATTTAATTCTAAAACAAAGGGAATATTTAAAGTAAGTAAAACATAATGCTGTATAAGTGCATTCTTTGAACTATATTTCTTAATTGCCTTTAACTCTGTACATGGCAGTACAGTGCTATGACATAGAGTGGAAGGTATAATATCACAGTATCTTTTAAACTTCAAAACTTCGATAAATACTATGGCGAGTATGTTAAGGTGATACTAAATTTGAGGGAAGTCTGTAAAATATATCTTTGACAACCAACTTCTGCTTGACCTCATTGACTCCTGTTCAGCTGCGTTGTGAGAGTACACATTTCACATGCAGAAAATTATAAGCTTACTTGCGTCCCTGTGTTCTCACAGGGAAGCTCTATATAACAAAATATTGTGTGTCCAGTGTCTTTTCATAATGTAAATTTTAATATGTGTGTGAGTATATGAAAGTGTCAGTCCTCATTGAGATCAAGGTCCAGTTCAGCCCCGTATTCTGTGTCCAACAGTGACCAAAAAAACCAGACGGAGAAAGAAGAGTAGGAAAAGGAAAAACATATATGAAACTTACTCCAATATTACCCTTATCTGTGGGTAGTCAGAGTGGGTTAATTAGGAATAACTGTGTAGGCAAGCTGTAAATTCAGATGTTATTGTGGCAAGATTAAATAAGTTCAATCTAGATAAAATCAAATAAAGAAGATTTACTGTTTGGCTGGCAGGTGGGAATAATTTACCAGAAAGACACCAAACTCGTTTACACTTTAAACTTATTTTCTTAAATCAAATGCCTAAGTCTGTTAGGAAGTATTGTAGCTTAAACCAAAGGTGCAATTTTAGTGCAAAATTATTGGATAAAATTGTGCACAGAGTTATGTAGATGATCAAAATAGATTGCAATAATGGCTTCCTCCAGTTCTAAAACCTTTTGAACTTTGAAGAATGAGACTATAAATATAGCAAGGAAAAAGCAGTAAGGATAAAGGTTAGTAGTTCCCCAATTCTCTGTCTCTGGCTCTCTGACTTCCAGTTTATTTCTCACAAAACAGAATTGTTCACTGATTTTTAACCTCATCTTTCTGACCTAATATGAGGTCTCTTACTAACCTGCCTTTAACCAGATATCTCAAACTATGCCCAAGCTTACAGCTCTGCTCTCATGGTTGCTCTTGATTTCCTCCCTTCCCATGTGCCCATACACTGGCAGATGGGTGGCTGAATAACACGGTGCTTTGTTCTTCCGAACTTGTTACTACTCTCCCCAGCCTGACCCTGTTATGTCTTTGAGGATTTTCCCCTCAATCACAATTTATAGGTTTTCTTTTAAAAGAAACCCTGGTTTAGAAATTATGGGAAGCTGGTACTGTGTTGGGGAGTACAGAACTTGTGATTTTGCCTTTAAAAAGGGTTTACTGTTACTGTGGCATTTGAAGGTATTGAATAAGATGTTTTAATACATGCTTGTGGTTTTGCTTTGTTTCACAAGTATATGATGTGTCTTACATCAAGACTAATAGGATATCTAGTATTTTGAAACAATTTGAAGAAAGTGAAATAAATAATAGCCTCTAAAAACTCCTAATCTTTTATTTGCAGAGTCAGTAACTATGCAGTTTCAGGAACAGTTGTACAGTGTTGCAGATTTGGATTTTTTTAGGGGTGATATTTGACATATGTGTTCATACTGTGAATAATTAACTTTAAAATATCTATTTAACTTAATTTGTATTTTTTTTGTCCTTTGTAACAAGCTTTTAACTTTGCAGCCTTGTACTAGAGGTAGGTTTCAGTTACTTATGCTTGTACAGAATTTCAGTAGCCACACAAATACCAACAGAACAGGGAATGACAGAGTCCAGGATGACCTGCAGAGTGGGAAGATGACTTTCTTCAGTGACCAACCCTGACTGGCCTGTTGTGTAGAAAGTGGTTTACCTAATTAGATTGTAAACTCCTTCAGACAAGACTGCTGTATTTTGGTGCCATGAACAGCACACCAAGATGGCAATTACAGAAATTCTATCATATTGCTACCAATCCTTTCAGTCATTGTTTATAAACCATGTTAAGCCCTGTCTAATGAGTGGAAGCAAGTTTTAGCATCAGTGTTCCCTGTCTTGAATCTGAATAAAATCTTTCATGTCACATCTGCCTATTATTTTGAAATGCAGCATAGATGAATTCTCTAGCACTACAGCTTGGGCAGAGGGGTGAGTGGGGAGATAAATAAAAACAGTGCATTTTACAGGGGAGTTCTGACAAATTGTAAGTGTATTGTAGCAATAAGGGACTACTCAAATGCCTGCTTAGTGTTTCTATTTTCATTGCCATATTAATTCAAATTTATGCTGCAGTGACAAACAGGAACACATTTTGAAATATTTACATTTACCATCTGGTGGATGGTAATAAAATGAATTTTATAATCATGTAAATCAGTAAGTTTTTAGTTGCCTTTCTTTGAAACTGCAAATTTCTCTGCCTTTAGTACAGGGAGTTCGGTTTTAAGCATGGATGTGGCTTTTCTTGATAAACAAGCAATTATGATAAAGGAAAATATTTTCCTTATTTCTGCAGCTTGATTCTTAATTTATAAACATCCTTATCATTTATTTCCCTTGTAGTGAGCAAAATCTGTGGATGAAAACTGTGGCTCTATCACGCTAACAGAGAGTAAAAATGGAATTTGCAGAATAGATATCATTGGGCAGAGTGGGGTGGAGGTCTGCCTGTGTTAGTTTTTCTGCTCATTATTCTCATATGTAAATAGGCAGCATTTTGTATTTTGATGAAGAAGAGGATTGGATTGGATTGGATGGATATTTCCATTGGCATTTCCATTTTTCAAAAATCACTCTCATCAGCCAATTTAGTCAGCACAAGATTCTCAGATTATATAGCTTTAGCGATAAAGCATTTATAACTCTATCAGATGTATCTGCCCCTTAGGAGGGGAGAACAATTGTTAGTGGATACCTAAATGGCGGAATTTAGATGCAGCAACATTCTACTGTTGTTGTAAATACTGATTTTAAAGTAAGTTAAATCTCAGCAGTGAGATAATGTACCAAACTAAAGTACTGATCCTGCGGACTGCTCTACTGAACCTTGTCTTTATCAGTCGTGTGTGATGTCCACAGTTTTAACCTTTTCATTCTTCAAGTTTAGCATCTTAAGTTTTTATAAAACATTAGGTTTCTAGAAGCTACAGAACAAACTCGAGAGGCCGCTTTTAATATTTGGACTCCTTTATGCATACCATATGTGATGAATATAAAGCAATAAAGAATCTGTGGAACAAGATGATGAGTCAAAACTTCGTGCTTTGAAACTTGATAAAGTATGTTGAGTGGTTTCAGCATTTTTGGCATCTAATAGGATGTGTTGATGTGATGAAAGAACCTTATAATAATAAGACTTATATTAAGTCTTTGAAAGATTTGATCATGAAGCAGAACAGTTGCTTTTATTTGACCAGGGATTGTAAGTACTCTAAGTCTTAATTTCAACAGTGGATATAAAGAGCATGCATTCCAAGTTTACTTGGGATGGCTGAAGTCAGATGATAAAGGGTATGTTTGTGCTCAGATAATGTACTGTTGCAGACATTACAGGTATCTCAAGCAACTGCCAGATTCCTCATTTTATTTATACTGTAGCAGTAAAAGCAGCCATACCATACATATCACATATGTTTTGTATAAACCCAGATGTTTTAAAAAGCTTCTGGGAATCTTATCTGAGATAACTTCCTACTAGCAAAGTTATATCAGAACTGAGATATTTTTGCCAACTGTTTGATAAATAGCTAGACTTCAGCAGTAAATTTTTTTTCAAGAGTGCTAGTTTTCCTGAGACTTGCGAGTCAGAGCAGTTCAAGACTGTCCCTGTAAGACAGTGACAGGTGACTGAACATGTGCTATGACAAGGCTCTGCTATTGGTAAGCAGACCATAACTACTTGAGAGAAAATAGCTGTTTGATGGCTAAAATCATGTAATTCAATGAAGTGTATCGTGTGGCTGTGCTCAAAGACACCCAAAGTACGCTATTTTGGATAACAAAAAAAATCCGACTCTTCAGGCATGTTGCAGCTGTTACAGGCCATAGCTGCAATCTGCATTCCCATTTGGAAATGTTTGTTTTCTGTCTTGGTCACTATTTGGGAATGATGGCCTGATTTTTGGAGTCAGAACTCCTCTATGGGCAATCCTAACAGCTGCTACCTAGTAACGAGTAACTGGGAAAAGATGTAAAGTTCTCAGGATAACATAGGATTAAGAGGGGTTTGCACTGTTTCAGACCACTGATAGTATTAAATGCAGTTGTAAACTGCACTTAATGTTGTTTGTGTAGCCTGTATTTTGCTTTGTGAATTTCCTGGGGTTTTTTTAAAGGAAAATTAACATATGCAGATGTTTGCATATTCTTGATTCTGAACGTGTAGTCCCTCGATAATGAAATTGCGTATTTTAACAGTTTAACATAAGGTTTGGGCTTTACTTAATTTGTGTTTTGCTTTATAATCTATCATGAGTATAATTTCTACAATTAATTCCCCTAATTGACTTTCCCATTGTGGTAAATATTTGTGCGGCCTTTTAATGAGAAGCATGAAGCCAGATGTGTTCTGCTGCCAAAGAGACTGCCTGAAACTGCAGAAAATCAAGTCAGAATTGAGCAAATCTGTTGTTAAAACTGAAAGTTCTTGCTTTCCTTTTCCTTGCTTTTGTTGGGTTTTTTTTTTCTTTTTTTGTTTTTTTTCATATTTCTTTGGGTTCATCTGAAGTTCAAGTCTGACTATGGGCGTTGTTATTCTGTTTAGTGACAGATTTTCTTTACAGGCACTTTTGTTATCAGGGCTCTGAGCAGTTCATGGCAGGTTATCTTTGCATGGTTAACCTTTGAGTGGTTTAGGCAGATGTTTTTGGGTTTTGTTAAAAAAAAAAAGGAAGGGGGAGCTGAGTTATATTATCGCATTACGCTGTGTTGCAACATTCAGAGTCATCTGAATAGATCATCCAAAATCACTACAAAGGGAGTGTTCAATTAAAAGTGGATTTTTTTTTTGCACCGTTATTACACTATAAAAGGCTTGACTACCCTCAGCAACGCATCTCAGCTAGCTTTCGCCTTTGTTAAGATGGAATTTCTACCTTTTTGCACAGAGCATACTCTCTGCTGAGAGGTAACTGCTTCCTCAGCATGCTCTCCCTCAGCCTCAGAAAGTGAAGACAATGCAGAAGAAAACTTATGCTCTGTGTGTGTTATATATATCTGTGTATATGTATATATATATATATATACATACATACACATATCTGTGTATAATAAATATAAATTAGAACCTCATTCCAATGTGCTGCTTCAAGGTATTGCTTTCTTCTAGCAAGGAACTGTCGCTTTCTAATCTCATCCGTTTCACAGTAAATATAAGCTACATGCATTTAAAATGCAATGTAAAAAATGAATTTTCACTAGTCTTCTTAAAGACTACAAATCATTAACTCTGTAGAAAGTTCATTTCTATTACTCATAGTGGGAAACGTTGGTGGCTTGAAAAAAGGCCCTGTAGAAAGAAATACTGCAGAAATTCACTGTGTTTGAGAACAGAAAGTTAATTCTTCTGATTTACTTTGATTGAATTAATGTGTGCTGTGTCAGGAGCAATCACATTGCAAGGATTCTGCTGTCCAAAACTCAAAATTATAGTGTTAAGTTAATTAACCTTCTAAAAAAAGTAAACCCAAGTCTGTAAAGATGCATTAGGCAGAATTATTGGAATTCAGTTCATGTTGAATAGGATGTCTGATCTGCTCTCCACTACTAATGGGGGACCTTCTGTGACAGCTTTTCTCTTCTATTAATATTGTCTGTGCCATTTCTTGCCATTTTTACGGTTATCATTAGAGAGATCTTAACATTTATTCTGTGTTTTGAAGTTACATGCTGTTTGTGCAAATATACCAAAATGTACTCAGTGGACCATCCAGAATTCTTCTTGGTTTAAATATTTAAACAGCTAGTTGTCTGAAGAAGGAATCTGGGGACAGATAAGCAATCTGAGAGCTTCTGTTGTCCAGCTAGTAATTATTTTGCTAAGATGCTAAATATTTTTGAACCTTAGATGTTAGCATGTCTTATGCCTCTTTTACCATTTCTTGTTTTTCTCCTTTCTCTTTTCAGCCTTGTAATTTAAATATTGACTATTATAATATTTTATATTAACAAGTATAGATGGAATTTAGGGATATTACAAGTGGATAACTGGTGCCTGCTGTGTGACATTTGCAGTACAAAAAAGTATTTCAAGTGGACATATCTAAGAAATGTTTCTGCACTATCTAAATTGTTTTAGTATATGGTGCTTTCAGATATACTCTGGAGACAGAAGCAAACAGTTTTTCAACACTAAATATTTTAAAGTCATAGATTATATAGGTAGCTTGATAAATGCATCAGTAATGTTTGTTTTCCAACCTCTTTTGAAAATTTGCTCTTGATGTATTAGAGCCACTTTGAAAAGATTGGAATGCAGTCTTTAATCTTTCAGAGTAGATGTAGAACTAAGGAAGACTTTGTCCATGTTTGATGTCTTAGAACTACTTGGGCTGAAACAGAAGAGTTAACATTTAATGCTGTGTGTCTTCACCAGAATTATAAGATGAAACTGAAGTGTTTGATATTCTGGAACTTTCTGAACTTTGGAAGAAAAGTTCAGTGTTAGAATGTGTTAATAATGCAGAGAAAGCTACCCTGTTATTGTAACAAATTATTTTTGAACTCCAAAAACTTTTGTGAGATAGATAGCGAGTTTCTGTTCCATTTGTGAAAGACCTCCTAGTGTGATAGCCAAACTTTTAAACAGAAGCTACTTCTCATTTAGTAGCAAGTTGGTTCTTATTTACAGGAACCTTCCTTCAACAGTGAGACCTTTTACTTGGAACTTTTTTACCATGCAAACTGCGGGCAGTAATTATCTGTAAAAGAACCTGTCATCAATTGACGTGAATTCAAGTCCTGGCAGAAACTGCAGGTTTTCAACAGAGATGGACACTTTTCCCAAGATAAACTTGTCTGGGAGCTGACTGATGAAATGTGGGGTTTTGTTTTTCTCAAGTTCAAATGCCTATGCAGAGAAATACTGCATTACTTGTTAACAAATGTTCTTTGCTGGGTAAAGTAATTTGGAATCATCTTTCAAGGCTCTTTCATATGTGAGAAAAGATGAGATGCTGCAAATTCAGGAAAAACTATTGAATTTTCATACATGACTGAGAGCAATATATATTAGGGAAGCACAAACATACTCATTCTTTAAAAATATGTGTGTGTGTGTGTATGTCTATACATTGAGAAAGAAATTTAAGGCATTTTTGGTTGTTTGAAGAACACAGAGATAAAATCCTGTGAACTAATCAATGAATGTACTTATGTGAGGTTACACTTTTCTAGGAATGTCCACCTAAGTCATTCTCCATCATTTGTGCTCTCCTGTTTTATTTGCATGTAACTGAAAATGAGAAGGAAGAAAATGGGTTTCTGGGAAAATTATGTTGACTGTGTTCCTGCATTGTTTTGGAACAACGATGTCCTTCACAGATAGTTTGTTGATTGCTTTTAAGTCATTAATTTCTGGCAGGAAATATATCAGGTGGTTTTTAATTTTTTTTTGTCCCCTTCAGGTAGAGATGACAGATATTGAAAATGAAGAAAAAAGGTATGATCTCTTCCTGGGACTTCTGGAGTCTAGTCAGAGTCTGTCTGAGTTTCACCACTTGGTTTTACTACTTCAAGCTTGGCCACCAATGGACAGGAGCAACGGGTGAGCATTTCTTCAAACAGTCATGTAACAAAAGAGTCTTCTTGCTTGATGTCATGTAGTTTTCAGTCAAATAATTCATACACAGCTGAGAGTATGACCTTTGGAAGGGGCTATTCTGAGAAGAATAAATGGTTTATTTAAAGCAGAATTGAATCTCAAATCAGTTTCTTGTTAAACCTATATATGCAAATGTAATCTGTATTGTGGCAGAGACAGAAAAACTTTTTATTGCCTGAACTTTTGCACAGGAGAGTGTTCTGTCTGCTTAAATTTCAGATTACATATTTTGCTCTTGTTTTTTAGACTATGAACAAAATTTATAAAAAAGAATAGAAAGTTCTGACTGTTTTTTCCATTCAAAGTTATACTTTGCAGAAAAACCTTTGAAAGCTCATGTGCAAACAATCTGCAGGGGGTCTGTGAGGATAATAGTACCAAGCAATGGCTCTTCTCTCTTTTAGATCCACTACCTATTATTTCTGTCTCTGAGTGAGGTATCCAAAAGAATATATACAAGGAAAGGCATATCCTAACTCAACAATTTAAAATTAAAGTAATTATTTAAGACTTCAGAATTGTACTCATCAGAGTAGGTATTAACTGAAAGTGTTAATTTTGGAACATCTTGACTACATTATTTTTTACCGGTTCTTTGGGTTTTTTCTGTGACTTTCTGAACGCATTTAAAGGTAAAAAATTTAGAAGTTGTATTCTATAACTGATAATCACTTCTAAGATACAAAGATTCATATAAACTTATGAGGTAAACATCACATATCTCTCAAAAAGAGCAATACCATTATTAAATTTTTTGGACCAAAAACAATGTGCCATGTCTGACAGTGCTTAGGTTAGAGTCCTTAAATGATGTTTACTTAGGATTACTATAGGGTATTCATTACAACCTGTTTTAACTTGAGGACTGCATTCCCTAAAGTGTGTTTATGTGCATTAATTTGTCAGAAAAGTTAAGGCTTATCTTTTTGTGAAAAGTAACTTTTCAGTGCATGTGTAGAAAACTGGTGGATTACAAGATAATCTGTAAGGATTATTTACCTTCAAGCCTGGATAAGCATTAACCTAAGTTCTTTAGTGACTGTTTTAAAAACCAAAAATTGTCTTCAATGCACAAGTACAAGACCTGTTACATCTCATCTCACTCATGGCTGGGCTTCGCGAACAAAGATTTGGGAAGGGCTCTACCCACTTTTGTTGCAGGCACGTTGGTGGCTAAAAAGGCCAATACGAGACAGGCATGTCCGGTTGCAAAAGGCACAGCAGAAAGACTCCTTAGGTGGTAAATTCTGCAAGACACGATTCTTTCTGCGTTGTCTTTTCTCCTCAAGGGTGATCCTGCGTGCTTTCTCAAAAGCATCCACAGCGTTATAGATGGTGTGTCTCCAGGCCTCTCGATTGGAGGCCAGAGTAGACCAGTTATGATGATCAATATGGCCAAGGCTGAGATGTTGTTTCAGGGAGTCCTTGTATCTCCTCTTCGGGGCTCCTTTCTTGCGGCAGCCGGTGGCAAGTTCACCATAAAGCAAGATCTTAGGGAGGCGGTGGTCCTTCATCCTGGAGACGTGCCCTGCCCATTGCAACTGTGTTCTCAGCAACATGGCCTCAATACTTGTGACTGCTGCTTGTTCTAGAACAGATGTATTGGTCACATAATCTGACCAGTGGATGTTTAGGATTGTACGGAGGCAGCGTTGATGGAAGCGTTCTAGGAGTTGCAGGTGGTGGTGGTAGATGACCCATGATTCAGATCCATATAAGAGAGTAGACAGCACTATGGCTCTGTAAACACTGATCTTTGTACTTTTCTTCAAGTGTTTATTTTGCCAAACTCTTTTATGAAGCTTTCTGAAGGCACTATATGCCTTTGCTAACCTGTTGTCTGTCTCTCCATCAATCCTACCATCTGAGATGAGGCTACCTAGGTAATTAAACTGCTGGACTGATTTGAGCTCTGATTCACCAATGGTGATATGGGGATGAAGGAAGACTTCCTGAGGTGCTGATTGATGGAGAACTTCTGTCTTCTTTAAGCTGACTTCCAGCCCAAAGAGCTCAGCAGTGTCTGCAAAGCAGGATGTTAAACGCTGCAGAGCTGCTTCTGTGTGGGCGACAAGGGCGGCGTCATCAGCATAAAGCAGCTCCCAGATAAGATGATTTAAGGTCTTAGTGTGGGCCTTCAGTCACCTTTAGTTGAATAGGCTTCCATCAATATGGTATCGGATGTAGATACTGTCCTGATCATCGAGGTCTGCCGTGGCCCTTTGGAGCATCATGCTGAAAAAGACTGTGAATAAGGTTGGTGTGAGAACGCAACCTTGTTTCACACCATTCGTTATTAGAAAGGGCTCAGAAAGTGCATTGCCATATCTGACTTGGCTGCACTGATCCTCATGGAGTGAGATGATCATTTT
Source organism: Pipra filicauda (assembly GCF_003945595.2). Classification (NCBI taxonomy): domain Eukaryota; kingdom Metazoa; phylum Chordata; class Aves; order Passeriformes; family Pipridae; genus Pipra; species Pipra filicauda. The sequence continues at coordinate 2,775,245 of NW_024104292.1, forward strand.
AAGGAACTTGGGGGGACATCCTAAACGTTCCAAAATCTGCCATAGACCTTTTCTGCTCACAGTATCAAAAGCCTTGGTGAGGTCGACGAAGGTTACATAGAGACCTTTGTTCTGTTCCCTACACTTCTCTTGTAGTTGTCTGAGAACAAATACCATGTCTGTGGTACTCCTGTTGGCTCTGAAACCACACTGACTTTCAGGTAGAATTCCTTCTGCTATAGCGGGTATTAGTCTGTTCAAGAGTATTCTTGCCAAGATTTTGCCAGCAATGGAGAGCAGAGTAATACCACGGTAATTTGAGCAGTCTGATTTAGTACCTTTCTTCTTATACAAAGTGGTGATGACTGCGTCTCGAAGGTCAGGTGGGAGTTCGCCGAGTTCCCAACAGCGCACCACGAACTCATGAAATTTAGCATGGAGTGCAAGGCCCCCATGTTTCCAGACTTCGGGTGGAATTCCATCAACCCCAGCTGCCTTGCCAATTTTCACCTGCTGTATGGCCTTGAGGGTTTCTCCTAAAGTGGGAGCAGTATCCAATTCATATTTTACCGGTTGTTGTGTGATGGACTGAATTGCTGAGTCTTGGACTCAGTTGGTACTGAAAAGAGTCTGAAAGTGTTCAGACCATCGATTCAGAATGGAGGTTTTATCTGTTAGAAGGCCTGTTACATAGTATGTCACAAATTCATGTTCCAGCTTTCATTTGAAGTTTTGGTTTTGATTTTAATTAAAAATTGGATGTCTCACAGTGTGTGTAGCCATCAAACCTTTTACACCTAAAAACCAACAAAACTTATAGAACAAAAGGTCAAGTGAAATACTGCTGCAGTTAGCAAAATTATTTTTCCTTAGGTTTACATTCTATAAAGTCTCAAAAGGAAGGAGAGATAAAAGAACTGAAGTTTGAGGGTTTTTTTAGTAGGCTTTTAATTTTGTAACCTCTGTATTAAAAAGTCCATGTTTTTTAACATTTTTTGAGTTCAGCTACACTAATGCTTATTATGGCAAGAGATTCTCTTCGTGTAGTAGCATGCAATGTTTACTGTGAGAAAACAAAGAGGTAGCTTGGTTGTTTCAATCAATACTCAAAGCTGTATACTTTTTAAAATTTTATTTTCATACTCTTGTTATGCATGCATGCTTTTCCACCCAGATGTCTCATATTCAGATGTCATTTTAAACATTTCATGAAGGTATTTTTAAAAAAAATTATTGACAGTACCTGAAGCTCTGCAAGTACGTTTGGAACTTGATGCCTACATTCAAAAGGCATTTTTTATATTTATAATAAATATTGATAAGGTGTTTTGGAGCTGAAAAAAAACCAGCTTTTTCTTAATGGGAAAAAAAATTAATGTGTTTCTACTGTGCTTTTGAAATAATTACCTTTTTCATGTTGAGAAATAACTTTTTTTGACCACATTGAACTAAAGTAAAATTCAGGAGAGAAGAAAACTGAATTCTACTTGTAGGTGTCAAAGTTTTGGTAACTGAATTTTAGTTTCACTTAGAGATAGCAAATAGCAGATATTTGTTAATAGATCACAGAAGCAGTTGAAATAGTTATAAGAAATTGTGATGAGAACAACTTTATATGTGTAAACTGTATATCTGATACTTAAATAAATTTGCATATGGCAAGCCTTGATGGTCTTGCCATCTTTCTGGGTTTTTCTGTGTTTTGTAGTGGGATTTTTGTTTCCTTTTTTGAATGGTAAATTCTTACAGATTTTCTTATGGTACTCTGGGAGCAGCAGCTACAGAAATGGAAATTCATTATGACTCTCTGTGCCTCTAAGCAAGAAACGGATGACATAGCAGGAGCAATCCATTTAACCAGTGGCAAAGATGGAGTTGCAGGGGTTTTTTTTCCTTCTCCTGACCTTACTGAGGATTCAGAAATTAAGTGCATCATGTTCTGTTTGTTGAATATGCTGGTATCTTTGGGTTCGACCCATGAGGTTGAAAGGAAGGGAGAGGGAGAGGGAGAGGGAGAGGGAGAGGGAGAGGGAGACCAGCCAGACCTGTGGGAGCTCTGTGCTCAGTGACTGTGAATGATGAAAAGGCTCAATTAAATTGTCGGAAGAAAGACAACGACTTCTATTTAATTTGCATTCAGTTGCCCGCTCCTGTCATCTCTGTCTGGCTTTCATGGTGGGCTGTAATGTCAGCTTCATGTTCAGCTGGTTTTACTTGTTGTTTACGTGTACTTGCAAAAACGGGCAATGAGCAGGAGAGAGAGCGTTCATGTATGAAATAGTAGATACTGGTGGTTGTCCTCTCCGTCCTCTCCAGAGCTGAGTCCTCATATGTGTCAATCCCTCTGACTCTCTTAACAGACTCCATTTACAATGACATTAATGTGTTGCTTTTAACAATTGCTACTAAATAATAGTTTGAAAAGCAGCACTTTGACAGCATTTTACTGCTCATTGTCACGTGTGCTAGATGGGTATCTTAATTTACAAATGTAACACCAAATGGCGAATTTTAGTCTTGATGTTATTTTTTTTTTCTTCACGCTAAATAAAAACTTTCCCATGTCTTTGGGGTGCTGATTACTGGCCAGAGAGATTGATGGGGTGATTTTTAAAACAGCTTTTGTTCCTTCCTAAGTTTATGCACAGATAAACATAGTATTTGTGTTACCACGGCTTAATATAATCATGATTTAGTCTGTCATTATACCTGATTTTAGCCCATTGTAGGTGGGAATTGAAATGCACTAACTTAATTTACATTAGAAAAATGACACTGCAGATGTGCTCCAATGTTACACTTTGTGCTATCACATAAAAGTGGTCTGCTGCCCATTTCCGTCAGTACATCCAGTCCTAACCAGGACACTTATTCCTAAGAAAAGTATCCAACCATCTCCATGATCTGTCAAATAGTGGCTATAGACCAAGAAATGTTGCATCAACAAAACTTTACAGTAAACATTACCTTTGTCATCCTCATGATAAAATTTACTCATATCTACTGTCTGCTATCTGTTTAAGTCTAACTGTATAATGGTGACATACTATGAAGTTATGTGTGGGACTACAAGAATTTTTTAAATATGTAAAACAAATATATCTACATCCATATCTACTAGCAGAGAAGTTCAGAAGCATGTAATTTCACTTTCCTACCCTGTTTGGATGGGCTATGGAAAAAGTTTATTTTTGTTTGTACTTGTTGGACCTGAAAATTAAAATGTGAATCTGGCAATATTTTCTCCACTCAGAAGCAAGAGACAGATACTTGAGAGACAGAAGCTGTTAAAATGTGATCAAAACAAACAAAATTAGGAGTGCTGGATTCCTGTCACCCCTCCCTTGATACCATTCTGCTTGGTAAATCAGCTGGTATAAAGCCAGGAGAAGTGGTTCCTATGCTATTCCAATTTGATCAGTCTTTATCTGTAATTCCTCAGGGATTGTAACAGTATGTCATAATTCCAAGTAATTTAATCTTCTGTGTTTGAAAGAGTGCTGGCATAATGGACAGTAACTTGTCTCAAAACTTTCGTCTTTCTTTCATGAGGTTGCAATTTTAAGTCACACACACACAAGGAACAACTTACAGAAAGTGGTGTATGTGTATTTACATTGTGTATACATCTCTTTTTTTACTGGGCAGATCGTGCACAGATGATAATCCCTGGGTGAAACTGGGAACTGTTATGCTGCAGAGATGCCCACCTGAGGAAAAGGAGAACACAGGAAATGAAATTTTGAAAATCTGCCGTTCTTTGTATGAGACAAAGCACATGCTCCCTGTCAAGGTAAGTTTTTACTTTGGTTGTCATGCATATGGGTCCTATTTCAAGGTCCCAGCTACAATAAAGATGTTGCCATACTGGATCAAGTCCAGTGGAGAGCTAACAGAGAGGTTGAGAACTGGGTTCATTCTGTCTTGACAAGAGATGACTAAGGGAGATCATATCTTTATCTTTAAATATGTGGATGAGGAAACAAGTAGAGGAGTTAAGAGTCAGTCTCTTCTCAGAGATGCTCAGTGATAGGACAAGAGGCAATAGAGACAAGTCATCAAAAACTCTGATTACATCCAAGGAATGTTTAGAAGAGTCATGGAGTAAATGCTGTGTAATAACTATGATAATCTATCTTCCCTAAGTATGTATACGTACGTCAATGAAAGCATCTCTTAAGTATAAAATTATTGAAATTATTGAAGTGCTTTGTATGTAAACACTGCATATTAATGAAGACAGACTGGAGAAATACTTAATGAATGTCATACAATTTCAGAGTACTTGTGCATATTTTTAGTAGCCTGATTAATCCCTAATAATCGTCTTCACACAATCACTATCTGTTATAAAAAACAGCTGATGTTAGGAAGAGAAGCAGAATAGAAACAACATTCTATTTAAAATACAGACAGGTGAGTGTGTGGTTTGCTTTTTTTTTTAATAGTCCAACACACTGGTTTGAGTCAAGTTCAAAAATCTGTGTAAAACATGATTCCAGAAGGTGGCAGTAAACTGAAATGATAAGTACATTTATTAATTTATTCATCCCACTAAAACACTTTGGTGGAAGGCAGGTCTCTCTATCCCTGGGACTGGTGTAATTATATGTAGTTTTTCTTTATAAGGTGTTGAAATGGTGCAATATATTGCATAAACTCACAATCTTATTGTGCATAAGAGTAGCTAAACTTTGTCAAAGTTGAATGTTCTGCCTCAGCTCAGTGATTCAGGGAGATAAATCCTGAGTCTCACTGTCATACACCAGTCAGTTCACCATAGGTTCTGATCAAGAATGGGTCATGATTTGCATTTCTCTTAATCAAGTAAAGTTTTCCTTGATCTCCATGACAAGTCACTGTTTACACACAGTTTTGGTATTGGTAGACAGCTTTAGTTGGAGGGGCCTTCCTGTTTTAATGGTACAGGATGTTGGAAGAACCCACAGTGTAGCTGTGAATATACAGGTACAGATATGAGGACTTTCTGGTCCTCAAGCATAAAACAGCTTTACTGATGTAAAATACATTTTTTATGAGTGGAATGCTGTGCAGCAACAGGAGTTGCACTAAAATGTAATTGTACAGTTACTTACAAACACAAGCTGTATTGCTTTAAGTCTCTACTTGTGAAGAGCAGGAATGACATGCATAAATCCAAGTAATTTATTTGTATGCAAGGCTGCAGTACTTATGTGCACACATTAAAGTTACAATCGTGTGGCTGAATAAGATGAAAATCTGATCACTGACAATTAACCTGTTTAGATGACTTCACATTTCAGTAAATACACTGGTTAAGAAGACAAATCTGGAATGATGAAATTCTAAAAACTGAGATCAATTTATTATCGTGAATAACATTTGCCATTCTGAAGTTCAAAGGTTGTTACTGGAAACATGTAACTTCAAGGTTTTTGTCCATCTTCTGCTGGTTTATCTAGTTTTTTAAACCATATTCTTTTTTTTATGTCTTTTGGATAGTTGCATAGCTTTAATCTTTGTATTTTGTGTATGTATTTGGTTTGTGGAAGTTTTTTGGGGGGTTTTGTTTGGGGTTTTTTTGTTTTTTAATTGGCATTATTCAGTGGATAGATATTACCATTCCTCTTAGTGGAAATAAGCATTGTTTTATTAGCCCGGAAGACATGTGTTTGGACTGTCCAATATCTGCTCCGCTTGATTAATCTCTTTAGAAAGAGACAAATCCTTCTGCCACTGGTAGTTGTTAAAGTGTGCCTCCTGAATATCTCATGTTCTTCTATCAGCCTATGGGTCATGTGCCAGTTAACATGAACACCTACAAAGGAGAATGTATCTAGTCCCTTATCTGTAATCACCCTGCGGTCCTAGTGGCTATGAGATGCTTATTCCTAGAATAATGTAGCAGCCAGCTGGTCTCCTTTTTTTTCTATTTTTGTAGTTAGTTTTATTGGGATTTATATCTGAATTTACATTGTATGGTTTTGTTCATCATTTTGATCAGTTGTCTCTGATAATTTTTTTCTGATAACGTTGAATTTAAAAGCTGCCATTCAGTCTGCTTTTAGCCTCTCCAGAGATAATACTGTTTGTATTCATTACCCAGCCCTTCAAGCCATCTGTGAAAATACTGAATAATACTGGACCCAGAGCAGACTCCTATGAAATATGGTTTATATACCTCACTGATGTCACAGTGAACCATTGATAGCTGCATAACTAGGCAGAAGACAAAAGTTATCTTACAGAAGTTTCAACTAAGTTATGATAATCCAGGTTTTGAATTGGGCCTTCCCTTGGCCCTCTCACAGGGAGCATCAAACCCCCTCTAAGCACAGCCTCTCATGGCAGGCAGCAGACGCTTGAATACTTTTGGGTGCTTAACAAGCACAGAACAAGAACAGAAAGCCACTTGTGCTGCTCTGAGAAGACCGTGGGTGGTGACTTGTTGTCTGGGGTAGGAATTTCAATTCCTGTCCAAAGCAGCTGTGCAGTCATTTGTGGCAGTGATACAATGAGATAGTTACACTATTCGGACAGTCTTCAGTGACTGGCAAGTTGTCCAGTCTCTTCCTGTGGAAAAAAGGAATGGAGAGCAATCCAAGGATTTGCAGGTTGGACGACACTATCCTACACCTTATTTCTCTGGTGCAGAGGACAACAAGTGTTTCATGTGACATTTTGGAAGTCTTGCTGAGCTCAGATTTCATAAGGAAAACAGAGGCAGTGCAGTTTTTCCTCATAGGAGATACCAAGTGAGGAAGAATGGATAAGAAGTACCCTTCTCCATAAACTGCTAGCAAAACTGACATTAAAATAAAACACCTTGTTAATATAAATGCATTATAAGAGGACACTGAAAAATGATGGGCAACAGACAGAACCTGCAAAAAGTAGTGCATGGATGAAAATACCTCAGAAATGAAAGACTGGGGAAGTGCAGTGTATTATCTTACCAGAGATTGAGGGGTGTTTGATTGTATTCTGCAGATATTTTTAGATAGAACATGAGCTAATAAAAATCTCTCTTGATTTACAAAGAAAGATATAACAAAAAACAATTCAGTTTATGTAATTTCAAAATTTAGCATAAGGCTAAATATCTTGAAAGAAAACAAAGTTAATTATTGGAATGTGTATTTCACCTTCAAAAGAGATGATGGCTTCCCTATACTTGGGCACGGTAGGTGAGATTGAGTATGTCTGCTAGTCATGCTACCATCAGGGAGAAAGTTATTCAAGGTGTCTGTCCAGTTTTGAAAGTCTTTCAGACAAAAAGGGTTATCAAGCATGGTAAAATTGCCGTTTTACTCAGGTTCTGTATCTTACAACTCTCATAATTTATTTTTCTAAGTTGCATTTATTGCTGTGGATGCACATTTTCAAGTAAAGGAAACATAGAGTGAATCTCTAGCTTTACATTCAGTAAATTTGCTGGAATGTCTGGTGTGCTGCTCAAAAGAAATACAATGGAATATGAAATTATCAGAAGTTTGATAAACATATGAATGATCAGACAAAGTTTAGTGTATTTGTTTAATCGTCTTATTCCTTGATCCTGTGTCATATCCTTCCTAACAATCATGATACTCTTTTCCCAACTCTCATGACACTACATTGAGAGGAGCTGTCGACTCCCTCAAGGGCCGAGAGACCGCAATAAATAGGAGAGATGGGCAATCACCAACCATATGAAGTTTAACAAGGGCAAGTGCCGGATTCTGTGCCTGGGATTGGGTACCCCTGGTTGTGTGTATAGACTGGGGAACAAGAAGCTGGAAAGCAGTGCTGTGGAAAGGGACCTGGGAGTCCTGGTTGATGGCAAGTTGAATGTGAGTCAACAGTGCCCTGGCAGCCAGGAATGCCAACCATGTCCTGGGGGGCATCAGGCAAAGCATCACCAGCCGCTCGAGGGATGGGATTGTCCTGCTCTACACTGGTGCAGCCTCACCTTGAGTCCTGTGAGCAGTTTTGGTCACCCCAATATAAGAAAGGCATTAAGCTATTAGAGTGTCCAAAGGAGGGCCAGGAGGATGGTGAAGGGTCTGGAGGGGAAGCCTTATGAGGAGTGGCTGAGGTCACTTGGTCTGTTCAGCCTGGAGAAGAGACTGAGGGGAGACCTCATTGTGGTCTTCAACATCCTCATGAGGGGCAGGTACTGATCTCTTCACTCTCGTGACCAGTGACAGGACTGAAGAAAATGCCATGAAACTGAGTCAGGGGAAGTTTAGGTTGGATATTAGAAAAAAGGTGCTTCACCCAGAAGGTGGTTGGGCACTGGAACAGGCTCTTCAGGGAAGTGGTCACAGCACCAAGCCTGTCTGAGTTCAAGAAGCCTTTGGACAGTGGTCTCAGACATGATGTGATTTGTGGGGATGTCCTGTGCAGGGCCAGGACTTGGACTTGATGATCCTGATGGGTCCCTTCCAATTCAGCATGTTCTATGATTCTAAGCATCAACAATCAGTAGCAGTACTGAATACAAGTTTAAAGGAACAAGTCTGAGTAAGAGAACAAGCTTTGCCTTAGTGACTCAGAGCTCAGTGTGTTGGAATATATCCTTCTAGGCTGTGTTTTTTGAAGGGGTAAATTTAGAAAAGCCTGAGCAGAAAGAGAGAGTTCCGTGTCCCAAGTAAGGCCAGGTGTGTCTGCAGTATATTACAGTTGGAGCATTTAACATCTCATCTTCAAATAATTTTTAGGTTTTTAAACTCACAGCTACTGAAACCATGCTGCTACAAATGTAGATCATCTTGGTCATGAAGTTGTTACAGTTGTCATTAAACTGTAAAAGATGTAAAAAATATGTGACTTGCATTCTCTCAGCTTAATGTTTAGTTGATGAGTTCCTTTGACAATTGCTCTCAAAATGCTGGAGTGAAACAGCATCTCTAAGAGATAGATACCATTTTCAAGGTAACTGTAATACAATATCCAGAGTCCTTAGTGTAAATTGCCTTTGAATATGGGGCATCTCTGATGGGCCTCATTGGGAAATGGTTGTGACAAGCAGCCTGAATTCTCAGAAATGACAAAAAGGGAAGAGGAAGGGAAGGAGAAGTTATAATTTGATTTATAATGTAATTTGTTCATTGAACTACTTTTTGATGTATAAATGAATAAATCACTGTACTATTGAGGGGAAAAAAAGGCAATCTACAAGTTACATGTAGAATGTTTTGTTTGTTTGTTTTAACTAAAAGGCAGCATAAAGATTTGGAAAGGCCGAGTTGATTTGTTGGGGTTTTTTTGTTTTTATTTTTGAAGATATTTCTCTGGCCAGTTTCTTCTTGAAAAAGATGTGATGCTAAATTTATGCTATATTATATAATACAAGAAACTAGATGAATGATGGAAAGTTAATTTGCTAAACTTTATTTGTGTATAAAATATCATATAGAATTTGGAGACATTTTGCAACAGAACTTTATGATGTTGAGCTCTGCTATGTACTGTTACTTCCTCTTTATTTTGTTCCACTTTTATGATTGTATAATTGAGTTACAGAAATGTCACAGGTGTCTTTTACAGTTTCTTTCTGTGCTTTGCAGCTTTTCAGTAAGTACATATATATTAGTCCCACAGAGAGCTGTGATTGTTCTGTTATTTTTTCAGTAAAACTCCGGTTTCTAATGGTGATTCAGTACCTGCCTTGTCTTAATCTAACAAATGGTGCACTTTAACCTTGTATTCCACATTTTTTAAATTTGTCCTTTCAAGTTTCCAAAGAGCTATTTCCGACAGGGAAGTCATTTGTTGTGGAAGTTTGGTTTTCATTTTACATTTGACATAAAATTTTCGTAAATTTTAGTGGGAATGATGATGTTAGTATCTCCAGAGATCGCACTGAGTTTTCTTTTATTTTCAGTGTATAAAAGAATTATGTTTGCTGCTGCTTAACCAGTCCCTCCTGCTGCCATCCCTGAAACTGCTGGTAGAAAGCAAAGACCAAGATCTTCATGCTGTGGCACTGGAGCAGATAACAGCTATTGCTAAGGTATGAACAGTTGAATGAACCACCTTTCAGAGTCTAAGCTAATAAATTACCTCTTTTATCTTTATGTAGTGAGCAAAGACTACTAGACACTTTTACCATTATTAAGATTTTCCACAGGTATTGTGTGTCCACAGTGAACAGTAACATCGGGCTAGTAAGATCTTTTATAGATGCTTGAGGTGATTAAACCTCATAGGACTTTGTTTAAATTACCTAGTATGCTGTTTTAAGTCATTGTGGTCGAACAGAAACTATTCTGTTATATAAAGTAGATTGTTACCTCTGTGTTCATATTATCACACTTTGGGTTTTTTTAAGCGATAATAGTATGTCAGATGACTTAGTTTGTTTCTGACAAGGTTGGCAGTCTGTCTATATACACGTGGAGATCTGTTATGTCACTGGTTTTGTACTGATGGTATGCTAGGGGACTTTCATGCAATTATAAATAGGTTTTATTCGATACTGTAGCAAAGTTACAGTCTCAGACCTTTTTATGAAGGAGAATGGCTTTCCTATCTGACTGAATTAACTGCACTGATAATTTCCAGAATTATAATATTTAGGTGGGAAAACCTCATCTCTAGTACTTCCAAATTCTGCACCATATCTTAGGGAGCTCTTGGTTGTGTATTACAGTACAAAATAGTAATTGATGGTATATTTCCCATGTGATACTTCAAAATGAAACTACCCATATGGAAACAATTTTAAAAATAAGCATCCCCCAAAAGCAAAAGCTTTAAAAGTGCAATTCTTAGAAATTCAGATTGAAATTATAACTGCTCTAGTTATATTGATTGCCATGAATTTTTCAGATTCCTTAGTTGCAATAAACTGAAAATCCTACTTTTGCACCTCTATTCCCTATGAAAGATATTCTAGATCCCAGGATTCTCCCTTAAGTGCTGTGCCTTTCCTTCTTATGCTGCACATTGTATTCCAGAAGCTTTCTCTTTTTGCATCCATTGGATGGTTTGAGAAATGATCTATCGTCTTTCCAGGACTGGTGAAGACTGGTCAGAAAAGCAGTGGATCTGGAAGCATAGGCTCCATCTCAGACGCTGCTAATTTTCCTTCAAAAGGACTTAGTTTCCAACTTTTTTCATGTGTTTTTATGAACATTTGAAACAGTAGCATGAAAGGTAGCAGGACATATTATATGTAACACACATCGGCTTGTATCAAAATTCCATACCATCGCTAGCATCCAGTTTGAATTTGAAGTGTTTGTTAGTTGAGTTTGGTATTTAAGCAAAGAACCACCATGAAGGTGTTCCTATTCCCTTTTTTTATAGAAATAAACCACAAATTTTCTGACTTTTTCACAAAACATAATATTATCAATATTAACCACCAAAACAATAGTACATTGGTAGTTTTCTTTTACCACTTGCTATTTTAGATTTTATGTCTGCAAAGCAAGGCTTTTTTGTAACTGCTTTTAAACAAGATGATCTCACTGAAAAGCAAGCGTGGATCTGATATATGCATGCACTTTCTTATCTCTGTTCTTGTTAACCTTTTAAAATTGACTTTTTGTTGGCAGATGAAAGCTGCTGTATAAGCGACTAACTCTGAAGCTTGTCACCAGGAATTTGTGTCCAAGTATATTTTATTTAACTATTTTTAAAGCATAATGTTGTACAGTAGCACTTTCTGAATGGTTGCTAATTGTATTGCACTCTTAACTGAACTTCTCTTTCTGGTGTGCTCCAGCTTTCAATTCCCTACACTCTAGGTTGATTACATTATATTGGAGTTTCAAGGCTAGAAACCTTATTATCTTCTTACTAATATAAAGCACTTTGTACATCTATGCATGCCCAAAATAACATTTTTTTTGGCCTTCTTATACAAGGGGAAGCTTGATAAGCAGTTTCTAGTTTGTTCTTCTAAACTTAGTATTATTTTGAGCATGTAGTTTGGTAAGATTGCTGCATAACCTAGAATTTTTAAAACATTTGGCTTTGGTCTAATGTTTCATTTTAAGTCAACGAAGATTTAACTGTTGACTTTATTACATCAGGCATAGAGCTTAGCCAGTACCTTGAATGTGGCATTCCATTGGCAGTGTTAGAAAAGCAGCTAGTACAAAAGAGTGCTGTGCTCAATGTAAAAGCTGTTCTTACATTGTGTGGAAAAGTACCTCTTACTCCTTGTTTTATATGCATCTCTTATGATTACATTATTTGCTGTTGTACTAAAAGTGCATATATTACTTAGCTATGGCAATGTTGTTTATTCAGTAAAATTTTCTGTGCCTGCTCTTTCCTTTTTAAAATACAGTATTTGGACTGTTAATGCTTTTTGTAGAATTCTTAATGAATTTTTCATGGGAAGGCCATTTCTTCTTACATTAAACAGGAAACGGACAAATAACATCTGGCAAAGGGGAATCATAGCTATTGATTCCCTGATGTCGTGCTAACACAGCTCACAAATATGGCTGCGTGAAAAATACAGCACTTGCTTGCTGATAGGATGTATTAGTTAGCCATTTGTTTTGTGTTGCTGACAGCTTTATGGATGTTTACAGTTAAGGATGATGCTGAAGTGCTGATACTAGGAGTTGTATAGCTTTTGCCTGTAATAAAACAACCAAGTTTTTGTGTAAGCTTTTTTGAAATTGCAGATCTCTCTTTTTATTGTGTATCTTTTAATGAACTGCCACTTGTCTTTTTTTGGGTAACAGAAATAACAGTTCTCTGTGTTGTGTGGTGTGTGAATGATTTAAAAAATCTGTTTACTTAAATAAGCTTCTTACTGCCAATAGAGCCCTGAAAAGTCAGATTGTTTTTGAGAAGGGTTTCAGTGTTGTCTGTACACTTGGTTGTCTCTTAGAGATTAAGACTGATTTTTATACATCTGACAGAACAAGTAAATATTCTATTACCTGTTGGTACCTGTATTGTTAAAACAGCTAACAAGTGGGAGTTAATATGAGCAGTCCAAATACTTCTTCAATTAAGACTTTAATAGAAACTTTAATAGAAAAATGTTTTACTGTAAAATAATACTTTTGCTCCATTTGCACACTATACTTTCAATGAAGAAGTTCTGAGTCTACCTTTGCAACATATTTTACTGAAAAATGTCATATGAAAAATCATAAAAAATGTGGGAAATAATGGAATTTCTAGTGTTTTTCAGTGTCTTATGCCATTTATGGTTATTCAATGGGGCTTACCCTTTAAAAGAAATCTTGTTAAATTATGTGTATATAAACTTAATGGTCATTATGGTAAAATATCTGTCTCTAGTTTATTTTTCTTGTTTTCTTCTCCCCTTATTTATTTGTTCTGTATAGACTCCGGTAAGGAATGAAATTAAAAGCATTTTTACCTCCAGTAGTAGTGGAGAAGGGAATACTTTGGAAGACAGCAGATTCATTTCTTTTCTGCTATGTCATCAGCAGTTCTTATATTTCATAATGCATGGATTTTATAATGCATAAGTTATGGGTGAAATAATAATAATTCTGGTAATACCAGAACCTCTAGACACCTGCACAAACAATGCTGATGGGGAATTGCCCTGACCTTGACTCACCCCTTAGTGAGGCAAAAAAACCCACCTGACCTGCTCTTGCTTTTCAGAAATTCTCACTGCAGGACAGATTCTTTTTTTCAGATATGCTGCGTCATAGCAAGTATTTGTACAGTGTCCATGTAGGCTGTATTAGCAAACAGAAAAAAATGCTGGATATGTGTCCTTGGTCTTGGAGAGTGGATACACAGAATTCTTGCATTCATGGTTGCACAAATTTGTGGAGGCCTCAGTGATTTATCGGAAAAACCTTCTGTATGCCTCAAGTTCCTCTTCTGATCTTCACCCACCTATTTCACACACAGGCTTGCTTAAAACTCAAAGGCTCACTGTCTTGCATGCCCAGGGGACCTGCTGTCTTGGTAGAGCCGTGAGCCTCCAACCTTAATCCATTTCATAATATTAGTGTGCTGATGGCAAAACCCCATGCAGGCCTGCTCAACCCTTACTAATTGTGCACTGACAACAGTGAGTTCAGCTAAAGACACAAGCTGCTCTTCTGATTCAGAAATACAGAAGGGGTGAATACAGGTTGTGCAGGAAACAACTTGAATCCCCTACCCTCTCTAGGAGCAGCACTTAGTAGTCTGGGGTGAGGCTTCTCAGCATCCTGCTGAAGGTGTGCAAAGCTTAGACAGAGTGCAAATGGGTCCTTGCTTCTTTTGACAGAAACTTTGCTGACACATGGTCTTCCATCTGTAAATGCAGATCCATTTATACATTCTACATTAGAGACATTTGATAAAATGCACAAGCAGAGCACTGTAGTGCTGCTTCAGTGGAAATGAGTGCATCTGTTGCAATTCTGTGTCTGTGCTGTCTCACTTCCTAGATAAATGCATGTGTCTCTACAGGGATAAGTATTGCTCATCACAGTCTAAAGGAGTAGTGAGCTAGTCATCAGAGATAAGAGTCATAGATCATTTGGGTTGGAAGGGACCTTAAAGGTCATTTCATTTCAACCCCCCTGCCATGGGCATGGACACCTTCCGCTAGACCAGGCTGCTCAAAGCCCAACCTGGCCTTGAATACTTCCATGGAATCCACATCCACAACTTTTGTGGGCAACCTGTTCCACTGTATCACAGTGAAGAATTTCTTCCTAATATCTAATCTAAACTTACCCTCTTTCAGTTTAAAGCCATTTCCTCCTGTGCTAACACTCCTTGCCCTTGTAAAAAGTCCCTCCCCAGCTCTCTTGCAGCCCCCTTTAGATACTGGAAGGCTGTTGTATGGTCTCCTGGGAGTCTTTTCTTCTCCAGGCTGAAAACCCCAAGTGTATCAATCCTGTCTTCATAGGAGAGGCTCTCCAGCCCTCCTAAGATTGTCTTTGTGGCCTTCTCTGGACCAATTCCAAGAAGTCCATGTCTTTCTTGTGCTGTAGGCCCCACACCTGGATGCAGTACTCCAGGTACTCATGAAAGCAGAGATGCCACTTGAATGCCTACACTTTAATGCTTGAAAGTAGATTTTAGCCAATACCTAAATAGGTATGTAAGCCAAGGAAAAAATTTCAGGAGTTCTCCTCCTTAACTTCATTATCCCCATTAGTTCTTTTACTTGGACACATGTACATTGTGCGCAAGCATCACACTAAATGTGCACAGTCAAATCCTACTGAAGGACAGATGGACACGAAAAATGAAAGTTATTTTATTTCCATTTAAAGCTCCCAGAAGTAGTAGATTTTACACTAATGAAAAATTTAGCACCCTTAGCATGGAGTTCTAGATAGGCATAATGATTTTTCTCTAATGTATACACTCTGAGTTTGTCATTATTGTGGGTCATAGTTTATTCTCACAATATGGAAAGTGGCTATGTGTTAACTTGTGCAGAAGATACTTGCACCTCTGAGGTTTGCTTAAACTGCAGTCAGCTGCATCCCATATCACTGGAACAGTGATTCTGGGATTAGTGATAGACTTTGCTGGAACCAGAGTTGAAAGGCTTAGTTAGGGTGTTGGGTAGCAAGGACTCTGCATCTGCAGGCGGATCGACTCCTTAAGAAGGTCCTGCCTCTGCTGTCTTCCCAGAAGAAGTAGCTTTTTAATAGTGGGGTAGTAAGGTTGTTTTTTAGTAACTCTCTTAATTGGGTTTTACTCTCTTATAGACAACTTCTGTCAAAAGAGTGATTTTGAAAATGCAAATGTGGTGCATTTAGGAGTCTCTGTCTACTTTAGGCTAATATTTGGTATTTATGGAAAGCAAGAATAACTCTGAAGGTTGATTGAAACCTTCAATCAACCTTCAATCAAAAGGTGTAAAATTTTGAGGATCTAAATTCTACCTGGAACACTGTCGTGACTCAAACAGATGGAAGAATTACAAATCTAGTGCAGAGTAAGAACACGGCAAATATATAGGCTCTTTTTCTGAGATACTATTCTCCCAACTTTCAGTTATTTTCAACTGTATATATTTGCTAACTAACTACCAGTGATTTTCTTTTCTTGATTTTGTGCAGTTTTTCCTTAAACTTCTTTGAGCTTTTACATCCTGCAGTATCATTTGCCAGAGAGTTCAACAGTGTAAAAAAACAACTTATTTTTCTTATTTTCTCTGAATCTCATCCTGCTAGATTAATTTGATGCTTCATAGTTTCTTTTTTTGTGAGAACATGTTTAATCAATCCCCGTATAATTTTAATGATGTTGCTATCTGGTTTATGCTCTCTAAGCTACCTCTTTTCTAGATTGGAGAGTCCTAGTTTTGCTGAGTAATTTCTTGCATAGAAACAATATTATACTCTCTATGGTATATTTTTAAGATATACTTTGTGTGTTTACCTTTTATGTTGTTTTATTTTTTTTTAATTTAATGTTTGTTGTTCTAACAACATTATATACATTATCATACTTTTATCTAAACATAGCTGCTCAGTGTATAAGCTATGTTAATTAAAGTTTTTAAATATACATCAGTTCATTGACAGTCTGTGTAGGTGTTTGTAAGAATTTTGGGGTGTACATTTATTTTTATTTAAACCAATACCATAACTGTCTCTTCATATGCAACTGATAACCCAAAAAGTTGACATGACCTAGAGTTGCAAAACAGGTAAATAGTCAATCTAGGTTTCTTAGCTGCCTGTTTTTATACAGAATTCTCATTAAACATCGGTGTCTCTGTATTCCTGCCACACTTGCCAGACTCTACTTTAATTGACCAAAATAGACAGTGGCCTAAGCTGTGTGAAATGAATTCACAGGGTCTTGTGAATCTTGCCATCTTGTGTCTCCCTCCAGTTGCCTGGAGACAACTAAGTTAACAAAGGTTTCCTCTTTCTGACTACATCTTCAGACAGTTTTCAAGTCAGAAAATGGGAAATATTAATCAATTTAAACCTATTGAACTATTTGAGCTTAAGGATGTGCTGTTGCACACAGCAAGAGACTTTTTTTGTGCTGTTTTGTCATGTGTAAAGTCACAATGATCTCATTTCTGCATGAGTGCAGACAGATTGCTCTACTTGCATATTGCATGTGAGCATCTTCAGCCTCATAGTATAGCTCAGATGTTTAGTGGTTTTGTGCTGGGAAAGGTCTTTTACTTTCAGATTTGTCTCTCTCCAATTTGTAGGTTTCTGGTATATGAAATCACACTAATCTATAGCACTTTCCATTAACTGAATAGTAGCCTAAAAAAATTTAAATTAAACCTCACATCTGCTGTTAATGTCATTACTGTAATTACTGTTTGCATTTTGTGTTCATAAAATCAAACAATGAAGCCCTGTGTAAAGTTGCATCCTACATACAGATTAAGAATAGAGCACACAGAGCTCAGAGATGGGACAGAATATCCCTCCAGCCTCCCATTTCAGAAATGTTGGGATTGTTTGGGTTAGAAAATACCTTTGAAGTCTCATCAAGTCCAACTGTTAACCCAGCACTGCCAAGTCCACTTAAGTGCCACCTCTACACATCTTTTAAATAACTCCAGGGATGATGACTTAGCCACTTCCCTGGGCAGCCTGTTCCAGTGCTTGACAACTTTTTCCCTGAAGAATTTTCTTCTATGTTCAATCTAAACCTCCCATGACAAAACCTGAGGACATTTCCTACCTATCACTTGTTAACTAGGAGAAGAGGCTGACCCCTTGTCTCCCTGTAACCTCCTTTCCGGTAGTTGTAGAGAGTGATAAGGTTCCCCCTGAGCCTTCTCTTCTCCAGGCTAAACAATCCCTGCTCCCTCAGCAGCAACTCATATGACTCACTCTCCAAACCCTTCACCAGCTCTGTTGCCCTTCTCTGGACACTCTCCAACACCTTAATGTCTTTCTTGTAGTGAGGGGCCCAGAACTTGAACACATGATTCAAGGTGTGGCCTCACCAGTGCTGAGTGCAGCGGGATGATCACTGCCCGTGTCCTGCTGGCCACACTATTGCTGATACAGGTCAGGATGCCATTGGCCTTTCTTGGCCACCTGGGCACACTGCTGGCTCATGTTCAGCAACTGTCAATCCACTTGATTTATTGATCAACCTTTCTGCAGCATAATTAACATATGACAGTTATTAACACAGGGCCACCTCTCGAGCCTGCCATGGTCCTTCTGGATGCCATTCCTTCCTTCTCCTTTTTGGTTATATGTAGTTGTTCTATTGTCCTTCCTTAAGTAGTAAATTAGTACAACACTGCATTTCAAGGAATCCAGGAAAGACATGTTGTCTCAGTTTAAAGAGACTGAAGTGTTTTGCTACGGAAGATGAGTTATGAGGAGGACCAAACTCCTCCCTCTAAGCAATTGTAAATCTGAAATTAAGAGGTTCCAATTGAGGAAGTGTGGAGAAAGAAAAAAAGAACAGCCCTTTATTAAAGGATATATGTGTATTGGCAGAACACAAGAACAACCAAACAATGATCCTGTACCCAAAAGTCCCCTTCAAAAAGGAAACAGTTTAGTACTTTCTGCCTTTTGGTGCAGTTCTAACCACGATCAGCAGCGGGTGCTGTTGGGCTCTGGCGGTCGCAGCGTGGGGGCCCTGGTGCACGGGAGAAGCTGAAAATGGAGATCTCCCCCCACATCGAGAAGAGGAAGGGGAAAAAGGAGGCTCTTCCCACAAAACTCACGCTGTCTGCAGCTGGCTGTGGCTGGGATTTCCCCCCTTTCATCGATGAACACATGCTGCTGCCAAACATGGGAGTGGAGGAGGGAAAAGGGTGACCTCCTCCCCAAAAGGATCCTCTGCATGTGGGTCAAACCTCTCCGAAGAAGTCCGAGCAGGTCTGGGCTGGGGGCAGAACAGGGCGCAGGAAAGTGGAGGCAAACTGGGGTCAGAAACAGCCAGGTGACCAGGCCAAAAACAAAGTGAACCTCAGACCCCTCCAACACACACCCTCTCTACAGTCAGGGCAAAAGGGAAGTGCCTCCCGTTTCTGAGGACAGAAACAAAACAACTCATCAACATTCCCCATAGTCTTTAGTGGCCCATCAGCTTGGAAGTGGATCTGCTGGTTAGTTCTTTTGTGTGGATCAATCACCCTAGGCAAACACCTTCCCCGTCCCTCGTTTAACATCTTACTTCTGCAGCGATGCAGGGGAAAGAAAAAAATTCCCCCTTGGTTTTTTTAGAACAAGTAAACCTGTGACACATGTGAAAATTAACTGAAATAGAATTTAAAGTATTCTATAGTGGTTTTAGTAAAGCTGTAGACAAGATTCTTAAGAGGCTATCTGCTCTCATGTATCAAGTAACCACATTTTTCGAGGCATTCTAGGTGTCTCACTGAGGTTAGCAACTCTGTGCTCCACATCTTTTATTACATACTATATTCTTCTGAAAATCTCATCCTTCCTGTGAGTGCTGTAACTCTGGAAAATCTGATTGTGTCTGTGAATGTTGCCTGTCATATTAACATGTGGAATGTAATGTACTGTATTAATATAAAGTGAGCAAAATTTAATATACTCTGCTCTGACCTTCCTCAGAGTGTCATTTTTGATATGGAGCTAAATGGTGTGATCCGTTCTGCACTGGGACTGAGAAGCTGTGAAAAGTCTATAAAGCTGTTGATGTAATCCCAGGCTGTTAAGCATCCTTATTCCTTAACTTTGTGCAGTTCAAATATTTATATTAATGTGGTAGACTGTTAAAGACGTACCTTTACATATTCTGACATATGCAAAGTGTGTATCCCTGTTGTTAATCCATACGGAATACTCATCCCACTTTGAAGGTCACGCTGTGCAGTTAAAACTGTCGTGACACGTTCTGGTTGATGGCTGTATCCGGTAATTAATTTTTAATTACTTTGAATTTCTCTTTCTTTGTAGGTTGATGATTCCACTTGTGATGCTGAAATCCTTTCCTTGCTCCTGGATGCCAAGCTAGTGGTGAAGTGCATGCCCACTGCCTTCTGCCCACGCCTTGTTCACCACCTGCTGGCTCACCAGGGAGAGAGAGGCTGGGATGTAGAGGAAATAGCAAGGCAGCTTAAAGAGGCAGGATTCAACGCAGAGGCGGGGTCCCTCTTGATGGCTCATCGAGGCACTCATCCTGCACTCAGGACTTTTACTACTGCCCTCCAGGCTGCCCAACATTGGATCTAAAACTGTATTTGTCCGCCTTTTTGCTGGAGATCTTATACAAAAGGGAGAAATCGATGTTCTAGTGAAGTAACAAAGTGAGTTATTACCTACATGTTGTAGAAAACAAACAGCACACAGTAAATTCCCACATACGTCTAATTGTTTAAAAAAATTATCGGTGCAGACTGTATCATTCTGTTGTATGACTAGCAAAGCATTGAATTTGATAATCTCTTTCAGATCAAAGTGTTAAATGGTTACACTCGGTGACATAGAAATGAAACATTAGTAAGCTGGCAGGTAATATACAATTTGTCTTAATTTCTGTAAGTAACTTACTCTTGTTGTAATGTAAAACTAATGTAAAAATATAATTATAAAGATATATATGGAGCAAAAAAAGTCACAATGAAGAGTGATTTTTGAGAATTTCAAAACCTTAAAATTTGGTATTGTGCAATGTTGTTATCACAGCTTTTGTTTGCAATAAATAAAATATTTTGCATTTAATGTACTCTTTCTTTTTTCAGCCTTTTAGTCGGATAAATACTTTCTTCAGCTCCTTTTTCTAAAATTGCTGTCTCCCCTTAGTGATGTTTATTCATAAGGACAGGCTGAAGTCTTTGAGATATTTTTCTCTACACTATGGGAAGCCTCATCTCAAATCCTAAACATGTGTTGATACCTTTTGTGAATGCACTTTCAAAGTATTTACTTAGATTTTTCTTGAATTTTGAAAAATTGCGTAACTGTGTTTATTCCAAATGCCTTTCTGTCTTAATAAGGCAAAACAATATTTTGATTGTTTTCAGAGGTTTTTTAACAAGCGGACTGTTTGTTACACTGCATTACCAGAAGGGTTTGATGTTTCCATGTGTTTATAGGAATTTGTTGTTAAAATCAGTCTGTCAGTCTTTTGCCTAATCTTGTGTTCAGATCTAATTTTGATGCAATAATGTACAGAAACATTACACACAGTAAGAACCACAGGTTAATACATGTTGGAAGCAACCTCTAAGTAGTGTAATGTAACCTCCTGCTTAAGGCAGGTGGCCTTTATGGTTGGAGCAGGTTGCTCAGGACTGCATTCACTTGGGTCTGGAAAACCTACAAGGATGAATGTCTTGGCTTGACTGTGCCCATTTTGAAAAGCTTTTTATGTTTGTCCTCTTGGGATCTTCTTTGTTTTACCAGCCTTTACTGTCTGTGAAAATGTCTCAGATGTCAGCCTTACTTCCCACATTGCACAGGATTCTTAATGAGACTTTTAACAATGCTTTAATTCTTCTGATTGTTAACTTATCTTTTGTACCTGCTAGTCCCAGCTGTCCCTCAGTGTTTATGGAAGTGCTTGTATCATCCATGTATTAACGTATCAAGTTCAAATTTCTATGATTCAACTATATTGCCTTAATTCAGTTCTCTTTTGTTAGCAGTCCCAAGAGCCCCAGACTAGTGCAGCAAGTATATTGGAATTGCAGAGAAAAGAGAGGAAAAATTTTAAAAAGGTAATGTAAGTGGTAATCAGTAGTTATGGGCAAACCACAAGGCACAGCTCCAGCAAGAAAACCTTGGATTATTTTGTAGAAGATATTTCAATACTTTACAGTGAAGCATTTTGGTGTGTCTGCGTGTTTTGTTCTCAAGTTACTAAATTCAGTACTAGATTTTCTGACTATTCTCATTCAGGATCATGAAAAGTTTGTGTTTAGTGTCACTCTAAAGCTGAGCTGTAGATAAAGCTCTAATGAGTGTTATTGATCTCCTGTCCATTTTCTGGTTTCTTGGCATTACAAATCCATGATAAATGTTTTCCTTGCAGCCTGGACTACTCCTGTTTTATTCTGTATTCAAAACTCACCTGTAAGAAAAAGTATGTACTTTAGTATATACATCCACAATTATTAACCTATTTTAGTGTGTGTTTCAAAGAAAATTAAAGGGAAAAAAGAGAAAGAAGAGGCATGTAACAGGGACGTGTGTCCCAGTGCCAGTCTTTTAGTATCTTCTATATTGCAGATGAATATTTTTGGCTCTGGGATTGACCAGGATACACTAGAAGATACTGTTGAGTTGGGTTTGGAATTTAGTTTTTGTTTTGTTCTTTTTAAAGAAGCTCACCTCGGTGTGACTTTTAGTCAGGTTATTGTTATACTGAACACTGAGCAGTTCAGTTCTGTCAATTTGTTTGATTTGCAGTTGGGATTTGTTCAGAATACAGCATGAGCAGACTTTTTTTTTACCACAAACAATTCCACGCTCTGGAGATAGATCTGCTCCCAAAAGCAGGTAAATAAAGAGCTGAGTTGTGTCTGCAAGAGCAATGCTTCCTGGGGCAATTAATCCTCTTTTGTCTGAAGAACACAGATAATGTTTGGATCTTTGAGGAGCTCTGGTGCCTGGTAGACACAGCAAAACAGCAAAATATATCACCTTTTTTTTGGATAATTAGAACTAGAGATTAGGGAAGAAAGATCATAACTCACAATTTCTTTTTCTGCCTCTGTAGACAGTATGACATTGCAACAGACACTTGTATTTATAAACAAAACAGTGCAATCCAGTGAGTGGCTGCATATGATTCAGATATTTTCCTGGTACAATGATTCTGTGCTTTACTGTTTGTGACATTCTGCAAGGTGAAGAGATGCTTTGAGAGTCTGGCCATCTAGTGTAGAGTATGGCCATCATCAGCTCAGGAAAGACATGGACCTTTTGGAGCAAGTCCAGAGGAGGGCCACAAAAATTATCAGAGGGCTGGAGCACCTCTCCCATGAAGGCAGGCTGAGAGAGGTGGGGTTGTTCAGCAGGGAGAAGAGACCTTAAAGCAACCTCCCAGTACTTAAAATGGGCTTGTATGAAATAGGTGGACAAACTTTTTGGTAGGGTGTGTTGTGATAGGAAGGGGGGTAATAGTTTTAAACTAAAAGAGAGTCAGTTTAGATATGAGAGAAGTTTTTTACAGTGAGGATGATGAAACACTGTCACAGGTTGCCCAGAGAGGTGGTACATGCCCCATCCATGGAAACATTCAAAGTCAGGTTAGATAGGGCTCTGAGCTCTCATGTCCAATTGAAGATGTCCCTGCTTATTGAAGGGAGGTTGGACTAGATGACCTTCCAACCCAAACTATTCTATGAATATGGGTACCTGTATCATTGGGGTCTGAATTCCTATGCTTGCAAAAGCACAATGATTTTTTGGTTTTTTGATATATTTTTTGATACATGGAATGGAGGAGCAGTTATGCCTTGTATCACACTGCAGACACACTAAAAGCTCCTCTAGAAGTCTAAAAAGGTTTTTCAATTTGATTATTTAACTGTTACTGAGCACTTGAGATAGTGTTTGCATAGAATTATTTGGTTTGACACTGAGCTCTCTTTCCACGTTGGTA
The DNA here is from genome assembly GCF_003945595.2 of Pipra filicauda. NCBI lineage: Eukaryota > Metazoa > Chordata > Aves > Passeriformes > Pipridae > Pipra > Pipra filicauda. The sequence continues at coordinate 2,798,684 of NW_024104292.1, forward strand.
GAAGCCATCAGAAGTTACATTATTTTATGTTTTTTACAGTTTATTATTATTTTTTTCATGTACATCTGTGGTGGTACAACCATCACACACACATACCCCCGTCCCTCCTTGGGCCACACTGTGATGTTAGAAATGCTCGTTAGGCCTCAGCCTTGACGAACAGCACCTGGGCTCAGCTCCTCGTGCACTCAGAAACACTCTGCTCCCAGGAATTACACTGACTGACAAGCTCCTGTTTTTAACAAACTGCCTTGGAAACTTATTTTTCTTCACTGAATAGCAGCCAAAGTGGAACAACACTTCTGTTATTGAGCTTTCAAGGTAAGTTACAGACCTGAATTTTGACCAGGATGGAACACTACTGTGACTAAAGCCCACTCTTTTGCAGCTCTATAAACAGCAGTCCTAAGTGAGACCTCTTGAGCTCTCCTGGACCTTAGTGGGCTGTGACCACTGCATCTCCCTCTGAGTGGGACACCTCTTGAGCCACTGAGCTCTCAAATTTACTTGGAAGCTGACAACAGAGCCTGAGCTGATACCCCCACTCCTCAAGGATCAACCCTTCAGCTGTTGCAACGATACGAAGGTGTCCAATGCAAGTACTTCCCTGAACTCAAGGGGAGTTTTTCACAGGGATACACCTTGCACATACTGTTTAGGTCTGTGGGCATGTGAATATGCTCTAGCAAACGTATTATGAATGTTGCTCTCTTGGATTCTTAAATACGTTAGATTCGTAAGTCAATTAGGCCTATAAGTGAGTTACCATTGTGCTACAGTAAATTCTATAAGAACCTTACGTTAAATTATTTAAAGTAGGCTATCGATTAAGTGCTGTTAAGTGCTGCTAAATCCTTTAGGCCTAAACCATTGGTTAAGTTGCCAGCTCAGTTTGGCAAGGAGGTCCACTCTGAACCACATGACTCACGGGACGGTCTCCTTTAATCCTTTTTATTCTTACCCTTTCTTCCCACCCTCAGGCTCCACATAGATAATTTTAGGTTGATTTTAGTTATAGATTGATTGATTTTGGTTCAAGTTTCCACTGTGTGCTTTAACCATCTAGGTAAGTAGTAGAGTGAGCCTTGCCAATGGACTTTGTCATGCTTTCACTTTAATATTAAACCTCCTCTTGCTGATACAGTTGCTGGTGATTCTTTGAGTGACCTAAAACACTCTTCACATCAACATAATTCCATTTACCAGTTGATCACCTAGACAGTGAAGACTTTCAACAGTTTTTCATCCAGCCCTCGTTCTCACTCAAAAACTTCATTAGCTCCCTTCTAATTTCTGAGGATCTGCTGGAATGTTCTGCTAAATTCCTATACGCTAAATGCAACAGCACTTTGACACCTTGTGGTTAGTCCCTTTTTATGGACACAGAAAATAGTAGACCCAAGTCTCTTTAGCAACCACCTGTACTTGTGCGAAAACCACTCATTTTGGTGATGGTACATAGAAGTAGAAGAGGATATAAAGGTCCTATGGATGGTCAGAAACAGGCTCACTCTTTCAACTTGGCTAAAGTATCTGCTAATGTGGTTCTATTCTCCCCAAGAGCTCAGTGCCTTAAGCTTTCATGTTTGTCCTCAGTGATGCTGTGTTGCACTAGGTGGAGATGGAATACTGAGTTTGCAGAGTGAATGAGGATCCCATTGTAGAGTGGGAAGACTTCAACAACACAAGGACAAAGCACTATCTTTCCTTAGTGCTTAGGAAAGACGGTTTTCAACTACAATTGGTATTTTCAGTGGGTAATTATGAAAGCTAAAACTTTATAAAAAATAAATTCCTCTCTAAGCCTTTCTGTCTACCATGACATTCAGAAACATGAAAATCTTATTTACTTTGATTTCTTCTTATAGTGATAGATTTCATCTGTCATTTTTCTTCACTTGCTTCGGTATTAGCTAACAAAGGGGATGGCTTGGTGCTCATGCTGATGACTCTGCTGTTTGAACAAAGCCGAGTATTCTGTCATGTTGATTGAACCTCCATGGGACACACTAAGCTGTGCAAACAGAAGATAAAGTCTGATGTTATGTCCAGCTCAGTCGTAACTGGATCTTGCAACCTGGTCAGCATTTCTACTTAAAAATAGAGACTCTGCTTTCTGAAGCTGCCTGGGAGCAGATGACAGAGAACCTAACAGCTTCCCTATTGCACAGACATGTCATTTCCAAAGCCCAGCTTCCTCTACCTTCTCAGTACCAGATAAGTGACAGTTAGGGGAAATTTTTTGTGTATGTTGTGAGCTGACGCTGACGGGACACCAGGTGGTCACCTGATGCCAATCATTGCCCTCCTTGGATGGGCAGGGGAGAGAAAATGTGGCAAAAGGCTCATGGGTTGAGAGAAGGGCACTGAGAGATCACTTACGAGGGACCATTATGGGCAAAACAAACTCCACTTGGTGAAATCGCCAATCAAACCAGAGTAGGGTAATGCAAAATAAAAACCAAAGCTTAAAACATCTTCCCCCACCCCGCCCTTTTTCCCAGGCTCAACCTCACTACCAATTTTCCCTGCCTCCTCACTCCTAGTGGTGCAGGGGGATGGGAAAAGAGGAAATTCAGTGTAAATAAAATTTAACATAAAGAATGTAATTATCATTGAAACTGAATTGTGTTCCTCTCACTCTGAAATCAGCATCCTCTGTCAGCACTGTGCTGACACCCTGAATGTCTCTGAATGTCCTTTTACCCTACCCTCCTAAGCTTCCTGTGCTTGCAGGGAACGGTAACGGGAAAGCCAGCTCCACTCAGAGCTCTGATTTACACTACAATGTCCTTTGCAATCCAGGTACAGAGAATGGCATTTTTCCTTGGCAATCTTTATCTACCTAATGTGCATGTAAAATATTTATTCTAATGAGCAAAACAGATGTATGCTGTTTAAAATAAAAAGTAATGCTTGAAAACAAGTAAGCAGAGGGAGTTTAGTCTAAAAGTGAGAACAATAAAGAATACAAACTGAATGAAACCGGAGGCTGATGTTAATTATTCTGATAGTACCAACTGCATTGACTCTGGCTATAGAGGAAAAAAGACACAACAGTGTATGAATGTAAATTTCAATAGTGTGTATGTGTAATATATATATGCAGTATCCTATATAATCTCAAAGAGGGAATGGTAGTGCAACCTAAGGTCTAATCCTGGAAGTGTTTCTTTTGTAACTTCTTCCCTTCAATTACGCACTTAATAAATATTTTGTCATAGTCATGGTTTAAATGTTGCACTGGTGAAGTATTCAGTTCTGGTCCTCTCCCGTCAGGAAAGGCATTGAGGTGCTGGAGCAAGTCCAGAGAAGGGTGAAACTGGTGACAGTTCTAGAGACTAAGTCCTGTGAGGAGAGGCAGAAGAGCTGAGGGTGTTCAGCCTGGAGAAGAGGAGGCTCGGGGGGACCTTATCACTTTCTACAACTCCCTGAAAGGAGGTTGTAGCCAAGTGGGGGTCAGCCTCACCACCTCGCAAAAGGACAAGAGGACATGTCCTCAAGCTATGCCAGGGAAGGTTCAGACTGGACATCAGGAAGAATTTCTTCACTGAAAGGGTGGGTAAGCATTGGAATGGGCTGCCCAGGGAAGTAGTGGAGTCACCATCCCTGCAGGGGTTCAAGAAAAGACTGGATGTGGCACTTAGTGCCATGGTCTAGTTGACAAGGTGATAATCCATCAAAGGTTGGACTTGATGATCTTGGAAGTCTTTTCCAGCCTGATTGATTCTGTGATTCTGTTATTTCTGGTCAAGACATTGCAGAGTAAAGTAGAGTGAAAACTGGCCTAGATGATTTTTGACTTTGAAGCTATAAAATTATACACCTGTTCTGTAACAAAAATGAGCCTTAAGTGTGGGGTTTTTCAGTCTTTGGCACTTTCAAAATTTCTGGACATAAGTGGATGAAAAATTAGAAGTGATTGTGAAATATGGCTATGAAGTAATTCCAGTTTGAGATGATTCAAGATATTTAAAGTTGTAAGTTTTGTGTTATTGTTAGCTTCATATCCAGATATAATCTATATCTCTTCAATTACTTGATAGGTCTCCATAGGTATGAAAATTTTAGGTAAGTGTTTAAGTGATGTGGTTGTTTTTTTTTCTGTTCATAATGATGGAAAAATGACTGGCAAGACAACACTAAACAGCTCAGACTAATTGTTGGATTTTCTAAAACATTTAACACATAAAATTCAGGAATTTGAGGGTCTTGGTCTGGAGAGTAATGAAAGTAATATATCTTACTTATAGAGATGAGCAATGAGCAAAGGTAAATGAAGGGGACTACAAGCCACCACTTGTAATTAGAGCTCTAGGCTTTCTAATTAGTTGTTGATTCCTTCAGATCATTTTGCTTTCAGAGGGCAGTATTTGTTATGATAGTATTCCCTGGATGCCCCAGTAAAGACTCATACTGTGAAAGCTGTGAACCCATATGCAACAGAATATTTACATTACGTGTTAAAGATGATGTGCTAAGAGAAAATAATCAGTGAAGACAAATGAGACAATACAATCTCTGCTCAGATTCGGCTCAGCACCTGCTTGGCCTTACAAACATGAATTGTACCAGGTTGAAGATGTCTTTTTGGTTTTGTTCACCACATTGGGTTTGTTTCTTTCACCACCTTTATCCAAGGATTCTTAGTTTAAACTGAAGTTTGGTTTTACATGCCAATTATCAGGGAAAAATATATTGACCAGGAAGGATATACTGCCTCTAGTTAAATGTCAGTGCTCTGTTTAGGCTCTGGATCTGGGCAACCTGGCTCTCTCTTTCTTTCAGAGAAAATGAAGGAATATCAGTGACAGTTTTAATTAAAAATGAACAGGAAGTTATTTTGGAACTTTTCTCAGTAGCTTTCAGGAGGACGTGAAAAACATGATATTTCTTCAGGTTTTGCTAACCATTAAATGATATTTGAGGAGGAAAAACAGAGGAAGAGACTTGGTTTTAATTTGTAAGATTAGTTTGCTGAAGTCGTAGTAAAGTCATCAGCCCTCTGAAGCCAGAAAGTGTAGTTCCTTTTTTTTGCTTTAATTCCCTAATCATAATGTATAAAATTGTCAGCACTGAAAAAAAGAAAGGGTAAGGAAAAATAACTTTTGCACTTAGCACTTTACTAACTACAGGAGTATTGGAACACATTTATATCTAATTCCTTGAAATGCCACTAAAATACTTTTCAGTTGCCTACATGAGGCTTCTAAAAATAGTTGGTATTTTTGATAACTTCTCTGTGCTCCAAGATCCTACTTTAAATGTGGTAAGTTATTATTGATATTAAAAGTTGTTTTCCATCCTGTAAGCTGAAAAGTCAGAGAAGGAAGGAAAAGAGACCACAAGTGGTGTTTATGCCACTATCTTAGTTTTGGCTTCATTGGAGAGTAATGCCTTATACACACAGCAAAGTACAAGTAGGTGCAGCTCAGTCTGTTATATTTCAGGCCTGAAATTCAGAGAGCACCTTCAAAAGCGTTTCCTTGTTTGCTCAGTTGCTCACTGTGTATCCAAAACCTATTTGGAATAGGCTCAAGGTCTTCAGGATTATCAACAGTGCAACAAAACAGGGAGAAGACTCACCTCTCTGTGTTAAATTCTCTGCTATTGCTGTGACTGAAGACACTGGCAATATTCTGCATGCTTCATTTGTTTTTCATGACATTTTGTGGCATTTGAGATTTTCAGCAAGGATTTAATGCTGCTCTGTGCAGTGGGAAGAGACCTCTGACAGCATGGAGTAAATGTTCTTCCTGGCTGGCAATACCAGTCTGATATATTTTCCCGTGAATGTGAAGGGTCCCAAGAGAAAACCGATTAGTACCAACAACTGATTTAGTTGGTAAGATCTTCTTTCGTTACCATTTTACTTATTGCAGCTGCTAGTTTCGGCCTCTGGTTTTAATCACAGTTCAACATGTAACGACTAAATCTGCAGGTGAACAGAAATCAGCAAGCTGGATTTTGTAATCTGAAAACACCTCTATGCTACATCAGATCAAATTTCAAATCTGCAAAGGCTTAACCAGAGGAATATTGTAACTGTGGGGAAAAGAGTGGAATGATTCCTGGCATCCCTTGGATAAGTTTGAATAACACAACCTCCAGTGCTTACAGAGCCGCTGAGGGTTACTGGGAAGTGTCGCACATCTGCGCATGGAGGTGATGGTTGACAGCCAACATCTCAAAGCCTGACTTTACTGATGAGTTTGGCTTAACCCTACACCTCCCCTCTATTAAAGAGAGCTCTCTCCTCTATTGAAGACTACTGTTTAGCACTGTTGTGGAAAATAGCGTTTCAGGGAGGGTTGATGTCAAGAGTGTTCACTTTCAGTGCTTGGAGCTGGCAGCTTTTCCATCTCTTTAAGAGCTGCAGATCAGTTTGCATTGCTGTATACATTTGTAACTTTGAGACCTTAGAGAATGAGATTTCCCTTGCCTGTTCTTTGCGTTTACTGGTTTGCACCTGAGCTATAAAAAGGGAACTATGAGGCAGATGAAGGAGAACTTTGTGGTTGCTTGTTCTCTTGCAGTATGCCAAGATTTTTCCTCATTGGCCTGGAGAATTTTAGCAGCCCCAGTAATGTACAGTCACAGCTTCTGACATTACCAAAAATTGAACAATCTGAAGTAGGCCAACATCTTTGTATGAAAACTGTAAGTTTATTAACATATTTTTGATAGTCACTTTTTGAAACATCCTCTAAGGACTAACTTAATTGTAGAGTCTAGCAAAGACGATATGTAGCTTTAAGATGGACTGAACCAACCGAAATTTGAATTGTGTTCTCTCTTTCCAGGGCAGCTTATCAATGTAATTTTTATTAAGACTACACTTATTATTACTATTTTATTAAGACTACAGTTATTCAGCTTCTTATTTGTAGAGTTTGAGTGAGAAGAATGCAGTTTTCCAGAGGTATCCAGAGACTTTGCTGCTGCAAGGCCAGCCTGTTCCTCTTTTTTAGACCAGCACTAAGAAATGTATGCTCAGTCAGATCATGCATTCTTTTTCTAGAGATACACCAGAAGAAAGAACAGGTCCTTTGGCTCATCTGTTTGCCTTTTGTTCAGAAGTCAGAGCACAAAGCAGAGAGAAGATGGACTAGAGAGAGATAAATTATTTTTCTATAAACATTAATTTCTTAGTGGTTGTGTGGTTACTGCATTCATTTATGGGTGCCTATCCAAATTCTTCTGCTTTGCCATTTAACCAGAGTGTCAGTGTAAACAATATGAGGCTTTCAAATATTATGGAATTGAAAGAATGGAAGAAATTTGCTCTTTTTAGAACTATTCCAGATATTTGTGATGGAAAATCAAATGAACAAATGGAGGCTAGTTTTCCTATTAGAGTTTCTTGCAGACAAGCGTAGATATTTCCTTTTTTTTAGATTTTTCAAATATTCAAGTAGGTATTTTTATGAGAATTTTATTCTCCAGATTGCTTACCACAACTTGTTACTTTTATGAGCTTCTAGGATTTTTAATTAATCTTCATTTGGTTGAGAGGATTTCAAAGCCCAGTATGTCCCATTGTTTTACTCTTGGAACACTTAGCTAAAGATGTTTTAATTTTTTTCCAGAGGAAGGCAACATGGTGAAAGAAGTGCATCAGAATCTGTGATATGTAAACTCCATAGCTATCCCTGTGTCTAACAGCAAAAATCTCCTTTACAAATGTTCAGAATAAAATGGGAAGAGCTTCAGACCCCAGGGCTATGAATTCATGGTTTGTATCCTAAAGTGAGTTTGTGAATCACTTATGACTCGGCCTGGGAGAATTCTGTGACATAATCTATCTGCCAATAATCAGATGACGTTACACAGATGTATTAGCTCTCCACTTTGATTTAGCAATGATTTCTATCTGGCCTGGAACTAAATCCATATGGTGCTTTTTATTAACCTGTTTGAAGAGACAGGGCTTGTCCAACCTTCTGTTTGTAGGCTGCCAGTGAAAATATGGGTGAAAGCTCTTGCTCATAAAAGGGCAGACACAGCGTCAGCTGTTCCTCCGGAGAGGTAGAGTTTAACAAAACACTTTCCTGGCTTCTTCTTTCCCACCTAGATCTTGTGGTTTCTGTGAGTCTGAAGTTGCAGGTCTGAAAGCTCCCAGGCAGGCTCCTGAGCCTCAGCTAGAGGGTGACAGGTTTGGGGCAGCAGGTAGCTCAGCAGTGCAGCACTGGCATGCTCCTTTTCCCTCTCCCTCACCTTCAGCCTGTAGCAGCAGCTGGAGGAGAGCTGCAGGAAGTCTTCCTGGGGAAGAGGTAAGCAACAGATGGTTATTCCTGAAGAACTTAATTTGGACCACCTGAGGAACCATGGCCCTTGGGTACATTGGTGCTCAAGAGTAGGATTAGGAGAGACAAATTTCCATTATAGTGGGGCTCTGGGAGGCTTTCAAGAGAATCTGTTGACTTCCGTGAGATTTCTCCCTGGAGATTTTTCAACTGGGCCAATGTTGGTGTTATTGGACAGATATCAGCCTATGCCTTAGGTTTAGGTTTTTCTTTTGGGCTTCTAATGTGGTTTATTGGCTAATGTCCTTTCACGCTTTGCCCCACAATATTTTCATTAGACAGCTTCTAACCTGGTTGGTTCCCCAAGATGCAAACAGGAGGACATCCTGTGTCAGCTTGTGCCCCATTGTGAAATATTGTAAAGTCCTTTAAAACATAGTGAAGTCCTTGCTTTGGAAGCCAAAATAGGCAGGCATGCTTGATTTTTTTTTTTTTTTTAACAATTCTCATTTTGTAGTGTTGCCGGTGTATTTTGGTGCTGAAAAAATCTCCGGAGCAGTTAATTAGGGGTGAGATAAGAAAGGGTTTTTTTACCAAGGCTAAGATGTTACAAGATGCGCGCAGGCGTGCAGGCGCATGCCTGAGAGGTTACATTTTATAACACCATCCATCCAATCCCAGATGTGCCCACCCTGTGGCCTTTCCTCTGGTCCGCCCCGGGTCCACCTCCTTGAAATGGGTCTGGGGTGTATTTTGGGACCCCTCCTTCCTCCCATCTTCAGCATCATCAGAGCACAAAGGGTACATAGTAACCTAAATCCTGACCTATTCTGTGATTTAGGCCCAGATATGCTGTTCTGTCAACTGTCTAGGCCTTGCCTTGACAAAAGACTAAACATTTCTATTAGATTTGGGGCTATGAGTGATATAGGGAGGATAGAATGGGGTAAGAGGGTTAAGGAATGTATAAACAAGGGTGCTAGAGAGAGGGAAAGGAACAAGGGACAAGGGGGGGGGAAGGTTGCTGCTTTTAAAACTTATAAAACTTACAATTCTTACAAATATTAGAAAAATAAAAAAAACATTAGGGGCTTAAGGCATCAGTTGGCACCTAATATAAAAGCTTAGCCTTAACAGTAGAAGAGTTTTTTCTTTGATTTTTCTGTCTTTTTTTTCCCTCCCACTGTTACTTTTAGAACATCTCCTTTGGTTTCTCCTTGAATTGTCAGATTTTATTTGAAATATTGTACCATAGTTGTGGTCTTGTCAATACTTTGCAGAATAGAATAGCTACTTTTCATGGCCTTCATGCAATGCTTCTATACCTTCATTACAGAGTTACTTTTACTCTGTATTCGTGTTCTCAACTCATTTTATTTGTAGCTTACTGTAGCCCCAGCTACATTTCTGCAGTGGTGCTGTGTAAAGGGTCTCAGTTTTTTGTACTTACACCTTTAATTCTTCTTTCTCAGATGTACCATTTTTTTTGGTTAAATTTCTTGGCATTTCTTTGATAAAAGCTTTTGTAAGAGGCTTTAACCATGTCCTTGAGAACCTTTAAGGCTTTTGCAGCATCCAAAAATTGTTTCTGCTCTCAACTGTATCACTACTGGAAATTCAGAATATAATTCAAAACCTATGACAAGTCTCCTGTTTCATCTCCCAGCTTTCCAGGTTAAAAGTAACTATTAATAACTATTCTATGAACATGTTGCTTTCTAATTATTGTCAGTTGGTTGTGCAGGCAGTTAATATTAACTTCACCTAAATGATATATCCTTTATTTTCCTGTGTAAATGTCAAATGCCACAAGCTTTACTAAAAGCACGATGCAAATATTAATCTTCTCACTAGTCTGATAGTCCTACGTATTGGGTATGCATGGCAAGGTGTTGTCAGTGGGGGGCTACAGGGCTGACTTCTGGAGAAGCTGCCGGAAACTTCCCCCATGTCCAATAGAGCCAGTGCCAGCCGGCTCCAGGACGGTCCTGCTGCTGGCCAAGGCTGAGCCCATCGGTGATGGTGGTAGCACACCTGGGATAACAGAGTTGAGAAGAAGAAAGAAGTTATTGTGCAGAAGTAATTTTGTCCAGAGAAGAGAGGAGTGAGAATATGTGAGAGGAACAATTCTGCAGAAACCAAGGTCAGTGCAGAAGGAGGGACAGGAAGTGCTCAGGCACTGGAGCTGAGATTCCCCTTCAACCTGTGGTACAGACCTTGATGAGACAGCTGTGCCCCTGCAGCCCATGGAGGTCCATGGTGTAGCAGAGATCCACCTGCAGCCTGTGGAGGACTCCACACAAGAACAGGTAGATGTCATAAAAACTGTCTGTGAGCTCGTGGGAAGCCCACAGTGGAGCAGGCTCTTGCTCCACCAAGGCTGGAGCAGCTTTGGTGGAAATCCAGCCCAGGTCAACCCCTCTCACCCTGCTGGGGAAGTAAATTTCATTAGTGTGATACCACGTGATTTAGACAATACATTTTTATATTTATACTGATGTTAATATCATCTACTGGCTTGTTTCATATTTTTTCTACTTTCTTTCTAATATCAAGGTTTCATCTTCAGTTCTCTAGTAACTGATGTATTTTTATTTCTTTTTGTTTAAAGGTAGGTACTTTTTTATTCTGGAATATCTCTTAAAACAATGATTTGGAGATTGTTTGGCTTGTTTCTGACATTTATTCAGATACTATAATCTTTCCAAATGTTTGATATTTATCCGTATATCTATTAACTGCATTATTTTTAGCAGTTTCTGTTATGCAGTTTATATGATACAAACACCAGCCTTACTGGTCTGTTTCTCCTTGAAACCTCTATCTCCTTCCTGAATTTTTGGCATGAAACTGTGTCAGGGGAGGTTTAGGTGAGATATCATGAAACGTTTCTTCACCCAAAGGTTGGTTGGGCACCAGAACAGGCTCCCCAGGGAAGTGATCACAGCACCAAGCCTGTCTGAGTTCAAGAGACATTTGGACAATGCTCTCATGCACATGGTGTGACTCTTGGGGTGCCCTGTGCCGGGCCATGGAGTTTGATGATCCTGGTGGGTCCCTCCCAACTTGGCATATTCTATGATCCTGTGATTCTTTCATGATAAGCACAGTTACAAAAAACTTGTTTGGATTTTCTGCTATGACTATATCTGTTCTAAACATTTCTCTTACACCTTGATCATCTAGTAGTCCTAGAGACACTCTTGTCAGGCTTTCTACCTCTATGAAGGAGTAGTTACTATTTGGTTTTCCTCCCTTTTTTTTTTTTCTTTCCTTAATTTTCCTTCCAGTTCTTTTCTCCTTCTTCATTTGGATAGGACTCAAAAGATCATCTTATTTCTAGAAGCTTCTCTAATTTTGTACTTCATCTCTGTAGACCATTTAGTCTTAGTTTGTTTCAGAAATGACTGGTTATCTTTCTAGCCTTTAGGATGATCTATTTAAACAATTTCTGTCATAGCTCCAAATTTTTCGTCTTTTGGATTTCATGTATAACGTGAAAATAATTTGGTTTAAAATTTTTATGTGATGTCTCTTTTGAGATAAACAACTTCATTATGGCTTTGGGGGAGAGGAGTTTGTATTTTTTTAATATGCTGATTAAGTGAGTGCATGTATGAAAACCAAGCATGCTAACTAATATAGCTGTGGTTTTGATTTTGGTGGGGTTTTGTTTGGTTGATTTTGCTTTGTTTGCTTTGGTTTATATTTTTTTACTCTTGTTGATTTGTTTTCCTTTTCTCTTTTTTTTTTTTTTAAAGTTTTCTAATCTCTGTGTCATTGTATGTATAAATTTTCAGGTGCCATTTAAATTGTACTCTCATTGTTCAAATCTGGCCCAAAGATTTTCCTGTTTGAGTTTCACCATTTTCTATTCTGTTCTGTATTTGGATGTACACAGGTTTTATGACTTAATTTTTCAGCTTTGCACTATAATTTCACCTTCTGTCTGCTTATCTACTAAGTGCTAAATTCAGGAGATGCTGTCAGGGAGTCCTTTAGTGCCCTAAGTAATAACTTGCATTTTGCCTTCAGAACCTCTGTCTTGCTGTTCTCTAGGTCATGGCATGTCACTGTTCCATAACTGTTGTCTTGTTCCTGGATTTCCTGGTAAGGTGCTTTATAAAACTGCATTTCTTTTCCTCCTAGTCAGAAAAGTCACCAGAAGGCTCTCTAGTATCAAAACCCTTGTAATTGGTGTTCTTATTTACCAAATCCTTCACCTCTATAACCTACCTCTCCTTACTCTGTGAAAGTAAATGTGTTGCAGGCCAGCATTGGGCCATCACAGAAGGACTCTTAACCATGTACAGGGTTGTGGACATCATGGTCTTCTGATACTTCACTTTTGCATGAGTATTGTGAGCTTGGAATGAAATCACTTTACATCATCTCCAAACAGCATTCTTCCTTTTACTCTTAAACTCTACAAATAGGAACCTGCATAGATAAATGTAGTCTTAATAAAAATTGTATTGATCATGCGTCCTACAGAGTCACTTGAGAGAGAGAAAACAATTAAAATCTTGGTCAGTTCAGTCAATCTTAGAGATGCACACCCCCCTCACTTGTCTGTAGAGGAACTTCAGTGTACCAGTAGTCCTCAGACAGGCAAGGTGAGCATGGGGAACATCAGTTCCACTGACATGAATGTGGATTAAGTGCTCAGCCTGTTCAGGAGCTGAGCAAATCCCACCAGCTACAGTTTTGGGACTCTAAATACCTTAAAAAGCAGATCCATCAGACTTACAGTGTGCTATACATAGATCAATGAGCTGTTATTCTGGGAAAGGCTGGTGCATGAGTTATATGAGTGGGAGACTTGATGTACAAATGATTTTTGGTATAAGAAAACTAGAACTATGTCAGGCAATTCAAGAGGTCCTGATTCCCACATCAATTTCTGAACTATTCTTTTCTTCTGTTTTTTTCCGAACACAGTGACCTGTAATAGATTTTATTTCTGTTTCAGTGCCCTCTGGTGTTTGTATTTTTCTTTTGTTTAGTTCTATTTTCTTCTTCCTTTTTCTAGCATACTTATGCACTGAGATATCTTTCAGCTCAATCCCTTTGTCCCCTGCAATGTTCTTTCTGACAGATCCCATTTAACAATACTAGTCTGTCCTTCTCTCAAAAGTGTTTGCAATGCCCTTGGTTTGTGTTATTTATTTCTCGCTGTCTTCTTTTCCTTTCTTCCTTATTTTTTTATAAACTCTAAAAATCTGGGGTTTATTATTCCTTGGACCACGCACCTGCAGTGGTTTCCATGGCAACATGATTTTGCAGCCCCCAGCTGTTTCATGCCTCATTCTTATTAGCAGTTTGCTGGATGCTGGTAAAAATGCTGTGGGTTTGGAGAGGCAACCTTGCAGCTGACAGCAAAAGCATTTAATTACTTTGAAATTGCTTGTCTGGTTGCAAGTCCAGTCACTTTACTCGGATGAGAACTCAACTCAGCTATGACCATTTAGCAATCTCATCTCATTAGTTGTGCTTTCTTGTTGTCTTTACATATCTATCTTATGCTTAAATTGATAGCTCACACTCAATCCAATTATTTCTTATGACCTAAGCATATTCAGATAGCTCTGGTTCTTCCTCTGTCTTTCAGTTATCCTGGAAAATAACTACATTCCTTTAAATAAAATGTTTAAAAAACTTACTATAGATAAGCAGAACCTGGGCTGTCAAACCTCTTTAGTACCTTCACAAAAATACCTCCATTGTGTACCTGAAACTAAAGTCTTTATTACTTTGAGATGGGGTCTTGAGCAGAGATTGTATTGAAAGAATATAATGATCTTTCCGTCTGCAAATCTGTCTTAATTTTATGCCCCTCATCACAGGGGAATCTGAATGTCTAATGAAGAGAAATGATCAGTGAGGATTCAAGGAGAAAATCAATCTTATTTTACTTAGACCTTATCTAGCTTCTACTAATAAAGTCTAGTGGATTAACACCTGTTGTATTATTGCCAATAAAAGTGTTATTCTAGGGGGACTGGCTTCATATTTTATTATTCCCACAAAACAAAATGTGAAGTAAATGCTGACACCATGAAAAATATAAATAATATATTCTGTTTTATTTGTAACTAATTTTGTAATCTCATAAAATTATAAATATAAAATAATGTGGGTAAACAAAGATAAAAATACACAATTTCTAGTACCAACAACATGGAAGGTAGGGTTTATCTAAAAGAGGAATATTTTTGACAGTCAAACAAAAAGGAAAAAAAACCCTCACACATTAAAAACACTGGTGTCAGACTTTGAAGAATCAAGTTATAGAGAAAGCAACAGAGAGGAACTGTGAAAATGGGAATTTTAAGATGGCTAAGAAGTTTTTTTGAAATCTAGACAGATCCTGGATCAAGCCAACTAGCTGAGCCGCATTTGTATGCAGTTCATGAAATACGAATTCATTGACATAAAAATATCGTTGAAAGGTGTTATTTTGATGACTCTTTCAAATAAGCTTTTAAAATAAAGACAAATCTAAGCTTTATTTCTAAATTACTGAAAGAATTATTTCAACTGCTTTTATATCAACATTAAATTGTAATAATTATTCAAGTGTGATATCAGTGATACAAACACCTTTATTACATTTTCTTACTTTTTTTGTTTTTTCCTTTAGAATTTGTCTTATGCTCAGCTCCACATAATTGTTTGAAACAGAACAGAAATTCAGTGTCCTACTTTTGGATATATTTTTGTAGATTTTTAATTTTTTTTCCTAAACTGTTAGATAGACCAATTTAATTTGTATTTTACAGGAAGAAATTATATTATCTGTAATCTGAAAAAAAAACAACTGAGGAAAACTGAAGGATCAGTTTCCATTATTCTTAATATGAACGTAAGATTTAGTAAAGTTCTTGGTATTTTTCAATTTGCTTTTCTCCACATGTTGGTGTGATGATATGATTATGAATTAAGGATTGTTTCCTTCCTCTCTTTAGTGAGATTCTTAATGCCTTTTACCACAGTAAAATGGGGTTTGTTTTGTGTCATTGGTTTTTTTCAGGATAAAATAATTAAATAATTAAATATCAGGTAAAATAAAGTGTTCTCTAGTATTCTAGTATTGCCCATGTAGTTTGTTTTTGCCTTGGGCTTTCAGGTGAAAAAACCTCATCTTTGCTTCCATTGACTTCTGCAGATAAACCATGGCATTTCTGAACATTCAGTGTGTTGTTAGTTGCTATTTATAGTAACATACATTTCTGTACTCCTGCCAACATGGAAACAAAAGGCTGGAACTGGCTGAAATGTAGGTGGTGTTAGCAGCTTCAGCATCATTCAATTTGTACAGATGCTGTAAGAGTGTGCGGGGGTAAACGTCACTCCAGTTTCCAACTCAGGTGTTTTCACTAAACAAATAGGAAAAAAGTTACTGCTCTCTTCTAACCCCAACCTGGGGTCTGCACATCAAGCTTGAATCTCCCCTTGTATTGCCTGGTGACCTGTAAAAAGATTCAGCACCTGAAGCATAGAATAACTGTGGTTTTTTTATGGGCTTGGGGGTGTGTTTCCCACCCCACAGACAGCTTTATAGTCACAACCTCTTCAACTGAATTTTTGTGTGTATCTGTGTAACCTAACAGAAAAAACCAAAAGCATTCTGAACAAGTCTTAATGAAGATATCCTATGTACCTTTTAGTGGAGAGGAGTTTTTTTAAATGCTGAAAACTGTCCACAAAATATGGCCAATATAGGAGTTTTCTAGGTCTTGGGTATGCAGCAGGTATTTTATTGTTAGGAGATTTTTATTCTGTGTTTTGTATATGCACACATACACATGCTTAGAATAGAACTGGTGATCAACAAGCACAAATCACAGTTTCTGTGGATTGCTGAGAGTACTGCATTGCCCTCCCTAAACCTGCCAGTGGCCTGTATGGGAGCTGTCCACTGGAAACCTGAGTCTCAGTAGGTTTAGTGTAAAGTTTGTCATAAAGCCTGAATATATGGGTCAGGTTCATGGAATCATCAAATAGTTTGGGTTGGAAGTGGCCTCTGAAATTCACTTAGTCCAGCCCCCTTGCAATGAGCAGGGACATCTTCCACTTGATCAGGTCACTCAGAGATCTGTCCAACCTGACCTTGAATGTTTCCAGGAACTGGGCATCTGTCACCTCTCTGGGCGACCTGTGACAGTGTTTCACCACCCTCATGGTAAAAAACTTCTTACTTATCTCTAATCTATACCCACCCTCCTTCAGTTTAAAACCATTACCACTTATCCTATTGCTACAGACCCTACCAAAAAGTCTGGTAGGTATAGGCCCCCATCAAGTACTTTCTGATAGGCCATTTTTCTTATAGGCCCCCTTTCAAGTACTGAAGGGCCGCTGCAGCCAGGGCTGAGGACATGAGCACAACATGGCTCAGGGAGTGCACGGAGTTCTGCAGCCAATGATGGGTGACCATGGCCCAAGGAAGAGTGATCACAGGCCAGAGCAGGAAAAGAGTAAATTTTAAGACTGCATCTGTGTTTCCCAGGATTGCCTCGCTATTCCTGTGAACTCCGGTTTGAGTGAAAAGTCAGAGCTGTGTGCTGTTCTCAATGAATGGAGCTATCTGACTGCTTTTTGAGTTATTATTTATTCACTGAATTTAATTTTGTTTTCAGAAAGGTGTGCAGTGAATGATTTGTTTCCCCTCTGGTCACAGGGCTAAACGGTGTAGGCTTCCATTCACTAAAATGTCCTCTGCTTCAACATCGTATTTTCTCTTTAAAGGATTGTCCGGTAGAGTGGACACAAGACCTGGACAAATAAGTAATCAATTATTCTAAAATTAATTCTAATTTTTGCTTTATAGAGGAGAAGATCTGCAGCTTTTAGTGTATTGCCTCTATTTCACCCCCAATACAGAACAGTATAGCTGGAATGTGTTGAAAACCATTTAGTTAATGGTGGGAAACATTTTTCAGAACAAAATGAACTTACTAACTGTGGAGAGTGGTGATTCACGTTCATATTCCTATGTGCCACTGGCGGGCACTGCCCCCTCCTCCTATCACGGCTGAGCCGGGCCGGGGCAGCCCCACTGGTTGCAGCTGAGCCCATGCGGGAACAAGCGGATGCATGAAAGAGAACTGTTACCCTCATGGGAGGCCCAGGATGGAGCAGGGTCTTTTGGAAGATCTGTGGCCCATGGAGAGAGGAGCTCGTGCTGGAGCAGGTTATTCCCGGGTAAGACTCAACTCATGGCCCTATGGGGAACACACATCGGTGCAACTCATCCGTTAAAGACTGCATCCTATGAAAAACCACTGGGGTATAGAGACCCCCTCCACCTCATGGAGGAATGACCTTTGGGATAGCAGATATGGAAGACCTGTGGCCCAGGAGGGGTGGACCCGCATTGGAGAGGTCCATCAAGAACTGTTTCCCATGGGAGGGACCCCACGGAACAAGGGAAGGACTCAGAGCTTTATCCCCCTGTAGCCCGTGGTGAAGACCATGGTGGAGCAGGCTGTCCACCTGCAGCCCATGGAAGGAAGGAGGGGTGGTTGGAAAGTGTGTTTAAGACTGTTTTATTTCTCACTCTTTAGCTCTTATCCTGTTAGTAATAAATTTTAGTATTATTCCCATGTTGAGTCTGTCTTGCCTCTATGACCTCTTCCAGCTCTTAGCAATTTTCGTGGGTGCCTTGAATCTGGTCAGGCTCAACCCATGACAGTGGAGCATGGTGGTTTATCTATCTGAACAACTCCACACACTGTGATAAATACAGGATTCAAAAGTTAAGCACGTGCAAGAAAAATAAATGGTACATATATTGAATATTTCCTTTTGCAGCCACAAAATCTGTAAACATTAGATTAGCAGATACTGGGGGGGATGGGGAGTGCCATTTAATTTTTTGGTGTTTTTTCTTCTCTGCCAAATTGGAAAGAGTCACAGTAGACAGAGAAGATAAGTGGATTAACCATCCACAAACACTATCTTCTCCCCTGCTGCCCCCTGAAATTTCAGCTTGCTAATGGTGAATGAATCACCTCTTCCAGGGAGGAACAACTAGAATTTGTGTGGCAAAGCAAGCCACTGTGCAGCATTTGGCTTCTTACTGGGGAAATTTTATTGTTGAATCAAAAGGTATCCTATCTATGATACTTGCAGAATCCAGACCTTCTGCTGGGAATGAGATAAATAATAGTTTTAGGCTCTGAAATAGTCACACTACAACTTTATATGAACATACCTCTCCTGGCTTTGGTGTGGTTTTTGTTTGTTTGTTTGTTTTGTTTTGTTTTTGTTTTGTTTTGTTTGTTTTTGTTTGTTTTTTGCTTTTGTTTTTTAGATATGTATAGCATAAAAAAATATTGCAAGAAGGGCTTTGATTCTGACATTTTTAGAGATGAGAGCAGCTAAGGAAGGCCACTGGCATCTTCTGGGGTCTCAGTGACTGTGATGCAACCACATCTGTGTCTGCACTCTGAATCTGTCTGTGCTACAAAACCTTTTGTAGCTTTTATTTCTTTTTTATTATGCTACCGTAAGTGTCACCTGGTGTGTGTACAGAGCATCAGACTCCCCTGCCAGAGGGAGAATGATGCTGTGTATCCAATGTGCATTCTTCACATGATAAAGGCTAATGTGCTGATGGTTCTCATCACAGGCAGGTCCTGACAGAACCAGCAAACCAAAGTGAAACCAAAATAGAAAACCCAAAGGACTCACTGAGCATTGTGGAATCGTTGCAGAACGATATGCATGATCTGAGAGGAAAAAAAAGCAGTTACAAGTTAACTGGCTTAATTGGTTTGGGGAAATAGAAAGGAGATGCTGGGTAGAATGTTGAGAGGCTGCCAGTGCTGTCTTCACAGTTGGTGGTGGTGAGGAAGCAACTTCAGCTGGCCACGACCATCTGTCATTTTGAAATGCCACTCTATCTTTTCTCTTTGTTCTGCCTGACACCTCAGCCCAATGGGTAGCTTGGCTTTATGCCTCTTTGATTCCAAGCCCTTTCAAAAACTTCCAGCGGGGCTGAAAATATTAACGAAGAGGATTGCTGTGTAGGGAACATCCACACTCACAGAGGCTGTCCTGGTAGAAACAAGATATTTCTGTGCCATAGCGCTCTCTTAAGCCTCTCCCCAGTCTTGGTTATAACAAAAGTTACATTCACAAAACCTTTCCAGACTTACTGGGACATGTCTCCTGTCCCAATAGATAGGAGTGCTGCATTGAGCAGGCGATGCTTGATTCCAGACTTGAATGATGATTAGATTTATAAAAGTATGTGCTGTCTTGACAGGAGTGCTTTTAAAACCAGAGCTTTTAATATCTGAGACTAGAGCCTGCTTGTCCCCAAGCACAGGGCTCTGCCCCATGCAGGGAATAACCTGACTCGATTCTCCGAATGCAGACCTAGCAGCTATGTTTCTCATCAGTTTACTGTGGCTGTGATTTACATGAATTTGGACAGGTTGTTAGGGAAGTCAAGAATGGTCATGAGAAACGTGTTTAGTTTAACAAACTAGTTAGAAGTGCTGATGCTTCTAGAAAGAAATTTTCTTTATATTGTCCATTGAACACCTAGTGAGATACAGAGTAACACCTACCCTTGTGAAAGAGAAGATGAAATAAAAGATGATTTTATTACCTGAGAAACATCCTTACTTCAGTCTTACCTTTCCATAGTGGCATATAAACCTTCTGTATGTCTTGGCACCAGAAACGTATAACAATGAATAGTTTTTGTTGTTGTGTTTTTTGGAGAGACCATCTGTGCAATGAAATGCAGATCTGCTGGAATGCTGATGTTGTGGAAAATGGAGCTAGAAATGGGGTTGAACTTTACAAACAGTTGGGGTTAATCTACATGTAGCAATTATTTTTGTTGTCAGTAGTTTAAATTTACTAGTTCAGAAGGTTTAAGAGAACCAGAATTCTTTAAAATGAAGTGTAAGCTACATGTAAATGAGGCTATGCTGCCTGAAACCTCCCCATCAGTTCTGCCACATAGGCTTGCAGAAACTTAATTACCTTAGTGTGGCTGTGGCGGGAGATCCCAGCAGAGCCTAAAGGTCCATTCCTCTGGCTTTATGCACATGGTCTACTGGTGTCTGTACCATGACAGACATAGAAGGGATGTCGGTCCCAAGGATTCTTTTGCAGGAGAAAAAAAATGGCCATCTGAAATGTGCACTGAACATGTACCATTTACTCCTTATTCGTGTTTATTAATGATAGCACTCCGTGTACTTAGCTGATAAACAAAGTCAGAAGGTGTAGAGTGGGACAACACCTCAATACACTCAAGGGTGGGAATGGGCTCATTCAAATTTTTATAAGAAACAGTGACTTGATCTGTGCCTCAAGACTTGAAATGGATTTGATAGCCACTAAGCACATTGCTTTTTAGTAAAAGGTCAGCATGACTTTACCATGAATGAGATAGCAAATTTTGCACTCTTAGTATTTTGAATGCCCAATACATGCGTGATAACAAAAAATCCCAAACCTCTGACACCTTTCTAAACTACTGGTGTCTGTCTAAAAAACATCCCTGATATTTTTGTAAGGTAGACCAGGCACAGACATGTTTAAGTAATGATTCTCTTGAAAGAGCAAGAAGAGAAAGTTTATTCCCTATAAAGAGAAGCCAGTGGGAAAGTATGAAGCAAAAATATGACTTACTATTATATGCAACATCTGTCTTAACTGCAGTGCAAATGAAATTCGGCAAGGGACCTTTGTAGACTCAAGTTGCCATCTGTAGTAAGAAAAAAATCTTATGCTGGAAATAATTACATGACTTTAGAGATTTTGCGAAAGAAATATCCAGGGGGTCCTCTTGGTGATCCATGCTTTCTCTCAAATCAAAGTAGGTGAAGAAAAGAAAATCCTGGAGCCCAGCCAGCAGTTATATGAATGATTTAAAGCTAAAGGTCTTGTTTCTGAAAAATAGCAGTACCCTGGTCTAGTGCTTCAGCCAAAAATGCTTGTAAAATTGAAATTGTTCATCTTCCCTTGAGGGCACTAATTCTGTCAGCCAGCAGCTATCTGGGACAGCCACAAGTGTCTTAAAACAGCAGCATGAAAGGAGACAAAGTGGGTGTTAGACAAACTCAGTCTTCCATGAATAAGTTGAACAAAGAATCATTTGGCTGGAAGTTCCTATTTTGAGGGCTAAGGAGTTGGTTTGTGCAATGAAGTTAAGCAAGGCAGTAATGCTTTCTTCTACATAGTTAGAATATATATTTGCTATGGATGTAATAAATTTGAAGTATATTTAGAACTCTTTGATTTTTCAAGTTTTAATAATATGTTTTATCACATAAAATGTCCATTTTTTCACTAGATTAAGTGTTCCTAGTTCCCAGTCAGTTCTAAGAGCAACAATTGAAATGAAAGGGTTTGAATCACAAAACAGCTTCTCCCAAACTTTATCTGACAGTGAAGTGATGACACTTTTCTGGCTGGTGGAATCCCCTGGTGGCATCTATGCCTTCCTCTTTCTAGGCAATGGAAAATGTTTTGCTACAGACTACTTGGAATAATAGCTTTAAAAAAAAGTTTTAAATGAAAGTCATCTACATCATCAATCATCTGTTTTGAGGATTTTTTCGTTTTTTTGTTGTATTTCTCTTTCCAGGCAAAAGTATTTGAAAATGTTGTCTCAAATTTTAGAAGTCTTTTGGAAATCTGACTTACATATCTCAGTAAATGTGATACTTTCTGAATCAACTTTCTAGGTCTGTGGTACACACATGCATGCTGGCATCTAAACACAGATATCTTAAACTGAATCATGATTCTAGCTTGCATGTATCTATATCTGTGTAGAGAGCAATGTTTGGGTGTCATAAGCTGGAACTAAATCCACCTATAACATCATGCTAAAAGAAGATGTTCTTAGAAAGCAGCTTGTAATCATATTGTCAACACCTTTCAGTACAACATACCATGCCAATGGCAGCTTGATCCTTGTCTGCTGGATAAGGGCAGTAGCAAGTAGGATAAGAAGGTAATTTTCACCTAGCATTGCTGAGTCAATGAATTTGTCACTTAAGTCTTTACAAATAAAATAAAATTTGTGAGAACTTGGAACTGATTCATAACTGTAAAAAGATGTCTTACAGTGAGAAGCTTAAGCAGATGAAAGTTCTGCAAAAGAAGACTATGAGGTGTTTTTGTTGTTGGGGATAAGACTCTTCTAAGTGGAGTAAATGGAGTACTGAAGAGGTTTAATTTTTGCATGTAAGTGTAGAACTATCAATATGTCAAAGGCTTTGGCTTAGTCATAGAGATTTTGTTTTTAACAGTAGATATAATTTACCCCTTGAAAAAATATTTAGAAAAAGATGGTTTATTTTCTTCAACCTTTAGTGTTTTTGTTGGTATTTTCTCTCCCAGATGATAAACCTTCAGTAAAACTGGTATACCAGTTTCTGCAGGTAAATGCATGGAGTAACCAGTAACACCTTGTCAGATGAACTGATTTCCAAAATTTTTTCCTCTAAAACCTAACTGTAATTTGTTCTTATTTTAGGCTCAGTGCCTTTCTGTTCGTAGATGTAGATTAAGGCACACAGATACCATTCTACCATACCAGGTACTGTTATTCACATGTAAAGTCAGGTCAAAGGTGCTCATTCTTCAGTATCTTTTCTATCTGAACTTATATGGACAGTTTTCAAGGCTACTTTTTGAATTATTTTTTCTACTTTCTATAATGTTATTAGCTGAAATAAAACCCATCATGCTTTCATATTACCTGTACTCATGTGATTTATTTAAGTTTTTGTTTTCATTTAGAGGTTTCACTGCTCACTAACATCGAGGTGTGTTATTGCAGTTTTATAACTGAGAGAGGTCCAGAATATAAGGTTTACTTTGGGACATGACTTAAGATACAGAAAAAGACTATTACCACCATAACTTCAAGAAATGCATAGGTTAATATTTAGTAGAAATAACCCCTTGCTTTGATACTGCAGCAATCCTGTAGCATTGAGCTAATGCCACTATGGCTCATCATGGAGACCCCATGTATAGTAGAGTTATTCAGAAATGATTTTTCTGTTCCTTAAGGCTGAATTCTATTTCATTCTTCAGAACTGTGACTTAGCAGTCACCCAGTAAAGCTGTCCTGGAGGAAAAGCTCTGACCATAACAGGAGAACAGTTGTAAGCATTGTAAGTCATCCCCGAGACACCGAATAGGAAGAGTTAATGAAAGTCCTGGTGGCTCTTTCCCTTTCCTACTTGAGGCCCGGAACATTGTGTAACGCGTGTCTTGTAAGTCACAAAAGCAATCATTGTTCCAGAGGTTACATAGACAAGAGAAAGGAGAAGAAAGATGTAATTGGAAAGAGAGATTAAATGATTCACCTACTCTGAAGCCTGACAGAGGAGAAGTGCTCCCTTTTCTCTGCCCTGAGACCTCTGCAGGGGCAGAGGTGTGGGAGATAGCAGCACTATCCTGGCATCTCTCTGGGAAGGAGAAGAAACGACTGGTTTAGTTTGCATGTCTGGTTTATAATATTGGGGTCTATTTATGTTAAAAAAAACTGTGCTGTAAACAGGAGAGAGACATAACAGTTATAAACGTGGTGGTAAAAACTTTTAAACCTCAGTTAGTTTGCGTACAGATGCCTGCCCAGCAAGGCAGGAACCTTTGAGGGGAGAGCACACAGGCAAGAAAGATAAAGATTGTTTCAAAGGAAAGAGAAGGAGTCTATCTAGAAAACTGCTTTTTTTTTTTTCTTTTTTTTTTTTTTTTTTTTTTTTTTTTTTGCATTCAGTGTGAATCTTGTAGGTTTTCTAAAAGAATTAAAGCTGTTACTGTGTTTCTGTGAGAGGAGGCACAGCAGACTGATGGCTGCAGCATGAGTTGGCTGGCAGCACAGCAGCAGACCCGTCTGCATCAACAGCTACAGCCTCAAACGCGTCCCCTGGCTTAGACCTTGTACCAAGTATCAATGTTACAATTATTTATGCTGGGGGAGATATCATAAGGACATCCTCTTTAGGGTAAAAAATGAATTGGGGTAATCCCTATTGTTATGTCGGTAGACATTACCAGAAATAAGAGATGGGCTTAGTCTGAAGTGTCGTATTGTGTCATTAATCATCTTTGCCTCTTGAATTATTTTAGATTTACAGTTTGCTGCAGAGTTGTATTGCCATTTTCTCTTCTTTGCCTTTCCTAAGTAATTAAATGCCTGTTTGCGAAATTCAAAAGGCAGGATGTACAGAAAATCCCCCACTTTTCTCTTTATTTATTTTTAGGTTGGAACTCCTAGAAATGGGTACTGGGAATTGTTGCCCCTCGCTACATGACAGCAGGGAAGATGACCATCTGGTAAACAACTTCGCAGTAAAGGACTTTGGGGTCCTCACAGACACCAGGTTCAACATGAGCCAGAAATGCACCCTTGTAGCAAAGGTGGCAAATGGTACCCCTGGCTGCACTTGGAGGAGTGCTGCTGGTGGGATGAGGGGGGTGACCCTCCCCTTTACTCAGAATTGGTGTAGCAACATCCAAAGCACTGTGTCCAGTTACAGGCTCTCAAGTACAAGTGAGATAAGGACATAGTGGAGAGAGTGCAGTGAAGAGTGACAAAGAATGCTCAGATGGATCTTTTCAGTGTATATTAAATGCCTGAAGAAACAGTGAAAAGAAGATGGAGCTAGACTTTTTTCAGTAGTGCCCAGTGACAGATCAGGAGCCAAGAGCCACAAACTGAAACACAGGAGAGTCCATCTGAACATCATTAAACAGTTTTTCTCTGTGACAATGACCAAGCACTGGCACAGGTCACCGAGGGAGGTGGTGAATTCTTCCTCCTTGGGTATACTCAAAAGCCATTTGGACACAGTCCTGGGCAGCTGGCTTTAGGTACCCCTGCCTTAAGTAGGGGGGGTTGGGCAAGGCAACTTCCAGAGGTCCCTTCCAACCTCAATCATTCTGTAATTTGGTGATGAGATCTTTCATCTATTGTTTGGCTACCATGCCAATGCCATCACAGTCATATCTGAGGGCATGTGCACTCCCAACCAGGTGCAGACAGGCAGTAAACTGCCCAGCTCATCCCCCAGGCTGGCCAGACTCCCTTGCAGGTCAGGTGTGCAAGCACTTTGTGAATGCTTCCGCACAGTGCAATTCCTTCAGTAATGTGTCAGACTCTTACAGGGCATCTTAACCTCATGGTGGTGCTGTGTCCTGCTGCCTGATGCAGGTCTAGGGAATGGTTGGAGTTGAGGCAGATGAAGGAGATAGACCTACCAGAATAGATAATTGATCTTCTGGTCTGTGTTTAACCTCTAATGGTAACTAATTTTGTGTTGGATCTTTGTTACTTATGTGTGCAATTTTATAATTTTTGAGGTAAGAAACATCTTCGTGGTACTTTCAAAACTAGTTTTATGCTTTTAAAAACCTTATAAGCATTAAAGGAAAATAAGAAAGAAAAACATGAGGATTCTGCTTTTGGACGCTTATTCTGTGGCTGGAAGGAAATTGTGTTATCTATTGCATATGTGCTTAACCAAATCTGCATGAGCCCCCTGAAAATAAAGTAAATTACTCCTTTTCTGATGAAAAGCACTTCAGTAGAGCAAGTTAGTGTGACTATTATAGTTTTATTTGGATTCAAACATAGACTTTTCATGCTAAAAAATTTTATTTGGCAGTTTTTGAAAAATGACAGTGGAACTGGTGTTTGAAATGCAGCATCGGAGGAGATGGAAGTTCGGAAGGAAAAGCAGTTGGTGTCTACCTCCCCCTGGCTTGTCTAACAATGTTGTATTCCTTATAATTAATAACAATAATATGGGCTCCCTGGTAAAATGCCTATATTCAATTTTGTGGATCAATAACAAACACTATAGTATATATCGAATGTGGGATAGCATATCTGTGTAGGCATTATTTAGACTCAAGTGAATTAAATTCAAGGTCTTTATTCTAGTAAGTTGCTTAGTAAATTGAAGCTGTTAAAAAGCATCTTTTCAAATGCTGTTAGAAGTGTGAATGAGATGTGCTGTAAGATCGAAGTGTTTTTATTGTAGTTATTTACGTTTCATCTTTAAACTATTACTTGTGATAGACTTGAAAAAATAGTGCTGTAGCAAATTAATTTCATTTTGAAGTTCATTTCAATTTATTTGCAAATGAGTATTCAGTAATTTCTTGCAATAATTATTAGCCTGCAAATTTCTGAAAAAATATTTTTAAGGATTCTACTGGCAGTAGTGAGCTTTTTTATTTTTAAAATGGTATAATTTTTACTACATATTTTTCTCTCCATTTTTTAAAATAAAATTGCTTTCTCAAATATTCCCTTCCTACAAACTTGTTCTTCCTACTGATGTTGGGTAGGTTAGCATATCAAATCAATACCAATGGTGCAGGGATATAAAAAATTAAACTTTTTTTTCTTTTTTTTTTAATTGGAGCCAGTGTTCAAATAGAGTGTTTTAATTGCAGCTTCCCCTTACCTGGTTGCCTAAACTGAATTTTGATCTGTTAAGCACGAAGTCTTAATACTGTTGTGTGTTTTTCTTTTCAGAACATTTTCTACTGGATCCTCCTGGGGAAGTTTTGTACTTTTTTAGAATGAAATGGGTTCCACTTCATCTGATAACTGTGGCAGAGCTAGATCCTTGGAGCTGAAGCAGTCGGAGAAGAAAAGGTACAAATCTTAAACTTAAATGTTATCATAAATTACTAAAATAAAGGAAGAATCTGAAATATTTCATTCTGAGCATTTTGAGAGTAAACAATTTATATTGTAAATAATGGCATCATTCTGTGACAGCAGGGCTTGTACAAATCAAAAACTGTGTTGTACTAGGTAATCTTGCATGAAAGTAGATCTTTATTATAGCTTATAACACATATCATTAAAGATTTAATTCTGCCGCTGTGATGGCAGAATAGTGACTATCTGCTTGTCTCATGTATGCATTGCAATGCTTATTTTTATTTTGCTTCTGTGAATAATAGCAAAGAATAAAACTAAACTTGCTGATAATGTGAGGATAAGTTAATGAATAATGGGCAATGGAAGGTATTTGCTAAGCTTACCTGTGTCAGAGGTAAATTTGGTATGTTTATTTCTGGGGCAAAACTAATGATTCATAGCTGCTAAAAGTATCTGAAAATGAAAGTTCCTTATTCTTGGTGATCTCACAGTATGCTTTTGTCTTCCCACACAAAAATGTGGACTGTGACTGTGTTAGTTGACCTGAACCTACCTGAAGATGACGACATAATGGAGAATGCCACGCTCCACTGTGTTGAGCAAGCATGATGGCAGATATATCCACTCCTGCAACTGCCACAGACTGCATTACGTGTGAAAAAAATGAATTTTGAAAACTGTGAGCACAAAACAGTGCAAGAAGCCCCACAGTTACAGAGAGGAGCTGCAGAGCCCCAGCAAGCTTCTCTTCTTCATCATCTTTACCAAGCCAATAGTGCAACTTTCTTCATTGTGTCTCAGCTCTGGATACTCATTTCTCAGGGCTCTGTATGTTGCATTCTCACTTCATTCAGGCATTGCTCCTGCCTGGCTTTGGTCCTGCTTTTATTGTGGTTTAAAGGTGCATTTTTGAAATGTATATTTATAAGAGCATATATCAGCATTGTGAAGCTCCAGAATGTGCAAAATTGACTTTCTTCTGCTCTATTCACTCGGGCACCTCTTCAGCTTCCCTCCCAGAGTCCCTGGGGGAAGAAGTGCTACCTTACCTCTTGCCCTGGAAGTTGTGGTATGCCTTTTCATTAAGGTAGAGGGAGGTGGTGTGAATTCCAGAGGGTTTTATAATTTAGCAGCCTTTTAATAACCTCTGGTTGTGGGGGAATGTTTTAAAACTTGCATTTCTTGATAATAATGACAGACAGGCAACATGATTTTCGATCTAGCATACTCTGTATTACTTCTGAGATTGTTATTTCTCCTATGAAATGCTACAATAATAGGAATACTTTCTTATTCTCATGGTTATCATCTGCCTATAGTATTTTTTTAGCAGCTATTGTGATTGCTTGTCATTTTATTTAAGAAAAAAAAATCATTTTACTATCTTAGCTTCTGTGTGATTGTTAAAAGTATGGGCTTCAGGGGCAAGCTATTTCCTTTGTCAATGACGTGTATGCATACAAATGCAGGATATTCATCCTTGCTGTTGCCTTGAACAGAAAATGGTATTTAATGAAAAAAAATTCTGCTGAAGACAACATCAAAATGCTAGAGAACAGTTATGTTTTACCCTTTCTCTTGCTATACACTTCCAGTTGTCTCCAACCACAATGTGCCATAACCACATCACAAGCACTATTTCAAAGGAGGTTACAAAGCCACTGGTAATACCAGCACAAAGTATCATTTTCCATATGAACTCTGGTAGAAAGAGCTGAATATTTTCAGATAATGCGAGTTTCTTGTATTTATTCCGTTTTTCTCATGAACCTCAGCTTGACTTCTCAATTCTAACAACATCAGGGAGAAGTGAACCAAACCAGTAAATGTGTTTCAGCTCAGTGAAGGAAGAGCAAGGCTCATAGTTTCCATGGAACATAGTTTGAAATAGTGGTGCCTGACTATGGCAATTCAAGGTCACTGCCATTTCTTAATCCACTTTGAAGACCTAATTTTGCATCATAGATATTTTCATTTTGTGTCTGCTACTAAAAAAAACCCTTCAACTGTCAAAGAATTTGGCTCAAGTGCCATTCCCACTCCCATGACTTTAAGGAATTAAGCCCAGTTTAGTATCTTTTCTCTATACAAGTTATAGTGAAATAAGAAGTTGAAAGTATGATGTCATAGAATCATAGAATGGCTTGGGTTGAAATGGACCTTAAATATCAGCTAGTTCCAACCATGGGCAGGGTTACCTTTCACTGAACTAGGCTGCTCAGAGTCCCATCCAACCTTACCTTGAACACTTCCAGGGATGGGGCGGCCACAGCTTCTTTGGGCAATCTGTTCAATGCCTCACCACCCTCACAATAAACAATTTCTTTCTAATCTCTTATCTAAACCTACTCTCTTCCAGTTTCTTCCTTGTCCTGTCCCTACACGCCCTTGTAAAAAGTCCCTCTCCATCTTTCTTGTAGGCTCCCTCCAAGTACTGGAAGGCCACAATTAAGTCACCCCAAAGCCTTCTCTTCAGGCTGAACCACCCCAGCTCTCTCAGCCTTTCCTCACAGGAGAGGTGCTCCAGCCCTCTGATCATCTTGGTGGCCTCCTCTGGACTCCCTCCAACACGTCGATGTCCTTCCTGTGCTGGGGACTCCAGAGGTGGATGCAATACTCCAGGTGGAGTCTCATGAAAGCAATATCCTCTAACTTTTAGCAACTTCTAGTTGCTTCTAGAACATAAACTGCTGTTTCTAGCCAGCATCTGCATTATTTCTATTAGTGTATGTAGATTTCCTTCTGGTCAGAGATCTGTTAATGGAGGTTGAATCTAACACAGCAGCCGTGCCACGGACTGAGTGTAATTTACAAGTTAGGATATATGAAATATGTCCTTCTTCTTCCCATCATAGACAATATAAATCTTCTGCATATTCTGCATGTACAGCCTGATTTGTTAGCTCAGACTGCTCATGTTGTCTCTTTACAAAGACTCTTATGTCAGTGAAGCAGGGAATCATCTCATAAATAATGTCATTTAGTATTATTTAAGAGGATCTAATATTTCTTTTCTTTGCAAGATTTTTGCTACTTGCTGAGAAATAATCCCCCAGGATGGAATTTGCCATGAGGATTAACATTTGCCTGGAAGATCAATATTAAACAGTAAAAAAGTAATGCCTGCTCATGTCATGTACGTTGCTCTTAGTTTAGCCTTTTTTTTTCTGCTGCTCAAGCAGTGCAAACAAACAGAGCTTTCTGATCTAATTTCAGAGAATTTACCTGATAAATACAGAAATATATGTACAGAAAAATGAACTCCCAAATTGTCCATTTATTGTTTTAAAGACTGATCCTATAAACTACTAGTTATTACTTTTTTGATGTAAATTAGATGCTATTTCCCCACATTTGCTTTATATATTCTCCTAATTAAGGTAGATTAAAATTCATTTTGGACCTGAAAAAAAGCTATGACTTTTCTACAGTGTGCATTTATAAATTGAATTAGCTCATTTCAGTCAACTGCACCCTCTAATTTAAAACTGTCATCATAAACCATAATCACAAAAGGTATCTCAGTAATCAGGCTCTGATAATCTGATTCCTAAGGGGACATTTCAAAACCAGCAGACTTTGTTTCAATATCTCTTTTCTCAAGGAAGGATTGAATATAGGCTTCTACAAAGGAAACTTTACAAGAGTAAAACCAAAATTCATCGAAAAAGAAGATAATTTTCTCTTTTATATTTTACCCTCCTATATGTACTTTCAAGTAAGCAAATAAAACAATTATCTTACTGTGCTCCATAAGTTGGTTTCAACAACTTTTTCAAACTAGTATAGTTCAGAGAGCTTCAGTTGTTCACACCATTGTTGACTTGGTCATTATGAAACCAGGCCCTCACGAAATTAGCAGCAAATTTTGATAAGAGACATTGGTGAGGAGAGGCTGAAGGAGCTGGGATTGTTTAGCCTGGAGAAAAGGAGGTTGAGGGGTGACCTTATCACTCTCTACAACTACCTAAAGGAGGTCGTAGTCAGATAGGGTCAGTCTCTTCTCCCAGGTAACAAGTGACAAGACTACAGGAAGTGACCTCAGTTTTGCCAGAGGAGGTTTAGATTATATATCAGGAAAAGTTTTTTCACTGAAAGGGGTGTAAAGCATTGGGATTGGCTGCCCAGGGAAATGGGAGTCACCATCCCTGTAAATGCTAGAAAAATATGTGGATATGGCACCGAAAGACATGCTTTAGTGGTGAACATGCTGGTGGTGCTGAGTTGATGGTTGGATTTGATGATCTTAGAGGTCTTTTCCAACCTTAATGTTTGTATAACTCTATGATTTAATTTGGTTTAAGCTTTCCAGAGTTTGTGTGTTCCATCTCAGATGGAAAGGCTGCCAAATCCCTGTGGTCCTCAGGGGCTAAAAATCCATTTGTGATAAAAATGGTCATTTGAGGTGTCTGGTTTGGCTTTACTGCTGTTCCAGGAAGACACTTCCATAGAATCATAGAATCATAGAATCATAGAATCATAGAATCATAGAATCATAGAATCAGCTGGGTTGGAAAGGACCTTTGAGATCATCAAGTCCAACCCTTGATCCAACACTACCGTGGTTACCAGACCATGGCACTGAGTGCCACATCCAGTCTCATCTTAAAAACCTCCAGGGACAGAGAATCCACCACTTCCCTGGGTGGCCCATTCCAATGTCTGATTACACTCTCTGGAAAGAATTTCTTCCTAATATCTAACCTAAACCTTCCCTGTCAGAGCTTAAGACCATGCCCTCTTGTCTTACTGATAGCTACCTGGGAGAAGAGACCAACCCCCACCTGGCTACAACCTCCTTTCAGGGAGTTGTAGAGAGTGATTAGGTCTCCCCTGAGCCTTCTCTTCTCAAGGCTGAACAACCCCAGCTCCCTCAGCCTCTCCTCACAGGACTTGTGCTCGAGTGCCTTCACCAGCCTAGTTACTCTTCTCTCCACCTGCTCCAGCACCTCAATATCCTTCCTGAACTGAGGGGCCCAGAGCTGGACACAGCCCTCCAGGTGTGGCCTCACCAGCACTGAGTACAGGGGAAGAATCACTTTCCTGGACCTGTTGGCCACACTGTTCCTGATCCAGGCCAGGATGCCATTGGCCTTCTTGGCCACCTGGGCACACTGCTGGCTCATGTTCAGCTTCCTGTCAATCCAAACTCCCAGGTCCCTTTCTGCCTGGCTGCTCTCCAGCCATGCTGTCCCCAGCCTGTAGCGCTGCAGGGGGTTGTTGTGGCCAAAGTGCAGGACCCGGCACTTGGCCTTGTTGAACCTCATCTCGTTGGAATCAGATCAACTCTTCAGTCTGTTCAGGTCCCTCTGCAGAGCCCTCTTGCCTTCCAGCTGATAGACAGTCCCACCCAGCTTGGTGTTATCTGCAAATTTGCTAATGGTGGACTCAATCCCCTCATCTAAATCATCAATAAAGATATTAAACAGGACTGGGCCCAACACTGATCCCTGGGGGACACCACTAGTGACCAGCTGCCACCTGGATGCAGCACCGTTCACCACCACTGTCTGGGCCCGGCCATCAGCCAGTTCCTAACCCAGCACAGAGTGCCTCTGTCCAAGCCATGGGTTGTCAGCTTTTTCAGGAGTATGCTGTGGGAGACGGTGTCAAAGGCTTTGCTGAAGTCCAGATAGACCACATCCCCAGCCTTCCCCTCATCCACCAGGTGGGTGACCTGATCATAAAAGGAGATCAGGTTGGTCAGACAGGACCTTCCTAAACCTGTGCTGGCTGGTTCTGATCCCTTGTCCATCCTGTAGCTGTTGTGTGATTGCACTCAGGATGATCTGCTCCATAACCGTGCCAGGCACTGAGGTCAGGCTGACAGGCCTGTAGTTTCCGAGGTCCTCCTTCTGGCCCTTTTTGTGGATGGGCGTGACATTCACCAACTTCCAATCATCTGGGACCTCCCCAGTGAGCCAGGACTGTTGGTAAATGATGGAGAGCAGTTTTGAGAACTCTTCCACCAGCTTGCTCATCACCCATCTGGTCCCATAGACTTGTGAGGATCCAAACAGCTCAGTCAGTCCCTAACTGTTTCCTCCTGGATTACAGAGGGGCTATTCAGATTCTTATATCTTTCTACAAGCTCCAGAAGCCAGCTGTCCTCAGGACAACCTGTCTTACCGTTGAAAACTGAGGTAAAGAAGGGGTTAAATACCTCAGCCTTTTCCTCATTTTTGATAACTATATTCCCTCCCATGTCCAGTAAAGAATGGAGGTTTTCCTTGCCCCTCCTTTTGCTATTGATGTATCTGCAGAAGGACTTTTTGTTATCCTTCACAGAAGTGGCAAGATTAAGTTCAAGTTGTGCCTTCGTCTCTCTAATTTTCTTTCTACATGACCTAACTATATTCTGAAACTCCTCCTGAGTAGCCAGCCCTTTTTTCCATAATTGGTTAGCTCTCTTTTTTACCCTAATTTCCTTCAAAATCTCCCTATTCAGCCACACCGGTCGTCTTCCCCACTGTCTTGCCTTTTGGCAGACTGGGACAGCCTGTTCCTGTGCTTTCAAGACTTCCTTCTTGAAGCATGTCTATTCCTCCTGGACCCTTTTGTTTTCAAGGGTTGTTTTCCCAGGGTGCACTCTGAACTAGTCTTCTGAATAGGCCGAAATCTGCCCTCCAAAAGTCCAGCGGAGAGGTTTTATTGATGGCCCTCCTTGCATCCCATGGTCCAGTGTCTCACATTATGTATAGTCCTGTTTCACAGATGAAGCAAATGTAGTCCTCAATCCATTTTAGAAGCTGGATGTTTAGAATCCACAACCTTGCAATATTAATTTAGTCTTCCTTGCCCTGTCTCTGAGCAGAAGCAGATAAGAATGAAGACATGCCTATGGTCACTTCCCTTCTCTCAGTTACAGAAGAATTATAGTTTAGGTTGAAGGATGCCTTCAAAGGTCATCTAGTTCAACCCCCTACTCAAAGTAGAGTCATTCCCAAAACTGGGTCAGCTTGTTTGGAGCCTCATCCAGTTGAGATAATAATATTTCCAGAAACATTGATCCCATAGCCTTTAGGGGTATTGTATCCTAGCACTCATTGTGAAAAACATTGCCTTAAGTTTAAGCTGTATAATAAAGGGCAGCTAAAGATACATTTTGATCTCTGATTTAGGGTTATTCAGGAATTTCAGACTCCAGACTAGGAGGAGCTGTAGCCTAGGATTAGGAATTTTAAATGTTACAGGACTGTAAATTTATCTAAAAACTGCACTATGGCCTGATCTAATAAACATTTTGACTGCATTTGTCAAAGGCCGTTTCTTAACTTCCAGTCCACTGATGTATCCTGGCTCCTTTTTTGCAATGTTCTCTGCTGAATTAAATCTTCTTGCTGTATCTGGTACCTTTTCTTCCAAAGGAAGAATGCAAAAGAGAAGTAAACAACAGAAACTCCCTGTGAAAGAAAGTGCTCAGGCTGTCTGTTGTTTTGGTGTGTAGATCAGTTCCCAGATTTGTCTGTCTGCTGTTTGGTGTTTTGGTGAGTAGATCAGTTCCCAGATTTATAAACAAATTATGAGGTAAAAGGCAAAGTGGATGGCTAACTAGCCATAGAGTACATGGACTTGAAAATTGAATTTATAAAAGTTGAATGTGGGAGAACATGAGGAGAAGGAAGAAATGAGACAGGAGACAATGCCAGAAAGAAGATTTAATTGAGAAAAATAGGAGTTTGTACAGACAAGCACCTCTGAGCAGCTCAGAGGAGAAAAAAAAGAGACTTTGCTCACATTAATTCGGATTTAGCAATGAGACAGTAATGTCAAGATAGAGAAAAATATTGAAAATACAGTTGCAAAATGAGATTTATGATAATCCTGTAAAAATATACAGATGTCAAAACTTTCCATACTCTGGCTTTAAAAAGCTGTTTTCCACAAACTCAGTTTTGCGTTTGTTGTATCTCTTAGTTATAGCAATGGAAAATGGAATATGAACAAAATGGGAAGCAAAGGGAAATAGAGATAGATTAGGCTTTTAAACAGAACAATTGCAATTTTAAAGGAAACAGTAGGAAAAAGACAGTGGTATTGGTAGCATTTTCCAGATGAAATACCATAACCTTGATTCTCTAAATATTTTTTAA
Source organism: Pipra filicauda (assembly GCF_003945595.2). Classification (NCBI taxonomy): domain Eukaryota; kingdom Metazoa; phylum Chordata; class Aves; order Passeriformes; family Pipridae; genus Pipra; species Pipra filicauda. The sequence goes on from NW_024104292.1 coordinate 2,833,696, forward strand.
AATGTATTATGGATCATTAATTGTTTTGCCACATAAAAGTTAAAAAGCGAAAATATTAAAGCGAAAATATTAAAATAACTACCTAAGCTGCTGAGAAATTACATATTTTTCAATATAGATTTGTTTTTAAACTATTATACTTGTTAATTCAAGAAGAAATTTAGTGATTTTATCATTGGACACTAAGTGATTTCTTATCCAAATGTTTACTAACTATAAAAAAGATTTAAAGAAATTGAAAATTTTTTTGCTGTTTTTATCAGTGCTTGAGACATTAAAACCTGTCTCTCTTTATCTTTTTTGTATAGTGTAAAAGCAGGCACATGAACATATAAACCAGAAGAACAGGTCTTCTAAAGATGTCTTCTGTATTTTTATCAATTTAGACCTTCAATTTTGCTGTTCTCTGACAAAAATCTTCTGTAGAAATTAGGACATTTCAGACTTTAGGCCTTGCTTTTTAGGACATGTGTTTTTTTCAGTCCAGAGCAATATACCTGAAGAGATGATAAAGAGAAGATCTGAAATAAGAGTGGCTGTAGCACATAGGACCACATTATGTTTATTGATGGTGCAGATTCCCACCATTATTTGTAGTAAAATGTGTTAAATGGCAGCTGAATGCTCAGTTAGAAAATGTCCTTTAAAAACTTGTATCACTCTGAGGAAGATGATAGAGAAGCAAGTTCACTTCTGTCTGGTATTTTTCAAAGCCTTTGCTTTGTTTTTGCTACCAGGTCATTCAGTACTGAATAGATAGTAAGGCATTATTTCACTTACAAATAATGAAAACCATATTAACTAGAACTTAATTAAGGCAGACCCAAAACTTGAACTGTTGAAGCTTTGGGTTTTGGGTCTGCCTTTTCGTAGCATTGGTTCCATTGGCCATCCTTTCTAAAATTTCTATCCATTAATAGCTTACGTATATTCTTTACTAAAAATTCAATAAAAGATCTGCATCTAAATTATAAATATATTATATAGATATAATTATAAATTATACCCTTTTATAATCCAAATAATTTTTTCTAAGCATTTCTATTTATAATTTTTAGCCATATAATAATGTCCAAAAATATAGTTGTTTTTTAATGAGAGAGATACCTTCTATTACTATATGTACATAATTAAACAAATTAGAACAAGAAATATCACCAACAACGCATTTGGGGGCAGTTTTCTTCTGTGATTTACTGCATCCTTCTGGACTACTGTGCATTGGTTTAGTTACAGTTGCCTACACTTTATCCACCCACAGGGTTTGACCTAACCTTGCATATAGAGTCTAAAATGTTTGTAAGAAAATTCCAAACATTATTAAACATTTCCCTGTGCAGGTTAATAAAGGGGCCCTTCTGCAGTCTAGGACAAATTTTCATGTGCGGCTTAAGGCTGTGTAATTTTCATCTTCCGCAACAGTGCACACACCACTGTGTTTGCATATCTATTTCCTTGTGGACTTCCATCATGGAGCTTTGCTATCACAGTTTAAACAGCTTCTGAGTTACTGTTGCCCAGGATGGGCTTTACATAAGCTTTCCTATTTTCTGTTTCTAAGGCAGATGGAGTATATATAAGATCTTGGATGTCAGCTATGTAAAAAAGTCACCATTTATACAGAAATCTGTGCTTCACAATGTCATCCTCAGGGGGTCTGCGAGAGGATGGCAAGGTGTGTTTCACTTTGAGAATATCAGTATTAGGTATTTCACTGGTAGGAACTGGGGAAGCCTCACCTCCCACGAGTACCTACAAGAGCTGCTGTAGATGGATGACCACTATTAGCTGGATTTGAACTGGTGACTTTGATATAAAAGCCTTTATGTCTGAAAATGAATCTCCAGATTCAACTGGTTCTTGACACTTCTGCTCTTTATTGCCTGTGCTTTTCCTCTGCTGAGAAAATGCTGGGGTCATTCACAAGTCGTTAAGTCCTGGATCAGTGATACAGTTCCTGTGTGTTTTTGCAGAGCTCTCACCTCTTGCAATAGTTGCAGACTTTGTCACACTGTCTGCAGATCCACAGGTCGCAGCAGGACAACTTCGTGTGCCCAGTGACTGCCAGCAGTTTCACAGTATTTCTTCTACGGTAATGTCCTGTCATCTGTATAGAATACAGCAAATTGCCTTTGTACCTCTGTCGGTTCAGTGGCTCAGAAGAAAGAGTTCATCCTCTCCATGCCTTCTGCAGTGGTATGAAGAGTTGATTTTCTTTGGATTTGTCAGACTGTAACGGCAAAGAAACTTTCAAGCTAACACTGAACTGATTTGGGATTAAATACAGTTTCATAGCTATCTCCTGAGTATGAAGTAAACAGAAAGAAAAAGTGCTATTGAGAAAAAGCAGGTGGCAATCAACAATTTGAAAGGAATATTTTAGTTATATGCTGTGGTTCAACATATAAAGCGTGTGGCTTGATGGTCCTGACTTGCCCACCAAGCGTTCTGCTAGGCCTAGTTCTGGGTTTGTTTACCTCTGTTAAGGACAATTAGTCTTTTCTGTGTCCCAAGGAAGAAACATGAAGGAATCCCACTAATGATCATGTTTGCTCATGTGCCTTCCTCTATAAACTAACAACCATAGCCAGACTGGTAAATGAAATGATACAGGGGATTCTTTCTGGCCAGGACAACTGGCATGGCACAGAACACATCCCTCCAGCTGGATTCTCTTACACCCCCAGAGCAGGATGGTTGCATAAGAAGTGTCTGTTTGGGCTTGGCTAACCCCCAAACTATACGCAGGCACTGGAGAGAAGTCTGAGCTAATGTTGGAACATGGAGCTCAATAAATGTCAAAAAGTATGGACAATTGCATGTCAGTGCTTCAGCCTGTTCCCTCACCCTTATATTTCCTGGAGCACATATGGCAAACTTGGATGATCACACACATTTCACCCCAAATATTTCCTTTTCATTTTAAGATGTTACATAATAAAAATTATGTTTATTTGGTCTTAGTTTAATGATTAAATACTTTTAAAAAAGTTTTTTTCACCAGAATTTGTCTTCCTCCCTTGGATTTTATGGGGAAAAAACAGCAACAACAACCCTCCCCCCTAGAAAAGCCTGAACCTGTTATCAGCCAGTCTGCAGAAATAACAAATTCCTAACATTGTATGACAGTTGTCTTTGCCAATTAGTCCACCTGAGTGAGTTCAGCTAACAGGTGCATTTAAGCTCAGTGTGACTACCTTCATCACACTCTCCGGGAAGAGGACAGCTATGTTTGGTTTTGAATTAGACATTAGGGAAAAAAAAAAAATCTAGCTCTGTTGCCTGTCTGTGTGTGACTGAAAGCCAGTCCTGCAGAGGCTGGTGCAGAGTGTCTGTGACTGGGAGCTGTATGTGTGTCTGAACAAAGAAATGGAAATCATTGAAAGAAACACTAATTAGCTCTTATGAATGTTTCTGGTTTTAAATTACCTCTTGAGAAAAAAAATAAATTCTTTCCCAAGATTATAATTAAGCTAAAGGATAAATAAATCTCATTTCAAATGTTAAGGAATTAGTAGAATTTCTGTTGATGTTGCATATAGTTAATATGTGTGTGATAAGGAAATATCAATCCTGTATCTGTGCCTGCACATGGACTTGAGCAGTCATATTTTAAGAGCAATTAACTTGGTCATTGTTTATATGATATAGCATGTAGAATATGTCACTTAGGTTTTCTCCAGTATGCAAGGCAGGATATAAATACAGAATTTAATAGATCTCCATTGATATTTACAGCTGTAAAACATGACTAAATAAGAAATAAAGAAAAAATACCCAGTGGTTTTAATATTATTTTCTACATGCCTACCCATCTTTGAGCTTAAATATTAATAAAGCCATTTTACATGGGTAAATTATTAAAGCCTTCAGACCTAGTCAGAACAAAGACATGTAAGAGAGAGATTTTGATTTCAAGCTTTGTCAGTTTTGAATGTAACACTCAGGTTTTGTTCTGTGTCATTAGTCAATTTTATCATAGGTTCTCTGTCAGAAAATTCAGCAGTGTTACTCATCTCCTAGAAAACAGTTTTTTGTCCTCATTCCTTGGCAGTAGCTCCCCACCAGGCTCTGCCTGGCTCTACAGCAGCAAACCCAGCATGATCAAGGAACAGACCGTGAGCACTGGTGTGTGACCATCTTGGTCAACTATTATCATGGTGTCTAGTATGTTTTTGGCCAGTGTTTAGCAGAAATATTTTAAACAGTGGGTGGTCATCATTTAGCATTTTCCAGGGGTGAGGGGTAAGTCCCATTGCCAGTCTTGTGAGGCCCCCTCATTTGGGAGCAAATTCACCTTTACACTTCCATTCTCAGGGCTTAAAAATGAAGGCTTTTTTCTTATTTCCATGCATTCATGTGCCTTCTCACTTCATGCTAAATGTGCACTGCTTTCCTGCACTTTTAAAGAAAACTAATGTATTTTATAAAAACACTTATAGGCTCAGGCATATTTCCAGAGACAGTAGTGCAGTGTAGCAGCTTCACTGTAAAACTGACGTTCCAAATTTCTGCAGAAGAACTGCTTGGTGAAGACAAGCCCTTACCATGTAAAAGCCAAGAATGATTTTCTTAATGCAAAAAGGTTATTTAATTAGCCAGTTAAAAGGAATAAGATAATTTACTTTTTAATTGGATTGTTTTGATGAGAAGGTCCAGTGAGCAGTGATAATCCATTAACACTTTGTTTTGTAGGCAGCACAAGTTCTGTTTTTCACTACTTAATTGTGAATTTTCCTTTTTTTAAAAATTTTTAATTTATTTTGGTTATGCACATACATTTCTGTTGAGTTTCTATTTCTGGAATAATTAAGCAGAAATCCTATTTCCTATGAACATAAATTCAATACACAAATATGATGTACTTACTTCTGCACATGACAAACATTTGTGAGCTGCTGACTGATTTTCTAACCCTCTGTCTTGCATTGCTGAATCTTGTACTTACTAAAAAAATCTACTGAATGTCTTGCTGTGCTAACTCACTGCTGTGTCATCCCAGGGTTACTTCTGTCTGCAAAACCTTGTTCCTGGTAGTTCCCACAGTTCATGTTATTAGCTCACAGAAGGAACTGATTGAATTTAGTTTGAAAACTTTGAGCTGACAAGTCCTCAGGTGTCCATGTCTTTTCTTTCTCTCTCTGTGTTTCCTGACACTGAAGGTGAAAGCTAGGGTGAGGAAAATCTCTTCTAGGATGTGATATTTTTAATTTTTAGCTGTCTTCAGGTTTTGTCCCAGGGAGACTTTTCCTATTAAACTACACTTGATGATGAAGGGAGAAAAGCTAAGGATGGTTCAGAAAAAATATTAAACTATCCAGGTCCATTATAACTATATTCTAAAGGTAGGATCATCTCATCTGACTTAAGATATGTTATTGCAGGATTCACTTCTCTGAGTTTTCTTTTCAGTTATTGAGGGCAAGATGACATGATTTAGACTTTCAGCAGGAAAAGAATTCCTTAAGTCACAAAACTAATGTGAAAACTGTGTAGAGGAGGAGGAAAAATGGCCAGTCTTGTCTGCTTCAGAGGCTGCAGCACAGACTTCTTGATCATATGTGCTTATTCAGTCCTACTATCAGGTTTGGAACAGAAAAATATATAACTTCATGAATGCGATATTTCTATTAATGCATTTTTTCCCCGAGTTTTTTCCTGTTTTCCATCATATTTTCTGTGTAACCCAAATTGCAAGTAGAGAGCTCTCTCTGAGCCACTGTGGTCCTGGCATTCTGTTATGATCGGTACCTGTCTGTAGACATTAAGCTTATTTGTCCTGGAATGTTGAGATACAGAAAGGGGGCATAAGCTGGGGTGCTTTTTTCCTTAAACTGTAATTTCTCATATGGACCACAAAAGAATTTTTAGTGCCTTGGAGAACTCTTTCATTTGAGGATTTGTAAAGCACTGTCTGAGGCAATTTCAGAAATGTTCTCACTGATAATGTCTGAAAGGTATATGAAATACCAGAAGACTGAAACCAGACAAATATAGTGCGCAATTTTGAAGAAGTAGGAAAGGGAAAAGCAGAGGGGGATTATAAGCCTGACACTTATCTTCAGTTACCTCAATAATTCTGGAAAGTAAGAGATCTGTCTACAGAAATGAGTTGTAGGTATGGTACATCTTAGCTTCAGAAAGGCTTTTGGCACTGTTTCACCCATCTTTCTTACAAACAAACCTGTTGAGATGTTCTTGAGAAAAGTACTATGCCATGGGTGCAAAAGTGGTTGTACAAATATACAGAGAGCAGTTTCACTTTTTTTTTTTTTAAAAATGGAAATGTAAGACATATAGATCTTGCGTTGTTAAGAACTTCTATTAACCACTTGAATTATTGCTATTTCAGACTACCTGAAACCAGAAGAGAATTAAATTATTTTGGAGGGCAGATTAGAATTCATCAAGTCTTCATAGACTGGAGGTATGATATGAAAATAATACGAAGCTCTTCAAAACAACACAAGGTACTGTAATTTAATGGAAGCAACCAACTACAGATATGGACCTGTAACGTGATATGACTGCGCTGTCTATTGCTGGAAAGTCTTTCACAGGAATGGTTCTCTTTTGGGTACTGAATGAACTTCAGGAAAAATACAGACCAACAGGAGATTGTTAAGACAACATGACATATAAAAAAATGACTGAGGATGTCAATGCTTACTATTGAATAGGGACACAATTACTGCACACAGTTACACAACTTTGTTGTAAAGAAGAGGAATCTTTTCTACCGATTCAGTATAGATAAGATAAGAAAGAATGTTTGAATTGCAGCAAGAAAAAAAGCTTTTTATACATTTGGAAAAATATTTGAACTGTAAGTATAATGTAATACTGGAATAAATCTCCTGGGAACTTTGGATATTCCCTACCACTGAATATATTTAACAAGAGAGTACATTTGAGAACTGTCAGCCAGTTTTTCAGGTTCATTTTTGCACCATTTTATCAAAAATCTGTGAATTGGATGGATTGTGTTTTCTGTGGGAAGCATAACCTGAAGATTTGCTGTACATGAGAATTGCATGGTTTCATTACTTACTGAACATAACTTTCAGCACTGGTCAACTTTCACTTCATATTTCCATAGAAAAGACAAGGTAACAGTAGCTGTGGCTAAGCACTTTCTTAAAAAATGTTTAATCCTTTTTTTTAACCTATTGTTTTTATGAGTAATATTGAAAAAAAGAATTAAAATAGCTGTTAAATTCTATGTGATAGTTCCTAACTGGAATATGTTTCTTCATCTGAGCTAATAATTTACATTAGGTGAATAACAAGATGGGTTTTAAAAATGCTCATTTGTTGCTTAGAAAGTAGCAGGTGGTTGACTTGTTACATCAGTCTTTTTTTAGCACTTTAAATTTCAGGATCATTTCTTATATCCTGCTATCTTCCCTAATACAGTGTTTTTATCAGCTCCTTGTAGACTGGAAATAACCTATGGTTTAATATTATTCTCAATAAGAGTGAGATTTTTCTGTTTCTTAGTATTTTTTTGACCTAAGAAATTATTTGCTGCTTCACCAGCATAAGAAGTACACTAAATGAAATATGAAGAATGCAACATGGAAGAAATACAACTCAAAATCAAAAAAACAAATAAACTATAAATGCTGCACATTTAATGGTTTAAGAAGGATCTATTTATTAAAAATGTCTAAACATAGTTTTTTAGGATATTACACAAGTGCTCATTTGCTCACTAATAAATCCTTATTAGTCCTTCATGCTGATACTCAGCATGGCTACAGACCTTGGTTCCACTATAGCATCATCATCATCATCATGGCTGGGCTTCATGAACGAAGATTTGGGAAGGCTCTATCCACATTTGTTACAAGCACGCTGGTGGCTTATGAGGCCAATACGTGACAGACAAATCCGATTGCAAAAGGCACAGCAGAAAGACTCCTTAGATGGTGTATTCTGCAATACACGGTTCTTTCTGCGTTGCCTTTTCTCCTCGAGAGTGATCCTGCGTGTGTTCTCAAAGGAGACAGCTGCGTTATAGATGGTGTGTCTCCAGGCCTCCCGATTGGAGGCCAGAGTAGACCAGTTATGGTGATCAATATGGCCAAGGCTGAGATATTGTTTCAGGGAGTCCTTGTATCTCCTCTTCGGGGCTCCTCTCATGTGGCAGCCAGTGGCACGTTCACCATAGAGTAAGATCTTAGGGAGGCGGTGGTCCTTCATCCTTGAGACGTGCCCTGCCCATCGCAGCTGCGTTCTCAGTAACATGGCCTCAATACTTGTAACTGCTGCTTGTTCAAAAACAGATGTATTGGTCACATAATCTGACCAGTGGATGTTTAGGATTGTACGGAGGCAGCGTTGATGGAAGCGTTCTAGGAGTTGCAGGTGGTGGCGGTAGATGACCCATGATTCGGAACCGTATAAGAGAGTAGACAAAACTATGGCTTTGTAAACACTGATCTTGGTGCTTTTCTTCCACTATAGCATACTGCTCTTATATATTGCAATTGAGACTGTGAATAACAGGCTGTTTTTCTACCTAGTGAATTAAATATAGGTTACCACAGGATATTGTGGGTTTTGTTTGTTTGCTTGCTTGGTTTGATTTGTTGTTTTTTTTCCTGTTAAAAAGAACTGGGATTGTTTAGTATATTTTTATTTTTAATATGGGTCTGTAAACAAGGAAGATGTTGACCCACCTTGGATGAAGACTCATAGTCCTGGTTCTCTTCTATGCCTTTACGTATTCTAAACATATACATAAACCTTTTCTAGATGGTGATCAGATTTTTTTTCTTGGTTATCTGTGGGCGATGCAGCTGCTCAGCACCTCACCACAGGTAATGCAATCAATCATTCTGTAAGGCAGACAACCTGAGTTTCATAATGAAATTTATGTCTGTCTTGAAGTTTAATCTAATTTAAATCCTTATAACAGAAATGAGGAAAATTTATACTTTATTTTTTATTTAAAAATTTACATTATATTTCTATGCATTTTTATTTAATTTCCTATACATATATATTTTGAGTCTTCTCAAGAACCTTTCATCTATTCAGTGATTACTTGAATGTCTGAGATTTGCAAGAGAGAAATCTCTCAAGCTTTATTCTATACCTTTTGTCATATTTCATTTCTTTGCATTCAATTATGCACCTTTAGGAATTGGTCTTTCTATCTTCTGTTGCGTTTCCTAGAAAAGGTTTAGCAGTTAAATAAAACAATAGTAAAGCAAAGATGACATTTATGGGTCTGAAATACACCATTCAAAAGCATTAGTAACAAAAATTACTGCACTGGGACTTAGTCAGAACAGCTGGCATGGGGCTGAGGTTTGAGGGGATGAGGTAAAAACCAGATAGGCCAGTTTGCCTTCTTGAATCTGTTCCTGAAGTTCATATACAGCTCCAACTCCTCTTCTGAAGGTTTTATGGGAACAATGTTCTTCATCATAGCAGAAACTCATTGAAACTGGATTGTGTTCTCTTACTTATACCTGGAATCAGAACCACATCCTCTCTTCAGGTTAATAACCTCCTTGTTACACTTTGGAGACTTGTAAGTTGTAAATTCAAGTAGTCAAAAATTGAAAAATGAACAGATTTATTTGGCCATTTCCCTGTTTTGATTCAGAAGCTTTGTGTGTATCCAGTGTGTTATTACCTCTAAATATACACTTGTTCCCAACAGAATGCTTGTCTCAGTGCAAAGAATAGAAATGCAAAGGGAAAGAACTGAGATTGTGCAGGCTAATAAAAATCCGACATTTCCTTTTAGTCACTTGAGAGCACAAACAATTGTTTTTCATTAACATTACTTTTAGCCATGTACACAAGCATATAGTCATAAGAAAAAGAGTGACTATGTACAGTAAGAAATTTGTGCAGAGGACATAATAATGTACCAGGGATTTATGGATTACTTTTGATAGTTGCTATAGACTTCTATGTGACTTGTGTAGATGTTCCCAAAAGTGAAGCACATTTTTCTTTCCTACTTCTTTTCTTATTTACCTTGTTCCTAGAAAAGAGAACTGCATAGTGCACATGGGGTACATAAAGTCTCCACCATACTTATGTCTTATAGTTCTTTGCCTTTAGGTTGTATGGCTCTGGGGCTTGATTTTTTTCTGTCTTATGTACAGTGTAAGAGAACAGCATAAAGAAGAAATTGGGGACTTTGTGTGAATCATGGGATAAATATTTATGTATCTAATAAAGAATCTGGCTTTGGGTTTGACACATCTCGAATGAAATCAAACGCAGTGAGCTACTGATGTAAGAAGAGGATCTGTTTAAAATTGAGAATGGTATGAGATATGTTTTCGGATGTCAGAGAATTCCACCTGATTTTTCACACATTTCCCACATGTTATGAGTTGCAAGTTGATTAGGGAATGAACTGAGGCTCCAGCTCTATTCATATAAGTAATCAGATGTTTTTAATAAAGATTTTTAGTGGCTTTTGAGATGGTCCTGTGTCATGACATCTCGGTCTGAAACAGATTTCAGAGATAAAGGCTTTTTTTTGTTTGTTTGTTTGATAGATTTTTTTTTTGTTTGGGTTTGGGTTTTTGTTTGGTTGGTTTGTTTTGGTTTGTTTTGGTTTTGTTTTTTTGTGTTTTGTTTTTTTTTTCCACTTTCTTTCTTTTTTTTTTTTCTGTTTTGTTTTGTTTTGTTTTCCCTAGGCTTAGTTTGGGAAATATAATGAGGTACAGAAGGGAGAATTATTAATCTATTTAAGAGGAAATTAATTTGATCTGAACTGCCTTTGTTTAGAAGAGCACAACCGCATTGCCTTGCATGCCATGGGTTTTATGCATTGAAAATTTATTCCTTTGACATTATTTAATTAAAGTCAATTCCACATATACTTGAATATTTTACAATTTCATAACAAACTATCATTACTGGTGGCTGCAAGTTTTTCGTGCCACTGCCTTTATGATCTTATAAACAGGAGGTTGTGATTTGCCATTACAAGCCAGAAGGAGGAGGAGGACGCAAGAGTCTGATTATATGACGGTGAGGAAGCTCTATGTCATGAAAACATTGTGTTAGTACCTAACAAACTTTGGACAACAAGTACAAGAAAACCTATGGTTGCTGTAGCAAAGAAAGACAACAGGATTTATCAACAAAAGCATCACCAGCAGAAATAAAGTCATAATCTTATTCTACCTGTCAGGCCACACCTGGAACACTGTGTTCAGTTTTGGTCCCCTCTATACAAAAATGATGTGGACAGGATAGAGTGGGTCCAGAGAAGGGGCATAAAGACGATCCAAGGACTGGGAAGCCTAACATATAAGGGAAAGGCTGAGAGATCTGTGTTTGTTCAACCTTGAGAAAAGAATCACAGAATCACAGCATATGCTGAGTTGGAAGGAACCCACAAGGATCACCGAATCCAACTCTTAGCTCTGCACAGGACCACCCGCAAGAGTCACACAATGTGCCTGAGACTATCATCCAAATACTTCTTGAACTCTGCTAGTCCTGGTGCTGCGACCACTGCCCTGAGGACCCACAAGGATCCCTCAATCAAAGTCCAACTTCTGGTCCTTCACAGGACACTGAAGAATCACACCGTGTTCCCGAGAGCATTGTGCAAATTCTTGAACTCAGACAGGCTTCGTGCTGTGACCACTTCCCTGGAGAGCCTGTTCCAGTGCCCAACCACCTCTGGGTGAAGAATGCTTTTCTAATATCCAACCTAAACCTCCCCTGATACAACTTCAGACCATTCCCTCGGGTCCTGTCACTGGTCACCCCAGATAAGAGATTGGTGTCTGCCCCTCCTCTTCCCATCATGAGGAAGCTGTAGACTGCAATGAGATCTCCCCTCAAAATATTCCAGGCTGAACAGATCAAGTGACTTCAGCCACTCCCCTACAGCTTCCTTTCAAGGCTCTTCACCACCCTTGTTGCCCTCCTTTGGACATTCTCTAAGAGCTTAATATCTTTCTCATATTGTGGTGCCCAAAAATGCACAAAATATTCAAGGTGAAAACTTAAGGGTGACCTTGTCACCATGTTCCAGTATCTAAAGTGTGCTACAAAGAAGATGGAGACTCCTTTTTTAGGAGGAGTCATGTGGAAAAGAGGAGGGTGATGGGTACAAGTTAATCCTGGGGATATTCTGATTAGACACAAGAGGAAAAGTTTTGACAGTGAGAACAATCAGCCATTGTAATAATCTCTCCAGAGAAGTGGTGGATTCCCCAACATTGGACACTTCTAAGATTTAGCTGGATAAGGTGCTGGGCCATCTTGTCTAGATGGTGCTTTTACTAGGTTTTGCCAAGATAAGTTGGACCAGAGGATCCTTGAGGTCCCCTTCCAATCTGATATTCTATGATTCTATTAACAAACCACTTGAATGAATATCAAACGAATATTTTCTTTGACGCTTCTATCTTTTTCAATATGGCAATATATAGATATATATTTTTAATGAGGGTAGTCTGTTAAAAACATGTATCTTAAAATAACTGTGAACATTTACCCAGTGATATTCCTAAATATACAATCTACTTATGACCACACCAGAATATGATTTCATAACAGAATTGAAACACTATTATATATACACTACGATGTAGTAAAAGGTTACTGAATAAATTCAGGGCTAAGTGACTAATTTTTAATGGATATTAATGAATCTTCCAGCTGTAACTTAAAATCTCTAGGAGCCATTGTTCTCAAATGTCATTGTTGGGCCTCTTTTTCATGTTATTCCTGGGTCATCCTGCCACCTGCCCCTGCTGCTTCCTGGACCGCCAGTAGTGCTGTTGGCTGGCATCCAGCCTCCTCTGGACTGATGTCCACTGCCTCCTGTTCCCTTGTAGAACTGACCTGGGCTTGAGCTCTGGCAAAGCTGGTACTGACCTCAGTGTAGCTTGACAAACACTGCAGTCCAGCTCACAGTATTTTCTCTACATTCCCGTAAATTATGTTACTTTCTGTTCTCCCATCCAGACTTCTTCCACAATGCACCCAGTCCATGTTTGGAGAGGACCAAGACTTTGCTCCAGCCACTCTCTATATAATCTCCTCTGCAGCCCTGTTTTGAGCAGTTCCCCTAATTCCTGAAGCTTTTTGCAGTCTTACACAAAACTGTTTTCTCCAGCCTGAACTGGTTACACCAGAAAAGGAGAAGTAACATTTCTGATGTCTTCTCTTGTCACCATGACAGAGGGTGGATGGAGAAGCTGGTGGTTAATTGGAGCTGCTTTGGTCCCTACTCAAATCCTTGCCTGGTGCCTCTTGTCTCTAGATAAATAATGGGCTCAGTCGTAGTGTGGACAACTTCCAGTGAACAGAATGATCCAGGGAGAGATTTGACATAAAAAAGAGCGTAAATGAGTATTGGGTGGAGTATTGTTGGGGTTTATCACAATTTGGAGAAGAATCACCTCCCACTTCAAGAACTTAGACCATCTTTCCATAGGAATATTTCTACCTAACTACCAGATGTTATAACTTGAGAGAGTCAGGACTGTTTGAGTTACACAGAGCCCCAGACTGGTGAGAAAATTTTACAGGCATACTACATTTATTTCCCTATGTTTTAAAAAATAAGAGACTGGAGTTTGACATGAGCATTTGAAATAATTACCTGTGTAATGAGCATATAAGGATAAACGAGGTAACCTATGATGTTTATCAGCCTGAAGTTGTCTGATTTGTAAACAGAAACTCTGTGCCAGAATGAAAACATCACAGCAAGGTAAAATCTATAGAGAAATTTTTTTCATTTCAATTCATGACTAAAAATATTCACACTTTCTGGTTAGTAGAAGAGTCCTGATTTAAAGATAGCTCCAATTTTTAAATGTCTTCAGTATTTATCAGCATGAAACATTATTTGCTTTGTTAAGTTATATGCATATAAGATGTTTCTGATCTGTTGACATTAGTTTATAACAAATAATATCATATTAAATGTATCTACAGAAATTACAGACATATCAAGAATATTTTTTTGTGGATGTCACAGTCTAACATTCCATTTCACATTTCTAAATCCCAAAAGCACTTGAGAAAATAATAGGTGTTATTTTTCTTCCCTTTATACCTGCAGAAAATAAGCTCAGTGAATCCTTACACAGATTTCACAAACTGTCAAGGCAAAGCTAGGATGAGAATCCAGCTTTCCACTCCAGTGATCTATACCTTGATTATGCTCCTTGTTTTCAAAGACACGTAGACTGGACAAAGAGGATGAAATTTTGTGTTCCTTGCAAAGTCAACATATGAAATAACTAAGGTGGAGGAAAAAGGGGGAAATAGAGACGTGGAGTTGAACAAGAATTGTAACATGAAAGCTATTAACTGTTATTTGAGGTTGTTTCCTTGTTTAAAGGCTAAAAGCTGTAAAGTGTTAACAGATAGTTGTTAAAAAGAACAAATTCTGATCACCCTGTATAGTTTGAAAGAAAATTCATACTCACACAGAAGCCAAACCATAACTCACGTACTCAACATTAACTTAATTAATCAGTATGTAACAAAAGATATAACACTGAAATTATATTTCGTCTATATCTGAAGTGAAGGTGACCTTTCCTGTTAGTATTATTGTCTTGAAGGACAACTTTTTACATCTGAGGAAAGGTTCACATTGATTAGTTCCTAGAAAAACAGGCACTTCAAAGACTGATGCATCAGTCTTTCTAAGACACTGACTGAATTGAAAGTGTAATCAAAATATTTTTGAATTATAGCTTTGCATCCTACATTGTCCATATTCAAAACAAGAATTGTATATATAAAACTATATTTTAAGAAGTAATAATTATTCATCTAGTTAAGCATTTGAAGAACATTTACTATTGCTTGACACTGAGAAACAGGACACTCGATTTGTCAAAACCATGATTAACTACAGTGAGAATATGGATCTTTAAATTTGATACCAGTGCAACCAGAAGGAAAGCAAAGAATTGTAATACATTTTCAGACTAAAACATAAAGTTGAGGTGACTACTTTCCTTTGGCAAATGTGTGAATTACAAATCTCTGCCTTAAAATATACAGAGCTTTCTGTCCTTGTTCTTTGCCCAGCATTTCTGATATTGCTTATATCTAATTATAATATGCATTTCCCTTTTGTCAGTGATGCATATTATGTTTTGTCATACTTATAAATGTACTTTTCATCCATGCTTATTGAAATACATAGAAAACATCTTCCTATAAAACAAATATTTAGAGATGTATAGAGATTTCAGGAAAAAAATTTGTAGCTTTATTAATAATATTTTCAATTTTTAATAATGGGCTTCAAGAGCAAAACAGAAAACTCTTAAGTCCTTAAATGTAATGTATGGAAAGAAGTACATAAAAGTAACATAAATCACAAGAGATTTCTGCCCTATGTGCATTTAGAGATGCAAATCTGGTGACAGTAGTGATAAAAAGCATGTATTTTTTCTAATTTTTCTTGATTGTATTGGAGGCATCTCACACCAAAGGCAGAGTAGGAAGACAATAATCTTATATAACAAAGGAAATATTGGTTAGATAACAGACCCAGGGCATCATTAGAAGATTTAGTACTGAATATGATGTTGCTAAAGAAATTGATGCTAAATATTAATACAGTGAAATTAAAGCTCTATTTTACATATTCCTTCATTCTTGTTACAAATATATAAATATAAAAGCTGCATCTATACCGTTAAGCTGAACAAGGCCAGGATATTGCCCTAGCATTGACATGGGATTATTCATACTCTTTGGTCATTAGTGCACTCCTTGGCACATTTTTGGTTTTTGCTGGTTAGCACTAGCCCCAAACAATGCTAATTTGTGAGTTAATAAAAATCATGGACCATACCTTTAAGGTAATATGGATGAATCCACCTTTTTTTAGGAAGAAGGGATTTGAGCTGTATAGAATGAACTAAAATGCATTGCCTGGTCTCAGGATGAACAAACAGATCGTTACTTGTTTTATTTACTAGGGCAGATACAACTGAGGTCACTGCTCAGACCTCTAGACAACTACCAGCTCTTTAACATACAAACCTCACAAGAGAGACAATCACCAAATCACAGAATGGTTGATGTTGGAAGGAGCCTCTGGAGGTCATCTCGTCATCTCACCCAACCCCCCTACTTAAGCAGGCACTTAGAGGCAGTTGCTCAGGACCATGTCCAGATGTTTTTGAATTTCTCCAGGAAGGAACAACTCACCATCTCCCAGGGCAACCTGTGCTAGTGCTTGGTCACCCTCAAGATAAAATCTTTCTGACATTTAGACAGAACCTCTTGTGTTTCAGTTTGTGCCCATTGCCTCTGGTCTTGTCTCTAAGCACCACTGAAAAGAGCCTGGCTCCAGCTTCTTTGCATCCCTTTTCCAAGTATTTACATACATTGATGAGATCTCCCCTGAGCCTTCTCTTCTTCAGGCTGAACAAACAGTTCCAGCTCTCTCAGCCTTTCTTCATGGGCAGAGGCTCCAGTCCCCTAATCACCTTAGCAGCCCTTCACTGGACTTCCTGCAGTGTGTCCATGACTCTTGAATTTAGGAGCCCATAACTGGACACACTATTCCAGGTCAGGCATTACCAGTGCTGTCTTTCTCACTGTGAGCTCTGATCTCTACATAACAGTTAATATGCTCTCACAAAGTCCAAATTTTATAGTCTTGAAATGTATTTATTTACTTCTCTGTTCTGAAGAACTGTGTGGTAGGTTTTGACATTTATCCAATTCAGGATTCAGGCAAAAGATAGAAAGTTACTATTTTCTGTGAGACAGTCTGCTACTCGTCGGTTCTGTGGTCTGCCACTGTCACAACTCTTTTGTCAGTGCAACACTGATGTCTCACTCACACACTGCTGTGGATAACTTTTAGGTTGCTTTCTCGCAGCTCTGTAATCCACACCTGGATTGAACCGTTTGGTTTTTCTGAACAACAGATAGGAAGAAAATTTACTTTTGAGACTGGGTACCATGAAAAGTGGCAGACTGAGTAGACAGCCTGCTGAGGCTGAGAATGAATCCAAAATCTTTCTCCTTTTTACATTCAGATGCTTTGGTCATTGCTTACTTCCAGCTTCTTTCCGGTCATGAACTGTTACCTGATGTCCACTCTTTTAAAACATTTCAGACGATCAGTCTGTGCTTAAAAAAAGCAATTAAGAATATGTATTTTTGGGAGGGGTAATGATATTGTTCTGATTGGAGTTTAGTGTATGCAAGTAGATGGAAGACATTCCTGGTCTTGCTGAAGAAGCAGGAACAGTGTGACATGAGAAGCAGGGACACTGTCCATGCTGGTATCGCCAGTCTCCTCTTGGACCTTGAGGTAGCCTGTTTAAAGCAGGCTTGGCTCTGCACTGTCTTCATGGGAGCCATCTAAACATTATGTGTCTGTCTAAACTTGTCCAGATGGAACAGTTCTGTGCTGAGAAATAAAATCACCTCTGGAGAGCAATCATCCCTTCACTGACAAGGAAACATAGATGACTTGTTTAGTTTAGACCTTAATTAGCAACCTTGCCAGGTTCTGTTTCCCACCAGGGGAAGCACCAGATATATTTACAGCCCAGTTTAGTCAAACACGGCACATATTTAAAGCAATTCCTATTCAGACTCTTAAGCACATTTGGAAGTGGCACAATAAAATGAATTCTGTAAAAGTATTTGTAGCTAAGCAAATGTTTAAAGATACTTTTGAAGAGTGGCTCAGGCGGTAACCATATGAGTTTCAGTCCATTCCTTTCCTAGCCATATATAGAAAATGAACTGAATAGATACAGGATTTTGTCAGGGATCTTGATATAATTCATCTAGCTTTATGTGTTTAATATAAATTATCTATTATTACAAAATGTGCTGGGTTTTCAAGGACAGATTTTTTTGTATTTTATCTTTTTATGCTTGTTTATTTTTTACAAACCATATAATCAATAATAACTGTTAACTACCTATTCAAATTCCTCTTCAAACAAATATTCAGACTTGAAGAGTGTTCATGTATGGTTTTTAAGATGAAGTCACTTCAAACAGTTTCAAATCAGGAACTCATTTTTTCCTGATTGTTTTTTTCATTGTGCCATCTAGTTCAAAAAACCATATAGAAATTTTTTTATTGTTTCTTATACAAAGATGTTCTTTCTCTCCAGAGTTTCGGTTTCTGTAACTTGGGAGTTTTTGTGGCTGCAACGTTTTGGGTTTGTTCTTGGTTAGTTTTCCAAAGATATCACAAAATTGTTTAGCTACTAGGAGTCACATCACAAGTAACCATTTACATGGGTTGAATGCAATATCTTCTCTGGGAAGATATTGTGGGACTGATATAATAGAAAAAATAGTAAGAATTGTTTAACATTTCAGCTCAGCACACAAGCATCTGTAAACTGCTTTGGTTTCTCATGAGACGTGTATGAAAAAAGCAACCTTGAGAGCCACTGAGAAAAAGCGAGGTAGAAAGAACTTTTATTTAATAGCACAGGTCGCATTTGATCAGTTAGAAAAGTGGTGCATGCAGCACTTAACCTTAAAGCTCTTTGAAATAGTGTATATGCTCATAGAGAGCATTCTAGTTCCTCTGTGAAGAGATACTCAATAGTGATAAAAAGAGCTAGGAACATTATACTTGTGGTTTTTATTTTGTGAAATACTTATTTCTTTACACCAAACAGTACATTTCTCATAGAAATGTTCCGATGTTTTATTCTGTACTTTGCTGATCTGCTGTTTCTACATGAGAAGTGTCCTTCAGTACTTTAAAGCTCATCTTTTGGGGTGAGATAGTGAGAAGGGTAAGATGAGGGAGGGGTCATAGTCTTTCCTTGAAAAATAAAAAATGCTAAATAAAATTACCTTAATGTCAAATATTACTGGTGAAGAAAATTTAGATATTATCTGTAAATATTTTCTCTGAATCTGAAGAAAAGTAGCATCTGCTTGTATTCATCTTGAGGAAGATAAAGGATATCCTGTATAGACAATCTAAGATATTATTAAGTGTGCAAAATTGTGTTTTTTCTTAAAATTAGTCAGTTAATTTATGTGCAAAAGCTCTTCCTCAAATAAGGACAAACAACCAACATTGTCATTCATTGTTTAGCAGGTGAATATCATCAATACTAAAAAATGGAGAGGAAGACAGCAGACAAGTTACAGTTTTCAGGCAAGTGCTAAATATGGCATTGGTGTTAAACAGAGCCTTGTTTTCCCCTCCTCTCACTGTTAGTATTTGATTGGGTTTACTGATTCTGTCTTTCAGTCCTGGAAACTATTTATTACACATAAAAATTCTTAACCTATTCATTTTCTTTAACATTGAGGAATATTGCCAATAACTATCCGAAAGTTCAAAGAAGTAATAAATGAAAGTTCAAGCAATTCCCCCTGTAGCTTTTTTGATACCTATAAAAATCATGATTTATCAAAGAAGCAGAATTTTTTGTTCTAGAAGCCAGACTGGTTATTCCTGTTACGCGATGTTCAATTAGAAATCTTTCTACCTTTAATGCTTATTTTAATCAATGCTCTTGCTATTCAGTAACATGTAATTCACAGATCAGCTCTGTACCCTTACATTTAAAGCTTTTTTTCTTTAAAACTGGCTCTAGTTTTGATAGCTATAATCTTTCATGACCTTCCCATACACTTTTTGGGGTTATATCTCTACTCTCTCTAAACTTTGAAAATTAGAGGGTTTTTAGCTCCTTACTACTTTTTTGATTTACATACAGGCTACAACAGTGGATTCCTGCTTGGATCTGAAATTTCCATTTGAGGGCTGACAATTCATTTTTATGAAAATGAGGTATACTTTGAGAAAATATGATTAGGTTTAATGTTGTAATCAGCACTGATGGTGGTGATGATAGGAATTAAATTAATTAGTTTTAATTTTATTTATATATTTATATCCACAGGTTATGCTCTGGTGGGACCTTTAAAAGATTAAAACAGTGGATGAGCTACATATTTCTTCTCCTTATTGGCCAGATTACCTCTCTGATCATTGAAAGGAGTTTCACCAAAAAGTGGAGGGAGTAGTTATTTTTATTACAGAGACTGGATAGCACTGTGTAGGCAAAGTGTAATATGAAAATAGAAGAAGTATAGGAGTTTCTTTCTTGCAAATGAAATATAAAGGCATAAAACCTTGCTCAATGTCATAGGAAATGCTGTCTGTTTGTTTATCTGAGAACAGACTGAGAAACTTTCAGTCTTGTTCTCTGCCTAGAAAACTATCGACGCCTGGACTTTTGAGACTGTCTGTTTCTTTGATAATCATTATAAGACTATAATAACATCTTGTTGGAAAATAAAGTAGAGTGTCATGTTTTCTCACAAATAAACAGAACAATAGAATGGAAATTATCAGGATGAAAGCTGTATATCTGTGTTTTTCTTAGAATGTGCAATACTGTACCTTGAAATTTATAGATTAATGTTCCATTCTGTAGCATTAAGAGAATTTCTAGTTATGGAAGAAACATTTTTTAATTTTATGAGCATTTTATTCCCAATTGAAAACATGTAAGACAGGATTATTTTTCATAAAAGTGGAATATGAAAAAACACAACACTGAAGAAGACTAACTAGCCTAATTGTCTGAGAATTTTATGAACAGTGATATATAGGTATTCTTTTGAGCAACCAATCATAAATGGTGAGCAGTTAATTCAGCTACAGCCTGCAATAGTGGGAAGCAGGAGTATGATAATGTCATAACTAAAAGAAAAGAAACATCAGGACACGCCAATAAAACAATCTCCTCTTGAATGTCCTTTTGAGAATTTATTTAAAATAGAGACAAATTGCTTCCTCTATGATAAAACAATAGATTTAGAAAAGAAAAAAGAACAAAAAATCGAGATATGTGAAATACGAGACAATGAAAAACAGTTGTCTTTTGTCACCGTTTGTTATATAAACTATCTCTGTACTCACTAGAGAGTGTAGGGTATGAGGTATGCTGCCTTAACAAGTGTTTGCAGCATCACCCAGCCAGCACTTAGTGAAAATGATGAGCCAATACCATCCAATACAGCCATTCTCTAAGTTATCGAAATACTGGTGGTCTCACTTGGGATACTCTGCGTGGGAATTCTGCCTTTTAATCACTATAAGTGGCACAGTATCCTAAACAGAAATGTAACCCTCACTGTTCAAAGGTCGGCTTTCTAGTCCAGTGGTTTGTTAATGGAGAAAGATAAAAAACCTTAGTCACTACATTTTCTGTTTATTTTAATTTATTTATTTTCTCCTGGTTGCCCCTCCATTCATGTTCCTCAGTTGTTGTTATAGTGCTTTCTCAGCACAGTGGAGGTGAGACTGATTCAGGTGACTGATTCTACCTATCCTGTATCATAGGGATGTATTCACATTATGGAGCAAGGCCATTACTGTTTCATTACAATGTGTCATTTTTTATTTCATGTATTCTGCGTCGTTAACTGAATCACTGCTCTGTAAAAGACTCTGGAACAGGTCTTCTGTGAGGTTAGATGTACATTCCACTACGGTCGATTCAGGAAAAAAAATTAATTCCCTTTTCCCTCAGTCCTAATGTATTTAATATGATTGGAAATTGGAGCTGGAAGTTTAAGATGGTCTTTAGTCTTTTCTTATCAGCACATAACAAATCTCTGTAACTACAGGGATGCTTCAGGTGAATCATTTGTCCCTCCATCATCTTCATTATGTTGTGTCACTGTCTACTTCCTGTGTTATAAGTGGTGTTGCACCTACTGGGTCCACACTGGTGACATACACACAGCACCTGTCCCACTGATGACAGCCAAGTTGAAAGAAAGTCCACTTTACTGCACCTATTTGGTACTACATTGGCCAAGCTAATAGAAATAAGATCAAATTAATATTTGCTTTTTTCTCTTAAAATCAGGGTATCTGATTCCAAATTAAATAAGGTATTCGTAGTGTTGGTCACATTTTAGTACATATTAACTTAAATCCCCATAACCTCCAGGAGTACTAACTCTGCTCAAAATTAAACATGTATTCAGTAAAATTATTGAACTTCGGTTCAAATCTTTGATTTTACCAATATATTCCTGTAGAGATAAATGGATTTGCATAAATGTAGAGATAAAAGGATTGAGATACAGAAATAGGAAGCATAAAAAGCCTCCATTTTCTCATCTATTTCTTTTTCGTCTTGACTGGAACCACAGTCAGGGTTGTAGTTCTAGCAGTGAACCATAACTTCCAAGCTCAGTGATCTGAGAGATTTCTGGGAAAAAAAAAAAGAACTTATTAAAATGAACTCAGAGATATTCTTATTTTGAAAAGATGAGGGCTAGAGGGGTAAAGGAAGGGGGAAGAAGGGTGCTTTATATGGAACTGAAGAAAACCTGCAACAAATACAGGTGACTTGGCAATTTTGGATTGAATGTTTCTGCCAAGCATTGTGACTGTAAAGCTATTGTAGGAATTTTTGCATTTTCCACAGTAAGCAGTATGACAAATAAATGTATAAAGGCATTAATTCTGAGTGTTCCAACATTCAGTCAATGATGGTAAATAAAGAACCACTCTGCATAAAACAGACAATCTTATACGTATACTGGGCACTGTTTTAATGGTCTATAATTAAGTGTAAAATTGGAAAAGAGAAAAATGTAATGATGAGCAAAATTTCATAGCTAGGTTTCTCAGTTGCCAAATGCTTCAGAAGGCTGCAATTTCACAGCAGGATTGGTTCCAGAAGTGGAAATTGGACATAAATAATTCCAGACAGTGTAAATGTAAATTTAAAGAAATTAATTAAGAAGCACATTTTGTCCTGATATGTTCTCTAATAATAATTAGAAACTAATCTCAGAGCTATGGTTTAGAAATCAACTTATTAAAAAAATCTTTAACTAATTGACTTCAATTTTAAATCTCTATCTAAGAATATTTCCAACAGTTGGTCAATTTTGGTGCATTATTTCATGATAATTGCAAATAAAATGCTTTAGGTGTGTTGGCTGCTGAACAAGAAACATTAAGGTTATAACAAATCGGTTATTTTCAGGTATGGTATTAATAATCCTGCACCCTAACATGTCTATTGCCACTGACTAATAGAGCATTAACTTTTTTTTTGTTACTGTTTTTGACCAATGGTCTGTGTTTTCCAATAGAGATGTTGTTATCATTAGATCCTATTTATCAGAGAAAATTATAGGACAGAATGACTCTTTGTTCTCTAACTAGCTGTACCTAGGGGATATAGTGAATACTGTGGCACTAAAAGGAAATCACTACTCTACACTCACACGATTGACTTGGAGACATATTTAAGTCTCCAAGTCTTGGAGTAGGATTTGGAGTAGGTTTATTGTAGTGTCAAATCAGCATGACGTGTGTTTCCTTGATGTAAGCACAGTGGGGCCTTTAGGACAGGTTGCAAAATGAATAGTGATTGTGAAGATACACAGATAAGGCAATCTGCCAGAGCCAGGGACGGACTCAATATGAAAACAAGTGCTCTTTCTTAAAAGAATTTGTGTCAATACCGTGCGTGTGATGCATTTGAATCTCCTGTCAAACAAAAGGGCTCTGGCACAGAAAAGTGCTGCTTACAGGAGGTAGCAATTGATACAACTCTGCACTATTTCTGTTTGATTAAAAGTCTGTTATTGATGGGACAGAATGATGGCCTGGCTTCACTGCTGGGCTGAAAACCAGCTACTTTAGGAGCCAATCTTATTAACTGGTAGTTAAGTGTCATCACCATGTCTGAGATTGGAAACATGCAAGAATGAAAACAGTACATTTGAGCATGCCAATACATCATGAAAAAGGAGTCCCAAAAGATAAAGAGTAGCAGAAGGTGAGTAGATTTATGAATTTAACTGTTCCAATTAACAAGCTTCTACAAAGTTTTAGAAAAAATAATTTGTACTTTAATGAAAGTACTTCATACTTTCTTATGGAAGACTTTAGGATTTTTTAAATATACTAATTGGATCAAAATATGTATTGAGGGGAAAGAAGAGCAAAAATGAAGAGAAAGTGAACCAAAAGTAGAAGTTCAAATAATACTTTCATACCTTTCATACCTTGAAGACAATCTAGATAATGCTGACAAAATTTTTCAGTGGGTGAGGTATTTTGGTAAATCCAAGTAACAAAAATGGTTACTTTTATTGCAACTGCCTTGACACAGAACCTGGTACTTTAGTGGTAGAAACTCTATAGTTTCTATATTCTCCTTCTGCTTATTTATTATGGATTTTGAATGTGAGTTATTTCTACTGCTTTATTTAGATCATAGCGTTTCCATTAGTTTAGTATCTAAAGGATACAACTAGGCTGCTGTTTCTAACACCCTGTAAACATGAGCGGGAGGTACTGTTGAGAAAGGTGATGAAGGTAAGGTTATTCATAGCTGCAGAAGTGATAGGAGAAAAGGCAGGGAAAATGTTTGGGTGTCTCAAGGAGTCTGCAGAGAGGTTTCCCTAAAGAACCTTTAGAAGATGAGTCAAACTCCATGGATTAGCTGTTTTCCCATCACAGTATCCTCCACAGGCTCCGACAACTGTAAGGGCACCACTTTGTGCTGATTAGGACTGCGCAATAACTGGACAACATCCTAAAGTTTAATTTATTTTACCATGGTCACCTTCTTTAAATCCAGCCTTAAAAGCCTTTCATTTAAAAATTTATGAGGAAACTTACAGATGAACTTTCTAAATATAAGTAAGCCTTATGATACATTTAAGAGAAAGGCAAACTGCCTATGGCTAGCAAAGTGGCTAACAGTGAAAACTCACTGCAAACTGCCTTAATTTCTTTTTTTGTTTTGACAGACTTCATGCACAGCTGTTGTGTATAAATCCATCATGCAGGCACGTGTTCATGCATGTCACAATGGACAATCATCTGATTGCACAGGGCAGTTTCTGGTTACAGCTGTAATCTTGTTTTGGCTCATATCTTAGTGTGACGTGAAAAAGCCTGATTCCTGGGAAATGCTTCCAAAGTATTCCACATTCTAATGCACCTATGAAACACTTTATTTATTCATATTGCATGTGTGTGTATAAATATCTATACATGTAGATAGATCCCATATAAATAGAAACTTCTCAGTTTATAGTCACTTACTTTTCTGTCTCTCCAGAGTTTATTTAAAAATCTAGCCATTATCCTGTGGAAAAATTACTGTGTGCATAATAATGACTGAATAGTTAGTTGTAACAGCGTCTGTCTTATGTTAGCTAATATGTATCTCTAAATTCAAAGTAGCAGCAGTTATTATAATTATTATAATTGATGTTTTGTTTTATAAGTACAATTAGGCATACCATTTACTTGTAACAACCCTGTGTTTAGCAAATATAAATGGAATTTTTCTTTAATACCTTATCTGAGAAGAGTCAACATCTCCTCACTTTTAAACAGAGAAAAGACAGCAGTTTTGGGGCTGGTACGTGAAGACAAATTCAATGCCAGACACTGAATTAAATTATGCAGTCAAACTAGGAGAATAAGCTTAAGATAAAACCTGGTTACAGGTTTTTGCAAAGTCTACAGGCAAACATCTGGCTATGTTTTTGTCCTTCAGGTATGACAGATTTTGCTAAGAACAGCACCATCGAAAATCCCATAAGAGTAAACTGGCCTGGGAGAAAATTAGAAGGTAAGAGAAAAACATCTTTATTTATTCATCTTACCTTGACTTCTTCTGCCACTAGGTTTGCTTGAAGTGAAATAGTTCAGAAGTAATTTCTGCTTAGTGCTTGCCTTAAAAATGATTTTGTTCTGTGTAGTTTTTTAATATTTTCTGCTAAAAGGAAAATGTACTAGTACTTTCCAATAATTGATGTCAGTTAGCACTCAATGTATTAGGGCTGTGGTTAGTGGTCCCAATTAAAACCTCAAAATTTATGTCAGATAGCAGATACATTTCTTACTTTCTAAAAGGAATGGGTGTTGGCCAGAGGCTAGAGACTGTCAGTTAGTGCAGACAGTTCAAGGGAGATCATACTAGCACCCAAAATCAATTTTACCTTTCCATTCTGGGCACTATATATTTCTAGTGTATTTACCTTCTATGTAAAATAGAAGTGAATATAGAGAAAGCCTGGTTTAGGGCACAAGACCCTGAAACGGATAATGCACAAACCAGACGAAATATTTGAAAACATAGTGCTTAAGCTCCAGGAAGCATGTACAGTGCAGGTAGACATCAAGGTCAAATTCAGACATCCCATTCTAGATCTAAGTATGATCAGTGAAGAGAGTTTTGCCCTGAGGCATTGCTTGCCAGCTAGAAATGACTGGCTCTTTCCATTTGATGGTGGAAGGACTGTTTGTGCTCTCCAAATTTCCCATACTGTCTGTTCATACTTGGCTGA
Source organism: Pipra filicauda (assembly GCF_003945595.2). Lineage (NCBI taxonomy): Eukaryota > Metazoa > Chordata > Aves > Passeriformes > Pipridae > Pipra > Pipra filicauda. The sequence continues at coordinate 2,860,030 of NW_024104292.1, forward strand.
TTTTGTGTGAAATGGTTCAGGCTGTATTTACATAGTTTTTTTCCACCAGGATAGTAGCTCACTAAAGTTGTAACACATACCTGGGGGAAGATACTGTTATTGGCAAAGTGGATGCTGTCAAATTTCCAAGGAAGTTTTATTTTGATACAAAATTTGGTCATTTTTTTGTAGTTAAAAAATAAATGTTTTGAATATCAGGTTCTATCCACTCACAAATTTTCAGTTCTCCAAATAACATCAGAGATACTAATATATTTTTAAAAGCTAAAATTCTTCATTCCCCAGTAGAATTATTCTACTGAAATATAAAATAAATTAGTAAATACCAGCTTGAGGCAGACATTCAGAGTGCAGGCTTTCACCATTGCTGCTTGTAAGCAATGATAGCAAAGGCAATCAGCAAGAGGAAAGATCAACCTATAGTTTTGATAAGTAAGTAGAGCTAAAACAGATATTGGATATGCTTGTCCTCTGTCAATCTGTTTTAAATTCATTGTTTATATTTCTATGCCCAGATTTGAACTCAGAGGATGAAATAAGTAATTTCATCTGATGTCTGTTGTAAAAGCTAAAAAGAGCTAATCAACATAAGCCTGGAATATTTAGGTTGATTATCAGGAAAATGTTTTCTGACAGTGACATATATCATGGTTTGGGATTGTCCCAGATGGCAAATAGCTGAGGCCAAACTTCTTGGATCATACTGCCAAGCAGACAGAGGTCAAGAAAATAATTCTGTGAAACAGCATCATAAAACAGGAATAGGAGGTGATGATCTGAGAATCCTGCTCATCTGTTAATGCTGGGATTCTGTGATCCAGCTTTATTTAGTTTAGAGAATGTTCAGTCCTTCATGGAGAATATTCTGCATTATCAAGGCAAGATGAGAGTCACTAGCACAAAAGAAAGAATAAGGGTAGCAGCAAGAAAAGACCTCTCAAGCTAATAATTGTTCACAGTGTGAGTTCTCTTCCAATGGCACCTTCTTTCCAACTGCTGGCATATGGTGCTCATATAAGCAGCTGATTTGCAGTATCACATCCATACATCTGCCTGTCAGATAGGTGTTTTGCTTTTGAAATCTGGTGGCCAGGATTCTGTGAGGGAGTGCTTAAGATAAAGGTTATCCAGAGGTACCACACAGATTTACGTAAGGAAAGGCAGAGGATAGCAAGTGTTCACTTAATCCTTCCTTCTCCTATTCAGCCCATTATTCTCATGTTTTAGGGGCAGATGTGCAATCTGGGAAGTTTTCCAAATTCATTTTTCAGAACATTAAGTGCTCTCAACATTAGGTGCACCAAGCAAATCCCTCTTTGTAACAGTTTTGCCACCAGCACTGAAGATGAGTTGCTTTCAGGATGAAAATAGATGACTGAGAACTTGGGCCAAACCAAGTAATTTGTACATAAAATTACTTAGAAAACTTTTTAGCTGGTTTTCACACACCCTCTCTGATCTACTTAGAGTTCTTCAAGCCTTTGAGCACTTACATAAAAAGTCTTCTTACATGGTCTGTTTCTCAAAAAATAAAAAAATCCAAAGATAGTACATGACAGGAAGCTGACAAATGCTTCTAGAAAAATTCTATGTATTAGAAAATGAATCACCTACCCCAAGGTATTGATCTGATCAAAGAGTTTCTAAATATCCAGACATCGCTACGGAACCATGTTATTTTTCTATTTTATTTGGGTTCTTTAGTTGTTCATGCATTAGAAGAGTGATTTGTTTTCTTCATAAAGGGGACAGAATCTTGGAAAATTAAGAAGTAGTATTAAAAAGGACTTATGCTTTTCAGTCAGCAACCTCAATTTTTCTTTTCTACTACTTATTGAGATTCCTAGTGGAGTTTAGGTTTCTTGCTGCAGAGCCCTTGAGTTAGACTCCCCTCTATCAGGTGTGCTGACATTCAATAAGGTTCAGCTCTTTCCTTGTGCTTTGAACTAATAGGTTGGAGGCACTGGAGTTGTATGTCATTTGATTGTTCTATTTATTTAGAGGTCTGTCTTATTTATTGTTACTTATGTCTACAGGGAAGCAATATCGAAGACTGACTAGTTAGGTGAATAAATTTTTGTTAGTTTTCTTTTTTTGAGAAGGATTTTAAAATGTAGGGCTTGTAATGAAGGAAAGACAGACTAACAAGCTTGGAGTTAAGGCTTAACCTCGGTTCTGAGTCATTCAGAGTGTGAGCATGCCCAGGTGGGGAACAGATTGTAGATGCTGTTGTCTTTTATAGGTTAACAGACAGTTGACTTACTTGATTCCTCCAGTACTGGTTGTACTCATCTTTTGTTCTCAGTACAATTGATCTTCTACATCCTTTTAACCAAGTAGGAAAGTTAACTTTAAAAACCTCAGCGATTTCATAATGGTGATGAATTCTCATATTTCTGAAGGTACATATGGAGACTCTAAATCATCATAATCATAAATCACACTCGCAATGAAGGGTCATTCACAACTTTTCTGGGCGACCTGTTGGAGTGTCCCAATACCTTCATTGTGAAAAAACAAAAAAATCTTCCTTATGTCTAATCTAAGTCTACTCTCTTTCAGTTTAAAACCATTGTCCTTCATCCTGTCAGTACAAGTCCTGGTAAAAAATATGTCTCTTTGCCATTTTAATTAGCAGCCTTTATGTATTGAAAGGCCACATAAGGTCGCTTCAGAACATTCTTTCCTCCAGGCTGAACAACCCCCAACCCTCTCAGCCTTTCCCCATCAGAGAGGTGCTCCAGCCTTCTGATCATTTTTGTGGCCCTCCTCTGGACCCACTCCAACAGCTCCATGTACTCAGCCTCCTGTACTGAGGACCCCAGAGCTGGATGCGGTACAGGGGTGGAATAACCTCCCTTATTCTGCTGGTCACATTTCTTTTATGCAGTGAAGATGAGTAAGCATTTTACTAAATTTACAGGCTTTTTTTTTTTTTTTGCTGTTGTTTCCGTGTAATGCCCAGGGTAATGAATTGCTTTAGTATTTATGGCAGAAGTAACAGCACCATATCAAGGAACAGTTAAATAAGAAAATGACCTATAAACATACACACAGAAGGCTGGGTGTTTCCACTAAAAAACCTTCCATTGTTTGAGAACCCTACCACTGTAGCAAAGAAGCTATGTGTCTACATCAGTAATCTCAGTAGCACCCAGAAGTTGTTGATTTAATCATGTGCTTTCAAGTTAAGCACATGAATAAACATTGTTTAAATTTGAACTGTGTTCAACAGAGGGAAAAATGGTATTATATTCAAATATTTCTCCCTAATAAATTTCACCCATATATTGGCTTCTTAATACTGACCACTGTGTAACATAATTAGGAGAGGATTCAACAGAGGTCTCAACAGTAAAGAAAAAGATCCATTTATCAATGGATCACATTAATGACTTGTTCTCACAGTATCTCTAATAATTCCCAGAGCTGAAACAACAGGTCCATTCCAATAGGTCTAAGGGGGATTCTGTGTTTACATCACTGCATATACAAAAAAGCTATGTAGTTCTCTAAGGCTCTTTAGCTTTAACTAATTAAGCAGAGATTTTTCTGCTTGTGTCAGAAAATCGGTGGTGCCTTATGAACACAGGCAACTGTGGAGAACACTTCTAAATATGTAACTGCCTTTGGGCACCATGCCACTGAGCAAGAGAAAGGGCAAAGGGAACTGGGGAATTTAGCTGGGGAGACTCCAGTCACAAACTATAGATTAAGCCCCCTAGGACAAGGATAGCCTCAAACCTCATTGCTTACTGCCTCCAGCTTGTGACATATTTTATTGGTCCTATAATTTCTATTACAATAGTACAGAAATATGTATATAGATGTTATTAAAAAAGCAAAAAAACCAAGAAAAAAATCCAAACAAAACCATTATGCATTCATGTTTTTCCCCTGGGAAGATGGCATGAGAAGGAGCCATGCATAGCAGATTATTAGGAACATTGTTTTCATGCTGTAGTAAAAGGCAGAACTGAAGCTGTTCCACTCTACACGAAAAACGAAAGTGATGGATGTGGATTAGGTTATCTGTTGTCCACAGCACAACTGAGTCCAACCTTCAGAGTATTTAGTGCTACGACACTGTATGCAGTTCAACCATATATATAGAAACAAGGTCCAAAATGCTGTGCTTCTTATGCACATCTCCTTGAAGTTATCAGCTCTGATAGATGTGCATGTTTCCCATAATACTTAAAGAAAGAAGGGGTCATGACAGATACATATTTTCAGCAGTCAGCTTCGGGGAGAGCTACCATAACCATCCAGAAGGGAAGAATGTGGGAAGAGTTTGGTGTGATGAGTAAGTGGTGGTCGAAGTCAGAACAGTTACTGTTTTATCTTCCTTTCTTTAGGTATCAAAAATATGAATCTCCTTGGAATAGGAGTCAGCTAATGAGAAAAAAAAAAAGACATAAAACTACTTCACTGCTTCAAATAGTCCAATAGCCTAATGGCTAAATGATCCAAATGTGGAAATGCAATTTCAAATTTCTTATTGAGATTAGGTGCTTGAATTATATGATTTAGGCCCTTGGGAGTTCATTCCTCTGACTAAAAACCTGTTTAACTGCAGCTGGCAATTCTGGGTTCTTCATTTAGCTTTAGACATTTAACATCTAGGTAAAAAATCTAAGCAATTGTTTTTTTACATTCTCCTACTTAAAGGACCTAAAGAGTAATTCAAGTGACTCATTTCAAGTGCAGGTAAGACAGGAAGACAAATAAGCTTTTTTGTTGTTAGGGTGATCAAACCTTGGTACAGGTTGCCCAGAAGGGCTGTGGAGTCTCCATCCTTGGATATATTCAACCCCCAGCTGGAACATTTCTTTGCACTTAGTTTTTTGTCTAGAGTGTACTCACTTTAGTTTTAGATTCCTAACATAGATGAGATGATTCTCAGCTGATATCAGTTGTATTTGAAAGCCAGACTGGCATGCTGAGAGATAGATAGAGGTGGAGGAAAATAGTGAGGTATATGGTGAACTGAAGAACACAGACCGAGTGTGTGTTAAACAGCAAATTAAACTCAGTCTTCTGAGATTCAAGCTAGAGCACTCTAATGGATGATTCTCAGCTGATATCAGTTGTATTTGAAAGCCAGACTAGCATGCTGAGAGATAGATAGAGGTGGAGGAAAATAGTGAGGTATATGGTGAACTGAAGAACACAGACCGAGTGTGTGTTAAACAGCAAATTAAACTGAAGTCTTCTGAGATTCAAGCTAGAGCACTCTAATGGCAGAACTACACTTTCACATGTATCGTGTCAACACATACTTTTCGCTTAGAAAGCCTTAATGTGAACATTGTACACTGGAGCAAATCCTCTGCGCTTGTGAAATGTCACAAGGCAAGACATGTACAGAAAAATGACTTGCAGTTGTTTCAGTACTGAAACACAATAATTACACACTCATGATCATGACAGATACCTCACACTGAAACGTTTCCCCTTCTTTCTTCCTTGATATTCTGATAAGATGTAATAACTAAGATACCTTTTTCCTATCTGACAGTTCTTATTACATTCTTCTACAAGGCAATTAATTCAGACTGAAATCAGAATGAAAATAAAAATTTGGTCTTTAAAAAAAAGGAGATAATGCTGCTGATTCTATATTATATATCGTCTATTTTCACTATAGCAAGGTGTAATTTCTTAAAGAATGAAGAGTAAAAATAATTACCAAAATTTGTGTTTACTCTTCTATGGCTGACCAAGAATAGATTTAGTAGGAATTCTCACATAATTGCCTTTTTTAAAAGCATTTCTTTCTTTAATGACGTACAAATAACACTGTTATTTTACTTTCTTGTATTACGTTAAATGTAAACAATTTGGGAAGTGGATTTTCACCACATTTCCAGCCTAATGGAACTGTAACAATAATATATGACTTGAAAGAATCAGAGGAACCTAAATGAGAATTATGTGTTGCTCCCTCTGAACCATGAAAGAAAATACCCTGAATGAGAACAGACATGTTGAGCAGATAAAGCTAGATATACATTGGTACTGAAGAAGTCTGAAAAGGCCAGATAGTTTGTTTAGCTATTTGAAATCTGTGTTTAAAATTTAAGTTAGTGTGGAAAAATAATTTTTTGTTCTTTTGTTGCCACTGAAGCTTCCTTTTATACACTGAAAATCCACAGTTTTCACATTGTTTTGTGGGTCTAAAACCTGTTGTCAAATGACATTATGAACTAAAAGCTTCTTATTTTTCTTTGAACATAAGAAAACCAAACATACCTATTTTGTCCTCTGCAAGGCTCACCTCCCATGAAGCTGATAAATAGTGCAGTTGTTTTGCATCTCTGAAAAGCAGGACAGGTTTTCTGTGATTGACTTTCTTTGCAGAAAAAGGTGCATTTGAAGTCTCGCTCATCTCTTTGGCTCAGCTCTTGATACTGCCATTCCCTGCATGGGTTAGGATATCTAACTTGGCCCTTTCTGGGACCTAAAATAATTAGCCAGTCTCTTCAGAATTTTGCGTGTCTTCCCTAATTAAGATAAAAGGAAACAAAGAACACTACAATATTGCAGAGGTCTATTATCCTCTTAATAAAATAGACAGATATTTCTTCAGAGATTCTATATTCCCTGCTCTTCTTTTTCCAGGAAAACCTCCACAAGCCACACCAAACTCTGATGTTCTGTTGCTGCATCGCTGGCCATGCACGTTGAAAAATATCATACTAGAGACTGTGTTCAGTGTATAATTGTTGACCTTTACTGAATCACTTCACTAATGTTTGGTATTTATGCTTTTATTTTTAATAGATGGTACAATGTTCCTACCTTTTATAGCAATAAACTGTACCCTTTAGGCATGGTAACAAGTCCTAGAGAATTAAAGTGATTTTATTGCAAGCAGTCCTGCAGTTCTCAGTACCCTGAGCAGCCAAAGAGGGTGAAAAGGAATGGAACGTATTTGTGCTGTTACTTTTAGAACATCTTTCCAAATATTACAGATGAAGTTTTTGGATTTATACTAAGGATCCTCTAAATGGGAGAGAGATTCTTATTGGCTTCAAAAATTTCTGGCAACTGCATTCACATGAGAGGTGAATTTTATGTTTCAAATAAATGCTATTAGGCACAGAAGGTCTTCTATGTGAGAAGTTTGTTATTTTTAACCTGAAAGGAAGCTCTTTTTTTTTTTTTTTTTTTTTAATTAGAGGTGGTTATCTTAACAGCAGGTTTTTTGATAGATGTTACAGAGAAAAAAAATAGAAGAAAAAATTTATGGCTTTCATACAGATTTATGAGGTAGATCTTGATTAACCACAAGGGCTCAATGCCTGCAAACAGTCCAGAAAATTCCCTTGTAATGCAAGATATAAGTAGTGCTGCCATTGAGAAGCATAGTACTAGCCCAGTTCTCACTGTTGCAGTTCAAGAAAGAGATGAGTTACTGCTGTGAATAGAAATCACTGATATCACCATATGCCTGTACACATATAAAGGATTTAATTTGCTCACTATTAAGGCTCACATACTTACTCAGCGATGGTAAATCGTCTGAGGGCTTGGGCATAGGAATAAATTACACCTTGTACCATTTTGCCTTCTTTATATTAACTTATTTGTTCTTTCCATCTCATTTAATAATTTCAGACAGCTTTAAAACATTAATGCTTAGGAAAAGAGACCCTGCTTAGCATATAGCAATTCCCTATGATTTAGGTTGTTTAGCAAGACCTAGAATATTTATATCTCTCTTTCCTTTTAAACATAATGCACCTGAATAAATCACAAGGAATCTGTACACATATGTGACACATCCAACATGCATGGATGTAGAAATATTGTACTAGGTTAAAAAATATACATCCATATGAAATTTGCTTCAGAAATACTTTTAATAAAAGACCATGTACTATTATCCGAAAAGGTGCCCACTTGGAACATCTCTTTTAACAATGGAAAACTTGATTTATCGCAATTGCATTTTCATGGTAAAGTGAAAGCTGACATTGGATATCCAGTATCCTCTAGTATTCCTCATTCCATTCGGCAACAAACTGACCCTGAGAAAAATTACTATTAATTCAGATTTTGGTTGTGCATTTTAGTGAATTATATGTTACACAGTGGTCCTGGGTTCTTTGATGATATAAATAGAAATTAAAGCACAAAGTTTCCAGACAGGCTACTGGTTATTGAACCAATTACAATATTTTCCTCTATGGCAAACTGGGCAAGTCTCATTTCCTGTCTATCAGCAGACTGTAAAGACCCAAGACTTACGTGAAAACCAAACTCTCAAATGGAATGTGCTAATGGGGAGAGGACAAGTGGTCGTTCTGCTCGTGCCTTTCCCCAGGCATGAAGTGTTTTGAAGATCCTAACGAGGGGTGGTAATGAGGCTTGGTTACACACAAGATGTCCTTAGCAGTTCGCGTTTTGTGGCATTTGTTACATTCCCGATCACTGAATGGCAGCTGAAGTACTTCAGCTCAGCTTCGTAGGAAACATAGTCTGAGCTGGCTGATGTAGAGATCAGAAAGTTAGAAAAAGTGCTTTCAGTGGAGGATGAAGGATTTTTCAGCCACAAATTGATAGAATGGTCAAAGTTCAAAGGGACTTCCGAAGGTCATATTGGCCAACGTCGCTGCTCAATCAGGGCCACCTAGAGTAGTTGCCCAGGATTTTGAATAACTGAGAAGGGAGACTCCCCTACCTCCCTGGGCAACCCATTCAGTGCTCAGTCACTCTCAAAAGTGTTTCTTGATGTTCAGAGGGAACCTCCTTTGTTTCAGTTTGTGCCCAGCCCTCTCTATATACATTTATCTAGCATCCATGCCAGGGTTTTTAGGCAGAGAAAAAAGTACATTGGTTACATGGGTTACACTTTTGAGAGGAGAAGAAGCACTCACGATAGTCTTGTTCATTGGGGCAACCTTCACTTTAAAATAACCTGACTGGTAGACTAAGATATGTAGGATTAAGAGCTTAAAATAATGTACCAGATCTCGTATTATTATGTTCTGGAAAAAGTGCAACTTTCAAAATATATATTAGTTAAACTGAATAATCTGAATTGATCCCTCTCACATTTGTCCTCTGCAGTGCAACACAAGGACTTCAGTATCCACAGACATATCTACACTAGGCATCCCACATGCCAGTAACAGTCCTACTATTGATTCAAAAAGGGCTGTAAATTCTAACCCCTGTATTGCTGCTGTTGCACTGTGATCAGTAGCTGAGCTAGCTAAATTAAAGGCAGCCAGATATAGCTAACTTCGCTGGAGTCAGTCCTTTGGATTCCGTGGCAGACCTACCTTTAAAATATAAAGCTTTCACTTAAGATACAGGAACTGAAAAGTGAAACCACAATTAATACAGAGCAGTACCAGCCAGAACTTCTCCTTCTAAACCTGGTAGTAGGGTAGGAGAATTTATGGTTCATTATACTGTTCTGACACTATTTGGTTAGGAAGAGTTAAAAATACGCAGCGCACTGTGATGCTGGAGTGCTGCTCCAAAAGGTGCAGGACCCATCCTGGCAGCATCATGTTCAGGCTTCGGTCAGACTTGCCATTCATAAAGCCTCCATTTTTAACATACTGCATGACTGCATTTTGTAAATGATGCTAATGTAGTCTGACTGCCTTAGATTAATGTGTTTGTCCTGGGTAAAATATCTGTGCATCTCTCTTGTGCTTCTCAATGTGTCTGACTGATAAAAATGAATATAATTTGTGCAGTGTAAGTTCATAAACAGAGAAACTGTGTGGTGGGGAGGATAACTACCTACTAATTTTAATGAAGATACTCATGAATTAGGCAAAAAATATTTGATAAAAGTTTTTTCTTCTTTTTCTATTTTCCTCTTCAAGTTGTTCCACTGGAAGATTTTCCTTTTGGAATAAAGTCTCCAGGGAAAGACACAAGAAACAAAGAGTTATCAAAGGCTTAAAAAGAGTTATCTGAAAGGCTTAAAAATTAATTAAGAAAAAGAATATATTACAGGAATTTCCTTCTGGAGATATAAAAAGAGCTGCAAGCCAAAGCATTATCCATGCTAAAAAAAAAAAATTAGTCTTTCAAAAGATCTAAATTATGTATATTTTTCAAAGTGCCTTGCCTTTTTAACACTTTTTAATTCCAAAAGGGGTAAAAAAAAAAATAAAAATCCATCAGAAGCAATTAGATATGAAGTATCCGCCTCCAGTTCAAGAGGTGATACTTTCGCAAATCCCTGGTATATGTAAGTGTATTGCCCTTTGCTTGCTGGGTACACACAGCCTCTCACCATCCAAGCTTGGATCTTACCAGAAGGGACAATGGAGTAGGTGCCACAAGGTACAGCTATTCATTATCTGGTTTGCCCCCTTCCAATAAATAAGAAATATAATTGACTTCAGACAGATGCCCTAAAACATCCCAGTGCATGTCAGAAACTGAAGTGTGATAGAGTCCCAGTTCGGTAACACACTGCACATTTTTCACAAATTTCAACAGAAATGTTGCCCCAGTCAGCTCTTTGAAGAGTTCTTTAAATGATGTAATTCTAATAAAAAGCCAGTTTTTACTATCTTATGGCTGCATTTACGAAGTCCCCCATAGGTTTTTTAAATTCAAAAAAGAGAAAAACAAAAGCTTTGACAGCCATAGTGTTAGAAAACCTCCCCACCTGTACTTCATCCTCAGAAAATTATAGTCTACACAATCAAATGGTGTGAATATTATAACATACTTTATTATTCTCTTGAGTAGTGTAACTTTACTGAAATACTCCACTGCCAGGCAACTTCCACACAAATGCACCTGAATAAAAGCTAGTGCATTTAGTCTCTCTTCTACCTTCACATTACAGAAATATCTATATTAAAGTAGAATTTTGCCTGCAAGAAAGAATACAAATATAGCAGACAATAATGAGTGAAATCTTGTCTTACTTAAAGTAAATTTTTCATGCACAGTCCACACTAAAAAAGAATAGATGTTCAAACAAATAAAATTTACATTAACTTCTGCTCTGCTAGAGAGATCTTAACAGTATCTGGCTTGTCTCTAAATTTTGTTATAGCCCCATTTATTTTATGTTTTGGGAAAGAAAACTATAATTCCACTGATTCCCTCATTTTGTAATTCCAGGAGGGTTGCCATCAAAATATTTTGAAGTAATTCTGCATTACTTGTATAAATGATAAAGAGGTTTTATCATATAGTACATTCCTGTTGGTAAGATGGAAGAAAAGGTCCTGAAGCCAGTAGTTAAAGAAATAGCCACAGCACTGTAGAAACAGGTTTAGTTTATTTGATTGGAACAAAATGTCCAGCTTATTTTTAAGTGCATACAATTTTGTTACTCTTGGAACACTGTTGATACTATTAAAAAAAAAAAAAAAAGACAAAACCAAATCTATTTTTTGCAGAACAATTTTCATCAGGGATGCCATAAGTATGTCCTTTAGTGTTTATCATTGTGACTGATTGACAAACCTTACATCATGCACAGTTCTACACATTTTAATAGTAATCTCTAAAATTCTAGGGATGAAGAAAAAAGTGCAATAGTTGAAGAACTATAAAAGTACATTATCCAGAAAAAAACCAAACCCCAAATATTAAATAATTACGGAATAAAATAATCTGAAGAGCTTCAGCCAGATGGCTGCAAACATGAGGGCAGCATAGATATTTTACTTTTCTCTGGAACAGGGGAATATTTACTTTGTTACATCCATTAAAATAGTTTACATCCAATAGCACAAGACACTTACAAAAACACTTAAAAAATCAGATTCTGCTGTCCATGGGCTAATGCCATTAGAAAGACTTTTTATGAATTAATATATCCAAACTTATTGTTTGCATGTTACACTGTGAGTCAAAGGTTCTGGATAAAAATAAAAAAATATGTTTTATCACGGATTAATCACAGATGAACTAATCAGGCCCTGGGAATAACATTTCAGGCTTTTGAGTGTTGTTTAACGTCTCATGAGGGTGAAATTTAAATGACAACTTGAAACATTTTGAAGACTGCAGAGCACTAGGAGAGAAACCAGGGAACCATATGAATATTCAGAGCTCTGGGAGACGTGACCTATTACAGCTGTATTACCTAGAGAAGACAGGCATGAATGAGTAATGTTAATGGACTTCAAGCGCAGAAAAGTTGACTTCAGACAGAAAGAGGATGAAGTGGTCTTCATAATTACCAAGCACAGTACAAGAAGTAATGAGATTGTATTTCAACAGAGGAGAATCATTTTAAAGATTATAACCGCTTTCTAGTTGCAGGAATAGGTGAGCAGTGGAACAGACTTGTGTGGTAGATTGTAGGATCCCCATCACCAGAGGATGCTATGAATAGCCTAAGAAAACATATTGATTTTTAGGCTACTAAAGATAGCCTTCCAGGGTTAGAAGAGAGGGAACTGATGTCAAGATTTGTTGTATGATATAGTTCAGATATATATCAAGAGACAAGGTGGTGTTCGGAGTATTATCATCTAGCAGAGAGCAGCAGGAACGGGAAAGCAGCATATCCTGCATGAAAAACCAATAGCAGTGTCCACCACACTTTCATCCTGTGCATGTTTTACCATGAACAGGAAGTCAGAAAAGAAGACTCTTGGATTCTTCTGATTCTCAGAGACTGCCTCAACACATATTTGTGTTGTGGACCTATTTAAAGACAATAGTTTATGGCTGAAGAGGTAATATTACAAAAGGTGTGTATAACAGAAGAAGACAGTTCCTGATTTTACCTCTACAATTTATTTGCGTTACCAGGTTGTCACTTTTCCCATAAACATATCAGAAACCACTACCCAGACTGAACTCTGCTTGCCCCCTCAATCTTCATATAAAACTTGCCCTTATGGGTTTTTAGCAAAGGGGGGTGGTGTAGGGTGGGTGGGGGAAATAGCCTTGAGAATGTTTGCATCGAATCGATCATGTTTAACTTGTCTTTTTTTTCACTAAATAGTAATCCATTTAACTGGGGTAACTTTGTTTCTTTATTCCGCTGATAAATATAAATTGGCTAGAGGCACCTTGCACAATCCATTCAAAATAAAAGCCGTGTAAGAAAGGAACTGGTTTCTAAGCATGGAAACTTATTCTCCAGTAGAATAGAATAATGGAATCATAGAACATTTAGGATTGGAAGGGATCTTAAAGCTCATTTAATTCCACCCCCTCTGCCATGGTCAGGGATGACATTCACTAGACCAGGTTGCTCAGGGCCCCATTCAGCCTGGCCTTGAACACTTGCAGGCATGAGGCATCCACAACTTCCCTGGGTAACCTGTTCCACTGCCTCACCAGCCTCTGAGTAAAAAATTTCTTTCTAACATCTAATCTAAACCTGCCCTCTGTTGCTTTAAAACCATCCCCCCTTGTCCTGTCACTATCTGCCCATATAAAAAGTCCCTCTCCCTCCTTTTATGAGCCCCCTTTAGGTATTGGAAGGTAGTATAAGGTCTCTCCAGAGTCTTCTCCAGGCCAAACAACCCCACATCTCTAAGTCTGTCTTCATAGGAGAGATGCTGCAACCCTCTGATCATCTTCATGACCTTCTCTAAGCCCACTCCAACAGGTTTATGGCTTTCTTGTACTGAGGACCCCACACCTCGATGTAGTACTCCAGGTGGGGTCTCAAGAGGGCATATGATACTATGATTCTAAATCATAGAAAAATATAGTAACGTGATAAAATCTTGCAACCTACATCAATAGGTAATCTCCTCAAACCTTCCCCTTCATGAAAGACTTACTAATATTTCAATATGAATTGAAAATCATCTGTTTCAATCACTCTAGCTATATACACCTCTCAGAAGATCTGGGTATGAGCTTTTATGACTACTGGCTATCTCCAAATGACAGAAATTGAATGCTGCCTTGTCTCTGGCACCATACAACATGGCTGTTGTTTTTTTAACCACCAGTTTAATTTAATGGTAAGAGTTGCATTTTCACTCCAAGTTAAGAAATATATATTAAGTCCTTTTACTGTAACTTCATACAGATGAAATTTTCAGTTCTATAATTAGTGATAACTGTGTGCCACCTTGTGTGGAGATAAACTAATGCCGAGGTCCTCTTTTACAGTACATTTCTGAAAAGCAGCAGGTTCTATTGTATTGAGAAATAATATTATTATAAAGCTCCACCACAAAAGATAAGAGGTTCTTTGGAAAGAAAATTACTGTAGTGGTTATCTATGTACAAGAGAGTAGGGTACTGATCGATACTATTGAGCATACTCTGCAAGCAATATACAGAAGTAAAAAAGAAGTAGGAAACCGACAAAGAGATCAAAAGATTGGATTATAACTAAGCTTTATTATATTGGCTGCAGAACAGAGAAATGAATCAGCTATTAAAAAAACCCCAAAACCCAACAAAACAAACCAACAAAAATTCAAACCCAGCTGCTTAGCTCTTTCTCTCTTCTCTTCAGGTAAAATATGACTTCATAGTAAATGTTTAGATATCACATACAGTGTGATGCAAAGCATCCAACATTTTCTTAAGCCTGACTATTCCTGCATGCACAGGAGCACTGAAGTTTTTTAACATGTGGGAAACACTCTGTAGGTCTGACACTTTCTGGTGAAAAGACTTTGGTGATTTGTCAAAAAAAGTGAAGCTTTCAATGGGACACACCATTTTCCTTTAAACTTTCTCTGTGGATCTGTACTTGTCAGCAGCAGTGTGAAGCTGGAGGAAAAGGAGCATGACAGGGGAACAGGCAACCTTGCCCTGAAGAATCTGGTATAAGATTTACATTTCCAGCCTGGATCACAGAGATAAGGGAATTGGATGCAAGCCTTCCAGCTTCCTAAACTACTGAGTTATTTATCAACCTGGAAAGAGGACTATTTTTTCTGCAGTATTTTGTTTTGTTTATAAAAACATATATTTCTCTCTTTTTGCCCCAGTTAGGCAGTGATACAGGATTTCCAAGTATTTGGATGCCTATTTGAATATCTATTCAATATCACCCTTATAACCAGGCCTTTTTATCGTGGAATCATGTTTCTGGATGTGCTGGTTTTGGCTGGGATGGAGTTAATTTTCTTCATAGCAGCTAGTATAGGGCTATGTTTTAGATTTGTGCTTGAAAATGTGTTACTAACACAGGGATGTTTTATTACTGCTGATCAAGGCTTACACAGCATTAAAGCTTGTTCTCCTCACCCCACCCCACCAGTGAGGAGTCTGGGGATGCACAAGTAGTTGGGAGGGGACACAGGCAGGACAAATGACCCCAACTGGCCCAAGAGATATCCCAGACCACAGGCCATCACACCCAGCATACAGAGCTGGGGGAGGAAGAATGAAGGGGGGGACATTCGGAGCAACGGCGTTTGTCATCCCAAATCACGGTTACACACGATGGAGCCCTGCTTTCCTGGGGCTGGCTGAACACCTACCTGACATGGGAAGTGGTGAATGAATTCCTTGTTTTGCTTTGCTTCTATGTGTTGCTTTTGCTTTACCTATTAACTGTTTCATATCAACTCACAACTTTTCTCACTTTTACCCTTCTGATTCTCTCCCACATTGCACTGGTGGGCAGTGAGCGAGAGGCTGTGTGGGGCTTTTTTGCTGGCTGGGGTTAAACTGTGACACTGGGATAAAATTAAAAAAGAATCAGGGCATGCTAGCAGTTGCTAACAGCATACACATTCAAATGTTCATGCATGCAGGCACACTCTTGAACAAATTGAATTGCTCTTCACAGTTTGAAACAGATGAATATATTCTTCTGTTTTTTAAATTCTTTCCAGGATTTGTGGAGAAAGTTATAAAACAAGGCCTTTGGGAGAAGGATAATTACAGAGTTCAAAGCTAAATAAATAGATGCTAACAACATCTTTTTTATCTCAGGTTTAGTCTCTTTCTAGAGGCTGTATTTATGGGGCACGAAGTATCTGTTTTCTTTAGTATTGATTGTTTTACATTTGCTGCCTGGAGCAATCTGTAGCTTTTGGACACTACCCACCATTTCTTATGAATTCAGAAAACCGAAAAAAAATACCTCAAAGTTTGACTTTGTTTATCCTGCACTACCTAGTCTGAAGAAATGTGTTGTTGGAATACATGATCTGAACAAGACTTCAGACATTATTAAAATGAGACTTTTAGAGGAAAACTTGTCACCAAAATTGAGGGTATAGGTACATAAATTTCTGTGATTCTGATGGCCCGTTCTCAAGTGGAAACACTTTTAAAGACACCAGAAAAGAGAGAAAGAGCTAACATATTATTGTGGATCCCATGTTCCATCTGTGACTGAACAGAGTCTAGGAGTGTTAATTGTGAGGTGCTGACTTTCCCAGTTAACTAATGATATCTGAACACAGGTAAATACTGCAATTCAAAGGTAAGCGAGTGCCAAAACCCAAGTGAGCACCCAATTATTTGAGTCTCCGGTGAAAGGAAAGGATAATTGCGAAGCAGTGAGTCAGACATGGCCTGGTGCCCACACATAGGGTGGATTTAGGATGCTCCTCAGTTGGTGTTCAGGCATACTTATTCCCATATACAGGTAAAAAAGAGATATCAATATTAGATATCAATAACTGGCTGATTTTCAGAAAATGTTGAATGTTGCACCACCATTCCCTTTCTCCCTACCATACTAATGTTATCTGTCCTTGGTGCTTTTAACTTTTGAGTCATTTATTGATATGAACTCTATGTGAACTTCAAGTCTCCAGTTTTCTGAAGTCTTGGCATGACTTAGCATAAGACATTTTTCCTTCAAGCTACTAAGTAAGTACACTTTAAACAGTGCTTAATTGCCATGATGAGATTGACACAATGGTCTGACTGTGCCATATAGCAATTTTTGATAGAGATTTGTGAGTCCTTCACTATGACTTTGCTTCAGTAAGGAGGCAAGAGCTGGAAATTACTGTTACTTGAACATACAGTAAAGAAGACATCAGAGTCAGAAAAGCTTTTGCATACTTAAAGCAGAATTCAAACATCTAAGTTAAACGTGTCATTTAACCTGCAACTTAACCTTGAAAAAGACTATTTTAGAAATTTACCTTTTTTACCTGACTCCTTTCAACATATTCCTCTAAACATAACTAGTGCTGTGCAAAATTTTTTGTGCCCCACTGGTTACAGCTTAGTTTCCTGTAGCTCTCTCATGTTTGATTTCTCTAGTGCACAATTAGATAACTACTTTCAGCCTTAGCCAAAGGGAGGATGGAGAACAATAATTTGGATTTCTCTCCCTTTTTTTTTTTAATCAGTTGCCTGTTTTCAGGCAGTGGTTATTACCGAGGTCTCCAGACACCTCTCAGGTTTGACTAAAATTAGCTACTAGGTTCAAAAATTACTGTGGTTTGTTGGGAAAAAAGCCTGGCAGAGGAACAGGCGGGCAGGCAGACAGACCACTGCATCTGCCGATGGACATGGAAGCCACACAGTCCTTGTCAGCAGCCAACTAGAGAAATTAGTTATAACTCATAAATATAAACTCATAAATGAGTTACTTAAAGAAAGAGGTTAGATCTCATTTAATTAAATTAAACAGCTTAATGAGAGATTCACAGTCTCTTCAGACAAATGAAAGTCATAGCTATGGTTACCGTCATGGTTTGTTTTTCTTGTTTGGTTTTTTTTGTTTGTTTTTGAGCTTTGGGTTTGTTTGGTTGGGGTTTTTTTCTGCTCTCTTTTGTTGTTCTTGGTTTGGCTTGGTTTTCGGCTTTGGAAATGAGTGCTAAGAGTTTCTAATCATCCAGATAAATATTCGTTGTCATGAAATACACTAATAATGTTCCCACAGGGAAAGAAAGAATTCTGTGAATGGAAGGAATTTTTCTGATTGTGCCTATTCTGTTCACATAGAAACTGCAGGAGGAATTCTAATGAAAAAATGTCCAACTTCTTTCAAAACTGAAGAAGTGGGTCGTGGAAGTTGATTATAGTAGAAGGCCAGACCACCATCTTTGGGTTTGCACATAATAAAAAAGTCTCTCAACAAATTGGCTTACAGCATGATAAACTTACCAACATTGATAAACATATGAACTGTAATCTCAGGTTACATGCTTTTGTTTCTATTATTTTATACCGTCAGAGAAACAACAATAATATTTTTTGCACAGTTCTAGTTCCATCTCAAAATGATCTCAAGAATTCTGATTCACTAGTCAATCATTCTCAGTAACAACTAAGCATTCTCATTACACAGGCAGTGAAACACTACAGCAGAGCAAGGAGACTATGCAATCACTTCACAGAAAATTCTTGCTACTAGGTGAACATTAGTCTGTCTAGGTGAAGAAATGATCTAACATATTCAATCACACTTTAATCCAGATAACTGGAGTAAATTACCTCCTGTAGTCCTTCCCAGGTCTTTGTTTTTATAGTCTTGTGTTTAACTCTTTATTCTCTGTGAATTTTGCACTACATTCTCTTTTAACTTCAAAATAATATTTTACTCTTATTTCAAAAACAATGTGTGTGAGAGGAGAGATTCTTTACCTAAGAAAGTTTTAACTGTACAGAAATTTTTAGTGGATCTTTCATTATTTAATTTGACAGTTAAATTACAATGTTAGCAGAACAAAATTAGTGATCAGAAAATTAGCTTTAGAGTTTTCAAACTGTTCTTCCATATTGCAAAATGAACAAAACCAGACTTTATTTTATTTCCCCTCAGTTCATTGGAGACATAAGAAAAATGGACCACTACAGAAAGAAGAAAAAAAAAATCTTTACAAGTGTTCCCAACTTTTTCCTGCTCTACTCCCTCTCAAAAGGCCTCTGAATTGAAATAGTACTGTGGTATGCTCAAAATTGAGATCTGGGGAATATCCAGCAATTAACTTTTCCCACAAACTGTTAGAGAAGTGCCAAAATGATCTCAAGAATGACTGTTGAAAACAATCTCAAGCCATTGTTGAAAAGCAGTTGGCCTAAGTTTTTAAGATTTGGCTAGAAATTTGTTTGATGTGGAGCCATTTAAGAAGTTGAATCACACCAGCAGCCTTAAGTTCTGACATGTGAGTCTTTGCACATTCTTGAGGCTAAAGCTGAAATATGAATATTTTGGTGATTGTACATGAACAACAAAGGGTAAATGAGGTTAAAGGACTAGGGTGAATTTAAATGACAAATGTACTCAAATGCAATGCTTTTTACAGTTTTAGAGCACTGTGAAGAGGCTCTGCTATGAAAGAAAACCAGATAACTACACAACTTATAGAATCATGTTGTTTTTGTTTCAAAAGTTCTTATATCACCCACAACTGTTTATTAAGCTATTTTCCGTATTTCACTATCCCCTTTCTTAAGATTTCAGCCTACTGGTTGCAAATAGATTCTACTATCTTTTATGTGTGTGTAAATTTAATTGCCACTGGAATAATCGTTTAGAAACTTGATCTAAATTTTGTAAGGGAATCAGTCACCTCATGAGCAGTTGCTGCTGCACCTACAAATGGATGAGGTGTGTTATGTCTCCAAAGAAGTTCAGTATGTCATAGAACAAGGTCTTTGTTGTAAGGATATAAAGAGCACAGTTGCCTCTCTCAAACATTGTCAAGGCCACAGAAAGAATTTGCCGTAAGTCACCACAGCAGGAACTTGAGATAAGCACAGAGGGAGGCAGGAAGGCTCTAATTCCAGGCCTGGCAGAGGTGAGATCTGGTTAGCACATCCTGATTAACATATCTGGACAAAAATTCCCACTGTGGCAAACTGTGGGAAAGGAAGCAACTGCTTATACACATCACTCCAAGGTATGGGATTGGCATCTGCCACCACCCTGTGGATTTGGACTGTGTAAAACCCCCTGAAGAATGACTCCAAGACCACCACCACCGAGAAGTCCACGGTGAAGAAGGACCAATGGGATGCCCCTGGGTCCACAGCTGGTGACTCTCTTCTGTTTGATCTCTCTCTATCCCCCCCACCCCTTTTTAATTTCTTTCTATATCTCTACTTCACATTTACTGTTAAATAAAATCTGTACCACTGACTTCAGGACGTGGTCTCTTTTTCAACTTAATTTGGGCAGAGGCATCTCTCACTAATCAGATCTTAATGTTTGTACATGCACAAAATCTGACCTATTAAGGTTTTTGTTTTAAAGAAAATATAGTATTTGTATTTGACATATTATTAAAACCATAATTAATTCTTATTTGTGCAGCTGAGACAGCTATGACAGGATGACCTTCAAGAAACTGATTCATTCTACAGGTAGTGAGTATATTTTATTTCTATTAAACTGAAACTATATTACAGATTATTACCTGATGTGAAGTATTTCCTAGTGAGTGACTAGCTATGACTTCCAGCCTCTAATTTCTATTCTGTGGTTACAAGTTAAATATTTTCAGATTGTAAGATCAACAGATTTCAGCTATAAGCTCTGGAAATGATAACTTCTTTTCCTGTGTTTTCTCCTTTTTATACTTAAAATCTAGAAATATGTTGATAAAACTTTTGTGAGGGTCCTCATACAGCATAAATATGTAACTAAAACTGAAACAGTATTGATGTTTACTACTTGTTGTTTGGACTGATAAATCAGGAACTCCCAGCTTAGTTTACTCATTGAATTTATAGATGGAATAAAATATGTGATAGAAATATTTCATCTAGACTACTATATGAAGAGAATGAAAAAAATAGTGAGTTTGAGTTGTTGAATCCTTATTTGTGGTCTGTTAACTATATAAAATCCTTTAGCTTTTCAGGCTTTGTATCTCATGTGAAGGGCTTGCGATTAAGAAACAACACACTTGGTTGTTAACTATTATGTGATTCATATGAAAATCGTTCTGATCTTTGATATTAAATGATGTCCTCATTTAGAAGCAATACGTTCTATCTCGTATTGGCCTTTTCAGCCACCAACGTGCTTGCAACAAACGTGGGTAGAGCCCTTCCCAAATCTTCGTTTGCGAAGCCCAGCCATGACCTGACCTGACCTGTAGTATATAACAGCAGTGTAAAAGGATATAGAACAAAAGCACATTTGCCCTTGAGTGTAACTTTCTAAATAAAATATTTAAATAGCTGCATGCATTCGTTGCTCTGTATTCAAGTGCCACCCATCCTTATTAGCTGGCGTAACCTTTTCACATTTTTCTTGTCCATCAAGGTTTTGGGGAATCATCTCACCAATCTTGACATCTAAACCAGAATTCATCTGACACACCTGACACAATTGGCACCCTTTCTCCTCTGTGTAAGGAGATGAATATGGTCTCCATCTAGCACTGTAGAGGGAAAAATGGAAATCAAGTTTATAATTCTAGCATAGGTACTTGATGTATGTTGAATGATATGACCCTTGGAAGTGACTGTCTGCCTGGGCTGATGACTTGAGAGAGAAGGGATATATTTGACTCATGTTGTTAGTTATATTTTTTTCTGTTCTTCAGAAGTATTTTGTCTCCTTCACACATTCCTTAAATAGCCTTTCTATATAAACTCTTGGAAAAGCATTGACTCTTTAAGATTTCAAGTTGATTTTTCTCAATCTTAAAAGTTCATTTGCTTTCTCATTTTGTCCCTGCCTTGGACTTAGAAAGGTTTCTCAAAGGCCTTGCATAAGCAAACAACTTTCTTTTTCAGAGTGAAACTCATCTATTAGGCCAAGAGAAAGACACAGCTATTAACCTGTCTTCCCTCTTTCCTCTAAACCCTCAGACAATCGGGAGTCAAATGTTCTTCAGCAAATAATTTGGAACTATATTATGCCTTCTCACAAAATCAGGCAGGGATAAGTAAAATGACATTCGAAGTAAATTGAAAATGCCTTAATATATAATCAAAAGAAAAACTTTTAAATGGTGAGATAAGGAAAGTGGAAGGTTGGTATGCAGCTGAGAGAATTCTTGAGGATTAGATATACTGCACATCAGAAATCTGCAGTATTCTGACACCAGCCTTTTAAGGCCTGTGCTGAATACGACATCTCCATGAATTCCTATCATTATTTCTAATCCCAGCTGATTTCACATACCAATTATATTCCAACACAATATGATCTGATTGTATCTCACAGTTATGTTCATCTCATTTTGCCAATACGTCTGTAAATGCATAAGTGTAAAGCAAATTAAATGCTTAGGCTAGAATGCTTTATTTGACTTAGTTCAAAATTAATCCATTTAAAATACTTTATATTTCATCTAATAGGAGAACTCCCTAGCGAGTTTTACTATACTACCTGAGCTTGGGTAATATTAATTGCATATTATGCAAAAGGAAATTATTTAAACTTGTCACCTCAGCAAAGATGTCTTTAAAAGGACTTGCATAAGCTCTTGTAACAGGAAAAACTACTCCAAGTTGCATTTACTTCATAGGTTTTGCTATTTCCTTCTGGAATGTTCACCTTGTAATATTTCTTTTCAACTGTCTTTTTTTGCCAGATAAGGGAATTTCAGCCATCAAGCTTATCAATATACTGTTCAATCACTGAATGAAACACTAGGTACACCAGAAATTGTTCCAGAAAACAGTCCAAGAGAAAAAAAAAAAGAAAAAAAACAGGGAGTACAGAATCATAGAGTAATAGAATCATTAAGGTTGGAAAAGACCTCTAAGATTACCAAGTCCAACAGTCAACCCAGCACCACAACCATGTTCACTACTAACTCACGTCCTTGAGTGCCATATCCACGTGTTCTTTGAACACTTTCAGGGTTGGTAAGTCCACCACTTCCCTGAGCAGCCTGTTCCAATGTTTTACAACCCTTCCCATGAAGAAATTTTTCATAATATCCAACCCAAACCTCCCCTGACAACTGGAGGCCATTTCCTCTCATCCTGTCACTCGTTACTTGGCAGAAGAAACTGACCCCCACCAAGCTACAACCTGCTTTCAGGTAGTTGTAAAGTGCTATAAGGTCCCAATTGAGCCTCCTTTTCTCCAGACTAAACTTCCTCAGCTATTTCAGCTACTCCTCATCAGACTTGTGTTCCAGATCCTCCACCAGCTCTGTTGCCCTTCTTTCAACATGCTCCAGCATCTCAATGTCTTTTCTAAACTGAGAGGCCCAAAACTTAACACAGGATTCGAGGTGCAGCCTCACCAGCGCCAAGTACAGAGGAACAATGACTTCCCTAGCCCTGCTGACCCCCCTGTTCCTGATAAAAGCCAGGATGCTTTTAGCCTTTTTGGCCATCTGGGCACACACACTGGTTTGAGTTCAGAAAAGGACACAGAGGTCCTTTTCCTCTGGGCAGCTTTCCAGCCACTCTGCCCCAGCCTGTACCACTTCATGGGGTTGTTGTGACCCAAATGCAGGACCTGGCACCTGGCCTTGTTGCACCTCTAACAACTGGCCTTTGCCCATCCATCCAACCTGTCAAGATTTCTCTGCAGAGTCTTCCGACTCTGTTGACTGTTGTTTTTGTTTACTTACAATATCCAGTTCCAAAAGAGAGTTGCTATTTCAGTCTCTGGGTTTTGAATATTTTATTGCACTTTCATTTCTGACAAGTGAAGTGGAATCCCAATTCCTTGGTCAAGAAAATTTCTTAAGTTCTCTTTTTCTTTGGTGTTGTTAAAAGCATAAAGTTTTTGTACTGTCAAGAGAGTAACAAAATTCATATACCCTGGATTTGGTTTCTAACTTTAATTTGGTACACCTTTGAAAGCATGTATTCTGACATGAATAACATGGGTCATAGAATTTAACAAGTATGTGAGGTATAAAATCCATTGCTACTTCTTTCTGGCCTGCTACTTTCATCATTCTGTACTTTTATCAGTGCAAAATGCCCAGCTTCAACATTCTGATTGAGTAGATCTTTTAAAGATATGTTTACTCTTTCTTGAAATATTTCAAACCTATATTTTCAGGATGACACATACTGGATTTCTATAACAATTTCATTAATAACTCTAAGACCTGTTTAATGAAACCAAGTAGGGAAGCAAAGGAGTCCCTTTAAGTTTCTTTTTGTTGTTGATAACCAAAAACAGACTTTGAAACAAATTGTCGGCTGAGCAGAATACAGTTTTCCATTACCTTCATTTATATCTCCTTGGCCTTTCAACCTAAATTTAGCTTGTTTGTTCCCAGGATAAATTACATGCACTTTATTTTAAATGAGGACATTCAGATGAATGATATTACATTTTAATAACATAACAGATTAAAAAAATAAATGTTTGTGAAAGAAAAAGCAATCCGTCCTGAAAAAGAGTGGTACTCTCTGTAGTATACCTCCTCTCATCAATCATTAGTAAACAAATACTCATATGCTTTGTTAAGATTCTATCATGTCTGTGTTCCTAATTATTTATAGAACTTAGATCTGGCTCTCCTTCAGAAAGCTGAGATGTGGAAAGGGATTTACACATTGTTACCTCCTCTGACAGTTGGTAGGGATCCTTAAATACGGTGACTGTCGAAACAGATATTTTGCTCTTAGTTAAAGAAGAAAAGGCAGAAGCTACAAGATTTGAATCTGAACTTTGATTATACGCAGCTAATTACATGTGGGGTTCAGTTTTCAAAATCATAAAGAGCTTTTACAGATAGATATCTAGTTTTAGCACTGCATTATCTGATTGAAGTGGAGGACTATCTGTTTTAGGACTATCTTTTTAGTATGCAAAGATAATGAGTCCAGTTTCCTACGATTCCAGGATCTGTGAAAACTATTTGGAACTGAATGATGTCACCAAGCACTTTGAAAAGATGCATGACTGCAAGAGCCACACTTATCTGTGGCTGGCCCAGTTTGAAGCATGGTATTTTGAAGTATATCTGCTATCTTCCAGTGCTAGAGAATTGTTACCCACATACACTAAGTTTCTAAACATACCAGTAAAGTAAAACTCCAACAATAGTTATTGTCTTTGTCCCTCTATGTTGATCTCTATTTATGACCTATTAGAAATTCATAGTTCATTCATATAGTTCATATGTATAAGAAAACTGGCAGTAAAATATTCATTTAAATGTAATAAAGACTTTATTTGAAAGATTGCAAATATGTGTGCTTCTGTCTTACATACGTAGGTGTATTAATGGGGACAATTTGTCCTATACTCACACAAAATTATGACAGACCAGCTAATGCTTTTGTGCATGGACACTCTCTTGGCTTTGTTTGGGGTTTTTTGCAGTGTCTCTTTCAATGCATTAGGATTTGTTTGTAAATTTTTTTCCTGTTATATCTTCTGATTTTGGGATCATTGAGTTCAGAAAAGAGATGCGAAGCATATTCAAAATGTTGTTTGGAGTCTCATTCTTTTTTTTCTCACTAAAATTCAACACAGACCAAATTTACGTTGTACCACATGGTCACTTATGTCAGTGTGAACACTGACTTTTCTGTGGTAGCTGTTGCTGATGGTTTACTTCCGTAACATATCAAAAGGATCTTCTTTAGCAAACTAGTTATCCTCAGGACTTTTTAATGTGCATGCAGTTTTGCGTCTTCCATTACAAAGGCATTCAAGCCTGCAAAACAATTAGACTCAATGATATACAGCAAAATAACCCAACATTTCTTTGAATGTTTATATATAAAATTCTAGACAGTGTTCTTTAGGTAGCATACTTTAGTATCTTGAGTAATACATAAATTAGGGCTTCATTAATAAATCATTCTTGTGAATCACATTTATCTGTAATGTCACACTTGCTCTCTGAAAGTCTATGACAATTAGTGGATATGGCATGTAAAAGCAACAATAGTACTTATTTTATCATCCAACCATGCTTTAGTCAGAGCTCATAATGAATAGAGCTTTAGAGTTCTACCACTTGTGAGCTGTTCCTTTTCTGAGTGTTGAGAAATGTTAGCTTTTCAAAAATTACTTTATAAGTGTGCCTATATTATTTTTGTGATTTCACATTTAAAGATAATTCTGTTCATGGCTATAAGGTATTATTAACAGAGTGTTTTGATGGTGATCCCTGAGAAATAAATTGGGTTTTGGCCATGTCATAAGTGCAGGTGTTCACAGCATCACGTTGCCATTACAATTAACAACTCCTCTGATATATGTAAAAGAAAGGTTCTCAAGCAGAACAATAATAACTAATGAATAATCTAAGCCAGGGTTGCATGGGCATGCAAACTGAGCTACATTTTAGGCCCAAAAATAAATTTCCCCATTATTAGAATGAGTTATCTTGGTGAATCAAAGTGGAGAACTATATTGTTCTAGTGTAGTATTTTGTTCTGTAATAATTGGAAAAGCTCTTTTGTCATTCTTGTTCATTTCTAGCACTTTACATAAATTTCAAGCTCACTTACCAAGACTTTTACTCCATATAAAGTTTTTTCTTCATGACTCTTCATCATAACCACTTTGTTATGTAGTTAATAGAAGACCAGTTCCTCCTCTGACTCCACTCTGAAATGGCCTGAAACACTGCTATAGCACCATGCATTTTTCTCCACAGATGGCATATATAACATGAAGCGTCTGTGAAATGCTCTTTTCTGGATAACAAGGTTCATTTTTGAGTAGATTGTGTTTTCATCCTGAAGGCTATTTTTATTATTTTGGCTTTACGAATATCTACTGCCCTTTGTGAAGCAGGCTTTTCTCAGTGGTGCCCAGAGAAGAACCAGAAGCAATGGGCAGAACCTGAAACATGAGAGATTCTGTCTGGTCATTAGGAAACACTTTTTCACTGTGAGGGTGGTGGAGCACTGGCACAGGTAGTCAGGGAGGTGGTGGAGTTTCTACGCTTGGAGGTATTCAAAATCCACCTGGACATGGTCCTGGGTAACTGACTAACTGTCATACAACACATGATATTGTCCCACTGAGATTTCAAAGATGAGAGCTGACTTATTTAATTATAATAAAAATATATTTCCTTTTAATAAATAAATAATAGAATACCTCTTTAAAACTGTAGGATATCTCAGATTATTAAGATCACACTAATGACTGTTTTTCTTTAAAAAAAAAGAATGACTGCTTCTACTATTATCTTCATTTTCAGTCATTTTCACTGCTGACTTTGTTTCGGAAAACCGTGTATACAGCAGCGTGCTCTGCTCTTTCAACTGCTACTGCTGTAAGCATGTTTATCCATAATGCTCCAGATGCTGAGGTGTGTCATAGCAGTAGACTCTGGGAAAGACACTTAAAACGGTTTCTCCTACCTTTTTGCCAGTGACTCAATTGCTGTAGCAAAGTCTGAGCTGTTTAAATTTCTGGCTACAGAAGTATCAGTGTTTCTGTCCAGTTTCCCATTGTTTGTACTGATTCACCACCGTGACTGAGCACTACAGCTGAGCCAAGAATGGATATGAATGTCAGTACAAATGCCCAGAGATGTTTAGACTAATGATCATTATTGCACAAAGACTGGAAATGATCTAAGGTTCTGGCCCACAGTTTAGAAATTTGCATTTTTTGAGCAACTGATTGGGACAGTTCTCTTTTCATGTTGGGGGCCTTTACCTTTAAAAACTCACTCTGCAAAATTGTTTTTCATGACCTCAGGCAGAAAGAAACCCACATTCTTGAAGTAGTTTATTAGCATACTCTGGTAGTATCAAGGTAATCACTGTGAGGTAATGAAAAGGTTTTGTCCTAGGGGAACTTAAACCCATCTCATTCCAATAAGACACAGCAATAGTATGGATCGATCTACTTAGTTAAACTGTAAGTAGCCTAAGAGTTACTCATTGTTTTTAAACACTGAAAGAAAAGAACAAGAAGCTGATTAAAAAGTAACTTCTATAGGTAGGAAAGTGAATTTTCATTCTGTAGAACTGGTAAAGTTAGATCCAAATGAATAGTTCAATAGCTTTTATACTGAGATTATTACCAGGGAATAATTTTGCAGTCATAGTCCATGTTTGATTTGTTATGACAATTTATTTTTTTGGAGAGGGTATATGATTGGGGTTTTTGTTTGGTTGGTTGTTTTTTTTCCTTTTTTTTCTTTTATCTCTATATTTTTTCTTCCTAAAAAGAAAGTGATTTAACATACAATTCACTGAACATGAACATCCACAGAACAAAAACTGAGGGTAGCTCAAACCTCCTGTATGTGAGCTATCTCAGATCTCAAAGATTAAGAGAATGACACCATTACTGGAAAATTAATTTTTCTTTCATTAAGAGAATGCATTGCACTGCACATTGGAGTTTACATCCCTTTAAAGAAGTGAAGGGTTCACCATATGAGAATAATTTTCATCAAGATCCTACTTGTTGGTACTAAATGTGTTTTACTTCTGGACTATTGTGGATTTAATGGGTCTTGCTATATGTTGTCAGGAGATATTAATATTATAATGATAATGGGATCTACTAACCTAAATAATTTTGTTGAAGGGATTAAACATAAGATTTTGTTGTTTTGTTTGGTTTTCTTTTTTTCAATTCAAGTTATAAATTAAACACCTGAGACTGGGCAATTCAACCCTGTAGTACTTATAGACTATTTCCTTGGACAAAATTTGATGTTTCAAGAAATTTTAAGTACTGCAAGGGTTAGAGATTACAGTTTCTTAAATATTTAATAATTCTACCCAAAAATATGATAGCTGAAAAGTAGGTTCCATTTACAGTTAATGAGTAATTATTTGCTTTACCCACTTTGACAGTTTGAGAGGCTTGTAAATATAGGAAAAGAGTTCTTTTCTGGTTCATTGTCTGCTCAGACCACCTTATACAGCCATTTCTGAATGAATTCTTCAAATATAGTTCTTAAAGGACATAGCAGATGGATTAACTGAGCAAGCTTTAATAATAATTGAAATTAAATGAATAGCATCATGGTATTTAGATAAGATTTAGTTTGTATGAAATACTTTTTACTGATGAGAACTGCCAACTTGAGAGTATTACATATTGTGTAAATTAAAAAATTGGCAGTAAAGGTTTATTGACAAAATAAATTTTAATTAGCAAGTACTAAATATCTGCCCCTAATTAGAAAAGGGCAAGGTTGTTAGAGATAAATTTTGAAAATGTTTATATGAGCCTGTTATATTTATTGTCAACCATTTATTTTGTTTACAAGGCATTTCATGCAAAGGTAGCTAAAATAAAGTATGGTCACACATCAATTTATCTGAAATGAGCAAAACCAGTTGTTACAGAAATGACTCATCTTCCATATTTTTCTGTTTTATTTCCTTTTTAAGATTTCTCATTAGGGCTCATTTTCTTCTAGTGGATCTCCCTTGGGTTACAGAGTAGTCAATACTTCATGGGAAGAATATCTGATTATTTTTCTACCTCTTGTGCAAAGCTTATAAAGTTGAGATGGTGTGTAAATATGGTTTCAATAAGGCATATCTTTTCTCCTTTCCTATTGCACTAATTCTTCACAAGCTTATTTTTTGTCTATGACAGATTTTCCAGAAGAAGTGTCATTTTTGCTGAATAGGTTCTGACTGAAAAATATGTATTAGACAAAAACAGAACCCCAAAACTTAGGGGTAGACATCATATTTACTCTCATTATTAAAGCAAGAACCATTCTTTTCTGATGGTAAGTAAAGGAAGCAGAAGAAGGTTCCAGAGGGCCTTCAAAATGAATGGACACAAAAAAAAGTGACAAGACTTTTTTTTTTTTAACCCACTAACAAGATAAGGAGAAAAAAGACTAGGACTCAGTAGACAGGACTGAGTTCAAGAGAATCAGACAAGTATTTTCATGGAAAGTGAAGCACTTGTCCTCAGTTCTCAGTTCATCTCTCATAGGCTTTAATGCCTGCAAGTGTAGGTGTCTTTGGACGATCTTATGAAAATGGAAGGTTGCAGATCAGGATGCTAGGATGAAGATACTCCTTTCCCACTTCCTTGGAATGTATGCAGCCCTCCCTGTTCCTGGATACAGCCTTGTGATGTTAAGTACCTTCCTACTACAGTTTGTTGTAGGGCTCCACAAACTTTAAGCCACTAAAGACTCAGGTCAGGACCATGTTGTTTGGAGGAAGCTGTTACTTATCTGAATTTTCATCCCTCAGTGTAATTCACTGACTGAACTCTGCTACAGCTGTGGAGGCTACTCTTGCTCATGCTTGTGTTTGCAGACTCCCAGGAGTCCAGTTGGTTCGGATGGGTCATACTGAATGTCCCTATGTAGTTTCCCACGGAAATAAAATTTTATTGTAAGTACACATTTTTATTTTTTCCCTGGTATGGGAGCATCATCTAATATTTTTTTTAAAAAATTTAATAAATGGAATGGACAAAAATTATGCTGACTCATTTTCCACAAATGTAAATTGGGTAAAGAGCTTCCATATTTTAATCCTATAGGCAAAAAAATCTAAGGAACTTTCTGAAAATAATTAAGACTGGTTTATAAGTAACTGCCATTCTCTTTTATTATCTTCATGAGACTATAGTTTTGGAAATCTTAGTTTCTGTTTTGTGTAATGCCTTGTGAGAATTATATCATTCCAGTTAGACAAGGGACTGGAGTCATTCCATGTCTTTAGGCAGCTATCTGAAACATGGATGCAAAACCTCTGTGATTGTGCCTTTCATCTTCAGTAAGCATTGAATGACCTAGGGTACTCAGGGGAAGTATGTCAAGTTCATTTAACACAGTACTCACTTAGAGCACTGTGTGCAGTTCTGGGCCCTACAAATTAAGAATGATGTGTAGGTCCTTGAATGAGTCCGGACGAGGCATCAAAGCTGGTGAAAGGGTTGGAAGAAATGTCCTGTGAGGAGCAGCTGAGGGCTCTGGGTTTGTCTATTCTAGAGAAAAGGAGACTGAGGGATGAACTCATTGCTCGCTACAGCTTCCTGAGGAGAGGAAGTGGACAGGGAGGTGCTAATCTCTTCTCCATGGGATCTAGTTGTAGGACATGTGGGAATGGTTCTAATCTTCATTGGACAAATCTAGACTGGACATTAAGAAGTATTTCTTTACAAAAACAATAGTTGAACACTGGAAGAGGCTTGCTGGAGAGGTGGTTGATGCCCCAAGCCTATCAGTATTTAAGAAACATTTGGACAATGCCCTTAACAACATGCTTTGACTTTTGGTCAGCCCTGAATTGGTCATGCAATTGGACTAGATGATTGCTGTATGTCCCTTTCAACTGCAATTGAAATATTCTTGTCTATTCTATTCTATTTACTTGCATATGAAGTTGAAATATCTAAAACAGGATTCATTTCACCAGTGAAATGATGAAATGGCTCTTCTGGATGAATCATCCTCTAGAAGCTTGTTTCTCTCCACCAACTACAAAAAAAGAAAACAAAAGCAAAAAAGTATAACTTAGAGTAACTAACTGACTAACTAAATAACTGACTGACTAAATAACTGACTAACTAGCTAACTTTTTAATAGATAGACAGGATGGAGCTCCTCCCTAGTGTACTAGCCTTAAATAAGTGCCTAAGATATCTATACAGTCTGGAAAGAAACAAGGCTATGCCTGCAGAGCCTCTCTCTTCAAATACTGAAAATAATAAAGTGACAACGCATAGCATTGCATATTTATGCATTGTTATTGCATAAATAAAATGGAGTCTCAAGTCCCGTGTTTCTATGGGTAGACAAGATCCTTACTTGGGAAGATCGTAATTGTGTTTTAGGTAGTACGATGGCATAAATATTAGCAAGGTTCTTCAAATCTGTGAAATTTATGAGGCAAGAAGGAGAGAACACTGCTTGGAGTGTTACAAGTGAGAAAAATTCCTGATACAGAGTCACTGAAGGGGATTTCATCTCACCTAAACTCACACATCTTCAATGCAGATATCTCAATCAAATTCAACCTCTAGTCAATAGAGAAAAATAAGCCTTGGAATACTAACTTTTATATAGATAAAGTTAGAAGAGATTAATGTCATCCCTACACTTCAGCTTTATTATCATTTGAGAAAGGGAGACACACCATATTTTATAATATATATCTAAAATTATTGTATCTGGTTATTACTTTTTGTAGGTGGTTGGCTCTTACTCTTGTCATTGACTACATATGTAATTCATGGAATTTTTTTCGAGGTAAGCTTTCAGACTCTCAGAGTTGTGTCCCACTGGCTTAACACCCCTAATTTATTGCACTGCACTAACTGATACTGGTCTCTAAAGGGCACAGAACTCACTTATTCATAAAGTGCTGATTGCCACAAGAACACTGCTTTTGTAGTGATGCTTTTTGCACCCTTTAATCAATTACCTATCAGTCTGTTTATTAGACTGATGGCACCTCCATAGGTCTTGGACTTTTCTTTGTAAATTAAACAAATCCAATACTTCCCCCAGAAAAATCAACAAAACTATTTTGAATATCTGGTTCATCTACGCTTTAAAGGAATGCAATATTCAAGACAATACCTTGCTAATAAAAGGGAAACTAACTCCTTTAGTTCTTCAGTTCAGCTCTACCTCCATAGCAGTATTCTGTCTATGGGTGAAAGGATAATTCATGAGCAATCCTGTCCAGACATTGTTTTCTTATCAATTTCACCATCTGTGCTCCCAAACATCTAAAATGTTTGTAAAGTGGAAATATAAAACAGTCACTAGATATCACCTATCTAGGAATATTACATCCTAAAGTACAGTTTTATAATGATCTGTACATGGAAACTCAATACCACATTATAATACTGTATGTAGCCATTTATTTGACCCCAAAATGATGTGTACGAAAAGCTTTAATATAATACAAGTTGTAAATACGAAAAAGAAGTGAACTTTCTGAGGCCAGTAAATTGTTAAGAACAGCATTTTAAAGAACTCTGCCCAGGAGAGGTATCATTTTTTACTTCCTGAAGTTAATGATCTCACGTCACAGATAAACTAGGTTATAATCTGTTCTTATGACTCAAGAGAAATATCTAAGAAAATACAAATAAATCATGTCTGGTGTCAGGTCATTTGCCAGAGCATTCCTTGAGAGCTTTGTGTAAAACAACCTTGAGACATTTTCTGGTACACAATTTTTTGAGAAAAAAATTCTAGTTCTTGTCTTTATGGCACTATTTTGATCCCTAACTATGGCTGGGTTACAATAATGTGTTAACTTCTCCTATGTCTAAGTATAAATAGTTAAAGAAGGGTTCCATATTAGATAGTCCTTGGTTGGAGAGCTCAGTCAAGCCATCAAGCTGGCTTCCAAACACCTCACTGTAGGGTGGAAGTCAGAGGTGAAAACTCAGACAGTGCAAGAATATATCAACTCTAATATCCCTTTTTGTCGTGATTTAAGCCTAGCTGGAAATTAAGCACCATGTAGCTGCTTGCTCAACCCCCTACCTTCCCCCCGAACCTCTGAGTGGAATGAGAGGAGACTCAAAAGTAAAACTTGTAGGTTGAGATAAGAACAGTTTAATAATTGCAAACAAAGAAAAATACAATAACAATGGTAAATAACAATAATAATATTAGAAAGGGAAAGAAGAAAACCAAACAAGTGATGCACAGTACAATTGTTCACCACTTGCTGACTGATACCAGCCCCTCTTCTTGAGCCCAGATAAGCCCCCTGTTCCAGGTAACTCCCACAGTTTATATACTGGGCATGACATTCTGTGGTGTGGAATATCCCTTTGGCCAGTTTGGGTCACCTGTCCTGGCTATGCTCCCTCAGGATAAACATGACTTGGCAAGAACCAGCGTAGAAGATATCTACTGCAAAGAAGAGAAGTTTCGAATGTGGAAACAGCAATTGCAGAATAACCTGACTGAAGCTGCAGAAGAAGAAAACATGTTATAAACTGATCAGATACAACATTACTGACATAGAAACTGTTTGACTGAAAGAAGTTGATAGTTGTTGTTAACATGTGTTTGAACCTGTTGTATCCCCATGTTTTTATCAAATTTTATAATGTCCTCTCCCTCATGTTTATTTCCCGTTTTCCTATTGGTTAAATTCTGCCGCAGTGCAGAGTGCCATGTTTATTCATGATCCTCTCCTTGTTTTCCCCAATCAGATATGACTCCTCCCACATTTTCCCTGTCAGTCCCATGCTCCTCCCTTCCTTCCAGAACCTTCCCTGCTCCCCCTATAAATAGGGGAGCCATCTTTAATAAAGCAGACCTTTAACTCTGCTTGAACCTGAAGGTTGTTGCGTCCCTTCCTCACAAACTGCGACAAACCAAAACATCAGCATGTTATCGATGTTATTCTCTTTCTGAATCCAAAATGCACCACTGTAGCAAATACTGAGAATAAATTAGCTCTATCCCAGCTGAAACCAGGTCACTTTTGTTCTCTTTTTGTTCTCTTTTTGTTCTCTACTTGATGGAGACATTTGGTGGCTATCATCAGACCAAACTGTATTTAAAAGACAGATGCTCTTGGTGGACAGAAAGAGAGGATGGGAAGGATTAAGAAGGAAGGAAAAAGAAGGGGAGCTGAAACATGGGGATGGCTATTCAGTCAGGGCACACAGCCAAAATCTGGGCACCAGATTTTGTGTAACTATAGTTGTGACTGTCACTTACAGATATATCCCTACCATTGGTGTTTTCCTACTTGTACCCTGGAGAATATAGTTTATCATAATTTCAGGTAATATTTATTCTCTAAACTAACTTTGTAAAAACATTTAGACTTAACAAAGTAAGTAATTTTTTTTTTTCCCTCCAAAGTAATTTTTTTCCAGACAAATATTGGTTAATCCAGGCTACTTTTAAAGCACTGCTTTAAAAGTGAAAATTTCTTCCTTGGTTGCAGCTTGCAATTCTTTTTTTTTTCCCTTTTATTTCTGTTTTTTTTCTAGGCAGAGGAAAAATGTGGGCATATAGCTTCAGTCACGATGGTTCTTCCACAAATGTTTTATTATTCTTTCATTATAAAATTTCATATTCCCTTAGTTTACATTACTATTTTTCACTGTCTGTAGCTGTTCTGTCTTCTTCTCCATAGCCAATATTATCAGCCAAATTGAAAACTGACACACATCAGTCACCTGTTTAGTAGATCATACCTACATTATTTTAAATAATGACTCCTTTCTTACTTCTTAATATCTGCTTCTACTTGCTTTGTTCTCTTTTGTGCTTTTTAGTGAATAATATCTTTCCATTTGTTTTGATT
Organism: Pipra filicauda; assembly: GCF_003945595.2. NCBI lineage: Eukaryota > Metazoa > Chordata > Aves > Passeriformes > Pipridae > Pipra > Pipra filicauda. The sequence goes on from NW_024104292.1 coordinate 2,895,016, forward strand.
TATTTTATAAAAGCTGAATGAGGTCGAGTTGTAGCACCTCTTTTATTTTATTCCTTTTTTTGGTTTTCCATTTATTCCCTGGATTATTTCTGAAATTATTGACAGACAGTTTGAAGTCCTTTTATGAAATGTTTTCTTTTTTAATTTAAGATGTTTCACAGCACCTTAAAGGAAATTCTGAACTTTCACTGTGTTCTTGTCCTTTATTTTTCATTTACACTGATTTTAATCAATAGCTCAAAGTCATCCATCTTGAAATGGGTGCCTTAATTACAGACTATTTAATTTAAATTTGTGATTACTGCTTGCAATGTTATTTTTCTAAGTAGCTCTTCTAAATGTCTTTCTTGTAATCAAAGCCAAGTCTAAGATAGCATTAAGTTCGAGAGTTTAGAACACAATTTATCTGGATTGTAGCAGACATCCAAAATATCTACAGTGCAATGGATTATGTTCTAGAAATGGCCATTATTCAACACTGGCTGTCAAGGGAGTGTAGAACTTCCCAGATGCTGGCAATTTATGGTGTCATTTGCCCAAATTAGTCCTTCTTTTATTGCTTATCCCAAAATCCAGTGAACATTACTATAATCAGAAAGAATTCACCAATTGATTCTCCTTTATATTTTACCTGTAAAACCTCACCTCATATGAGCTATCACAACACCCTTTCTCACAAAGTTCCTGAAAACGAATTCAGTGTATAGCAAGATCCTTTCAAGTGTGATATGAGCCTTTCTAAACAGTGCATCCTACAGAACATCTTTAAGAGCCAACAAAGCCCATGCTTAACTGCAGAGAGCAATAGGTGTCCAAAGAGGCTTTCAAGGCAAAGGGATTAGGACCTTGTCAGATTGTGTGCACAATAGAGATTGTTAATATCTGTGGGAAGAGGTAGTGGGCAGTGTCACAGAGAATGTTTGATTCACGTCATAAATATGAGTGAATTTGTTCAAAGGACTGCAGTCCTTTCTCTCTGTTCTTTATAAAGGGTACTTTAACAGTCATTTTCTGTCCAAAGACACCCCTACTGCCCTGTTCCCCTGAGAACTGTTTCAAGTCCCACTCTGGCTGCTTTCTCAAGACTTGCAAAGACAAGACGCTGCTACAGAAAAATAGCAAATAGTTTGGGTTGTATAAGGCTAAATAATGATTTGGATTTATTTCCCACTTTGCAGATTATATCAAAGGTAGTGGCTTTAAATCAGAAAGGTAAAAGCATTGTGGAAAAACATGTCTGTTTTCTATATACAACAGAAATGCCAGAATAATTACATGAAGACAAAGAGTGCCCAGTGTCTGCAAAAACTCTGGAAGAAAGGATCTGTCATAGCCATACTGAGGTAAGGGATGTTTTGAGGGGATGAACACATACAGTTTTCTATAATCTTGTGAGACAAAGTTCTGTTTATGCTATTTTTTTGTGCTTCACTTGTAGCCATCTATGGGCGACTGCACAAGAGGACAGATTTCCCAGGTTGCTGGTAAATAAGCCTGAAATAGAAAGTTATTACCTTGGGTACAGAAATCTTATTTTTAATTCAGTAATGTCCATACAGTCCTCATCATTCTGTCTTAAACAGATCTTCTCTCATACTCCCCTGCACAATATACACATGTTGAATGGATCTCATCCATACAATCTACAGAGAGATTGATATCAGGGTACCTACGACTAGATTAATTTCTTTTTTTTAATTCCTTTTAGTTCCTTGGTGTCTGAATTCTATCCAATGATAAATTCAAACGAGAGGGTAGGAGGGATTGGAAAAGGAGGAATAGGAGAAAGTACTGCATGTGGAAAGCCAGGGATAGAAATAGGTGATGTTGATGAGGACATGTGAACACACAGCAGATGCAAAATTGAGCTGAAGTCTTAATACTCTCAGAAGGTGAGGAAGGGTGAAAATGACTAAGAAGGACTGTGATGGTGGGGGAGAAGAGGTAAAACAGAGAGACGCCATCTAGGTTTCTGCAGAAAGACCTGACTGAGACCTTCCAGCCCTATTCCATTTCAAATGTGCACGTCCAGTCAGGTGTCTTAGCCTGTAGACTGATAATTTTGTCATTTAATTTTGTCATTTAATGCCACTAAATAAATAAAGCCCTTCTCAAAAGCCCTTTCAATTGCCTTCATACGTCTTCCACACACTGGGCATCCCACTCACCCTTCGTAACTTTGTGCCATTGACCTTGCAGTTTTTTCAGTCCCTTGACCCCAGATCACCATTGATACAGCTGCAAAATTCACCTGCTTTTCTAAGGAGTGACTAAGTTAGACATAATGGCAAGACAGTTGTGAAGTTTTTACTGTCCGAGTCACATCTAAAATATTCTACGAATAAATAAGACCTCAGTCTCCCAAACAACTCAATCCTCCCCCATTTTTTTTACCCGATCAAAGGATGGAGATGAAAATATTTAAAAGATATTTCCCTGCTTATAGAAACTGTAGACCTCAAGAAGCTAAAAAAAAAAGGAAAGAAATTTTTTAACATCCAGGAAGTAACTAGAAGAACTCATTCATCTGGTTTTAAATGAGAGATTCATATCACTCCCTGGTTTTCCTAACTGTTACAATGGATGAAGACTCTATTTCCAAGCTAGATGTTGGTATTAGAAATCTTACACTTAAAAAAATCGGCTTAGCCTGAAATTTAAAGTTTTCTCAACATCAGATCTGAAGGCAAAAATTGAAAGGCTTCTTCCTACACAGTGCACCATATTCTACTCCAAAAATTATGTACAAACCCAATCAACACAGTCTAATTATACATCGTCTCAGTTTCTCATCTTCATTTTTCATTCATGATAACTATACATGAAAGGTCTGTTAACTGAACACATTGCAGGCCTGTTAACTGAACACATATTAAGGTGAAAATAATGATTATTGTATCCTGCCATAGAATGGACAAACAATTTTCACAAGACTTTTATATATAAGGTACAGTCAAACATTCAGCACGCCTGCAACAAATGTGGATAGAGCCTTCCCAAATCTTCGTTCGCAAAGCCTAGCCATGAGAAACATTCAGATTCAAATTAATTTCCAACTTTTATTTCATAAAGCCTTTCTAAGGCACATATTTTTCAAGGTATTAGAAACATAGCATACATTTTTCATTATTTACAATACTCATGCATGTTTCTTTTTAAAATAAATTAATATACAAAACAAATAGGAAAGATTAAAAAAACCCTTAAATAAATTTTTCATTACATAAGCATTAGTTAAGTATACACATGCCTTATTGATTAGTCTGAAAGCAGGAAACCTAAACTGGTTGGCATGTTGGGTAGCAAAGCATGCTGTTCACATATTAAACATTACAGATTCTTGGGATATTCTGTTATTTTGCTTTGATTTTGTTAAATATATCTAGAAATTTTATCTGTTTTCAGGATTTTTTTTTTCTGGTGTAAGAGTGGTTTAAGTTTCTGCTCTCCCCACTTCTGTACCCTTCTTGTCCATTTTCTCAGTGACTCCATGTGTCATCACATCACTTCTGCCAATATAGTTGACTTTGGGGTCAAGGGGAAATCAGTTCAGAGAACAATTGCAACTTCCTAAAGGTCCATTCAGCAGGAAAATCCACAGAGAATCCTCTTGGCAGAACTAAGAGGTATCATGGCATGGAAGACTACACACAGTGGCTGTGCCATTAGAGAAATGTCTGTGAACATATGAGACGTGCCTACCCATAATTCAGGGTTTAGACCTTGCTTCTGAACACTATTGTGTAATTCTATTCAAATATCCTGCCTGGCATTTCATCAGGCCACAGGCTGAGCTTTATATCTACCAGTCCCGGGCAGCCTGGACACCACAGGAGGTCTCAAATATTAAGAGATACCTATGAGTGGGTACAGAATCCAAAGCCTACTGTAAGAATATAAAGTTTTAGGATCAGTATTCAGTTTAAGATTACAGACATGGTAGCTGTCTACTCTCCCATTTAGCCAACAGAGGGCTAGACATCACAGTTAGTAGAGATGTATATCAATCACCCTAAGGTAGACTCTTACAGCTGACTTCAGTTGCCTAAACACAGGTATCCATTAGATATAGGTGCCTTAGGTATCTTCTGTCTGAAGTCAGCTGAATGACTCTGTACATGTATTGATTTTTTCTCCATTAAGTGCCCTAGAGTTTATATACCTGGTACCCATGTAGATACATACATGATGGTACCTCAGTTCAGCTCACTGCAGTCACAGTTAGGTGTGATGAAATCTGCCCCTGAATTGCACATAACACATCGATTTATGGAGTGAAGCCATCCTAAGAAAATCTCCATCTCCACTCTACCTCCCCTGTTCTCCTGAGACAACTGTTTATGAGTCTGTAGCAGAGGCAGATGACAGAGGCGGATGGCCTAGATTAAAAATAGTAATTTGTTTCAGAGTGCTACTTTTAATCTAGATTGTTTCAGTGTTACGTTTCACCAATGCAGCCAGACAAACTGCTGTGCAAGCACAACTGAAGAGGTGGTAAATCATGTCAGTGGTACTGGAACAGTAGGACAGAAAAATGAAGGGGGTTGAAATTTCTTAAAGTTGTTTTGCTTCTGAAGTCGTAATAACTATTGCTTCAGAAAGCAAAATCTTCGCGTTAAAAACATACTCCCATTTAAGTAAGCATGTTCGAGGATACTTAGAAAAATTAAAACATTGAAAAGTAAGTGCTGATGAAATGTTAACAACAGTTTTCATTCAGATTTCACTTGTGCAGAACAGTCTTTTAGTAAAATTGCATGCTACGGATCTTATGTTGATATGACAGTCGGTATTCAGAGACCTACACATGTTCAAAGGCTGACAGTGGTCTCTTGAGGAGGGTAGTAAGAAAGGAGTATTAAATGAGATCGCAAATGGCTAAGTCAGTTTGATAGCCTCTTACATCTCCCTTTACCCCATTCTCACTTCCCTTCTACTTATTTTGAGGCTCGTTTTTGCTCATTGTGAATTTTTTGTTGTTGTCTTCTTTTATTTAACTCCAAGAAAGAGAAAACAGAAAATCCTCTCCAAATCCTAGTCAACATGTTCTCTTGACTTCAGCAAAAACTGGATGGGGATCCAAATGATTCTGTTTAAGCATTCAAATGAAAACTCTATTCTTAAATAAATGCTGGCAATCTGAATTGAGATAAATATTTAAAATAAAAATTCTAGTGGTATGAATTTTAGTCTGTAAGTATAGAACAGTAGTGGGAAGTTTTTGAAAATGGCAAGATAGGCATTGACTAAGATTTTCTCAAAATTTGTCTTGTTATTTATATCATATTGTTTTAACTGAATGTATGACATGAACATATGCATTAAGGATAATTTTCTTTTGATGTTGTTACTCAGGAAATAGACCGAAAAAAACTCAGATAAAACTATTTCTATAATCTAATTAAAGTTATGGAAGAAAAATCCATAGATTTAAGGCAACATTAATGACTTTGAGGGCAAAAACTGCTCCCCAGGCAAATGATATAAAAACATATTTTAAAGAGATAAGTCAGGAAGGTTGCTAAAAGATGAATAAGCTACATGACTCTGCTATTCATTAAAATCCTTCACTCACTGCTTCAACACAAAAGTTTATTTTACCACATTAATCTCTCAACTACAATGTTCTTTATTTAAATTATGAACTAATAGCCTGCATAATTTGCTTCATTAAAAAAAGCCTGCTTCCTATTACAGATTATGACACTGAAGAGAAACAGTTGTTGAGGCTCAAGTGCTGCAGACTTGTTTTGAAGTGCAGAGTTCTGAAGAATGATAAATCTGAAGGCAATGCCTTAGGCTTGTGTAACTAATTGTCTTTACCAGAGTGGGCTGACTATTTAGTCAGAAAACCAAGGGGGAGCAAGCCAAAAATTTGAGAGAATCTTTTATTCTATATCTATTTAAAAAAAACTGTTTAGATGAAGGCGGCATTATAGCCCATAATAGAAACTTAACTAGGAAAAAGACAATTGAACATGTTACTTAAATCCTCAGTATTTAAAGTGAACTATCTAGTTTTAATCAAGATCTGTGTGCATTAAGTTAATGGTAATCCCAACACAGTACATGTATTAAAAGGTTATTGAAGAATGACAAATCTTTGTGCATGACGTTGTTTTCTTCATCTTGTTATGAAGATTAAAGATTTTTTTTCAATTATTTTTATTACTTTGAAGATATACGACCGAAAGTTTTCTGAAATTTAGGCGACTCAGAACAATGCATTTCCTATGTAAATAGGTAGTGTAGAAATAGCCATTTTATTTGGCTGCAGTAATTTCTGTACTCGATCTTCAGCTGTGCGGACTCTCTGCTGTTCAGTGTACCCACTCACAGTTCATTTTAACCACTGCTGCTGACAAACAGGAGGTGAAGTTTGGAACACTACATTTCTCCATAATCTACGATCCTATCTGCTAGATTTGATATGCCTGAATATGTAACGGGTAGAAGCATATTAAAAAACATGGGTATCTTCCCCAAACATGATAGCTGGAGAATTGAGCTTCAATTTCCTTTTACTGGTGGACTGTGAAATCACTGCATTGCCTCAGTGTGGCACAGTCTTCTGTTCTGACTCTAGATCTCACATGGTTCCCAGAGTGAGAGATGGGTCGTGTAGTGGCCTAAAATGTGAGATGTCATCACTAAAGTGGGAAGATGGGGAAGCACTGGCCTCTGAGATATCTAGACTACTGAAAGGCAGGCTGAAACTCTGCCAAAAGTAATATAATTGTGTTAAAACTAGTGTCTACAAAGAAACTAATCCACTTATCCTGGTGAATCTGAATTATATCAGTGTCCTTAGAAAAATTCTTGGGGTATCTCCAGTGATACAGTTTTAATTGCATCAGTTTTGTCTGGCATATGTGTTCAGATTCTGCTTAGTTTTTCACTGTACTGACACTGTAACTATGTTCCTGCAGGATGACCATGCATGTGCTGAACAACATATTATGTCGGAGGTAGTCCTTTGGCAGTGGTTGTCCTTTCTAATGATTTTTACTCACACTTTCAGCAAGCTTATTGGCTTCATGACACTCTCCATGCCTTTGGTAAACTGTAGTGAGTGGCATGTTTTGATTTCACAGGTGACTGTGTAAATATACAGTGGAAAACAGTAGGGAGTCAATAACTAAGCGATTCCGGGAATGGGGTATAAACTGTAATACTTTATTGAACATAAGAGCACAATTTAAGGGCCTTAGGGTTGGACATGTTAATGAGGAGGACGACCTATGTTAATTAGGGAATTACATAAGTTTTTACTACAGTTGCCCAATGGGTTAATATTTCCCTCAACCAGGATTACATGGGGGGAAAGGGATAAAGGGGTTTAGACATGGTCTGATACAGTCGTCTCAAAGTCCTTTCTCATCCCACTGCGGGAGCCAGGTTAATCCATAAGTTTGAACCTTAACAGGTCGTGTGAGGAGGCTCCAGTCCTTCAGATCACAGGATTCCTTTCAGCCCCTGTTGCCCAAGATTTATGGTTCATTGATTCATTAAGCTCCTTTCTGCAGGTATTATATTTTGGAATCCAACAGAAAACAACTAAACAGAATCTGAACACAGAAGTGACAGACTTAATTGAAGCTGATACAATTAAAACTATATCACTGAAGATACTCCATATTACATTCTGTAGGGAGGAAGGTTGCTGGTTTGTCTGTCTGGTCTGCTGTAATCAGGGCCAGGGAAAGTTGTATGGAGGGAGCAGGAAACTGTGCCTTTCTGACGAGTCACTGGACATGTTAAGCTGGGTAACATGGGTGAGAAATAGAAAAAGCACAGGAAACAGTAAACCATCACATTTCTAGAAACTGACAGACACCTGGTGAAAAGGCCTGACATCCAGAAACAGAGCTACAGAATGCCTTAGAGTTGACTGAAATACAGAGAACCTGTAGATGACTAGTGTGAGTTTCCAGGAGTTTATACAAACCCAGAAAGCCACTGAAGTCTGCTAGAAAGGCAGATTTGTGCAGGATACCTCCCTTGAAAAGGTGCAGGTGTAAGGAGCAAGATCTTTGTTAATCCTTTGTTTAGGGTCACCTCACAGCTGAACCTCATAGTCCTGTTTTACATACTTATATATGAAGGGTTCTGCTTTTCCAATGTGAAAGTTGTGTTGTGACAAAATATTGTGCTTGATGATACAGACAAATGGTATGTTGCTGAGGTTCAGAGCCTGGTTATATGTTCACTTTAAAGAAGAGACATGGATACTTTCCCAAGTCTGTGTGGTTTGAGGTCTTGCATTCATTACTGTTCCCAAATTTCTGGTGCAGTTTGAAGAGAATGCATGGTAATATTTGATTCCTTTAAAGAAAGAATCCTTATTCAAGAGTTTGAGTAGGAAAGCTTTCTTCTGACTAAAACAGCAATCTAAAATAGAAGAATGCATATGGCTGACTTTTTGGTATTTGGGCAATCCCTAGTCATCACATTCCTGGTTTGCTTTGCTCCTAGTCCTTAATCTATTCCCTTTTATTTTACAGAGAAGGAACTTGTTCATCTTACTACTACCCCCTCTTCCTTTCCCCACTCTACCCTCTGCCCCACCTGTTTTTATAAAAATCAAATTAATTTTACTAAGTCTTTCAGTATCTCTACTAGCTCCACCTGAACTAGGATGGTGCTGCTGATCCTTTTACTGTTGTTGTTAGTAGTTATGTAGAAATCTCAGTTTCCTGTTCACTTTCTGGATCCTAATGGGTTGTTTTACTGGAAGACATATTTCTTTCTAGTGATTTCACTTTCACACAGTTCTAATTTCACATGACCTTTTCTGAAATAATTCCTCAAAAATTTTCCTTTTTGCCCTAAAAGTATATTATTCTGTGTATTTCTCAGTTCCTGTGAGAAAGCCTTATGTAGTATCTGCACCATTCTGAGCCCAAAAAGGGTTAGCAAGCATGTTAACTGCATCTCTATGCCTAAGTGTAGAAATTTGGAATGATCTGATGCATTGGACTCGATAATCCTTGTGGGTCCCCTCCAACTCGGCATATTCTGTGATTCTGTGAGTCTGTCATATAAACTTAAAAACTATTGGTAACACTAATAGTGGAATATATTTTCAGGTTCACTCTTCTTACATGATGTTTAAAGAGACAGTTTACAATCCATACTGTTCATTTAGCACAACATTTACAGTCTTCCTTGACTGTGTTTCTCTCTACTGCATCTTGAACTCTGCGCAATTTTCCCCTTCCCTGCAGATTCAGTACCATAGGTGACTGGGGTATGCTGGTGAATAATTTGCTCTCCGGTGTTGGAATGACAAGCTGTGGAAATCCTAATTGCACCTTAATAAAATGGGAGGACTATAGCCAAAAGAGTGAAATGGCCAAGCTTCTTAGCCCTTTAAAGCCCTTCTTTGTGTAGGCATATACAATTTGGGAGATGAAGAGGGAGGTGATTCTCCTGGTCTACTCTGCCTCATGAGACCCCACCTTGAGTGCTGTGTCCATTTCTGGGGTCCTCAGCACAAGAAAGATGTGGTCCTGTTTAGAGGCTCCAAAGGGGGGGCCAATGAAGATGATCCAAGGGCTGGGGCACCTCCCCTATGAAGACAGAGACAGTTGTCATTGTTTAGCCTGGAGAAGAAAAGGCTCTGGTGAGACCTCATTGCAGCCTTCCAGTACTTAAAAGGGGCTTATAAGAAAGAGGGGAAGCAACTTATTACATGGATGGATACTGATAGGACAAGGGAAAATGATTTTAAACTAAAAGAGGAGAGATTTAGATCAGATGTCAGGAAGAAGTTCTTTACTCAGAGGGTAGTGAGGCACTGGAACAGGTTGCCCAGAGAAGTGGTGGCTGCTCCATCCCTGGAAATGTTCAAGGCTGTGTTGGATGGGGCTTTGAGCAACCTGGTCTGGTGGAAGGTGTTTCTGCCCATGGTAGAGGGTTTGGAACTAGATGATCTTTAAGATTCCTTCCAACCCAAACCTTTCTATGATTCTCTGATTTTTGTAGTCCTTTTCTCTTAAGTTTTCTGGTGTACAGGAAATTCTGCTACTTCAAACAGACCACTGTCTTCCAAAGTCTGTGTGTGGTTTACTGTTAGCTCTCTTATCCTTTTTCAATAGTTCCTAGGCGCACGGACAAACCTTTCAGATTCCTCACTCACTGTGAGGGAAATGTCATACTTTGATCTGGAAGGATCACAAGTGGAAGAAAGGTCATAGCTCAGCCCTGAGAGTAAATGAACTGCAGTCCTGAGTATGAGGGAAACAGTGTGATACAGTGGTTATCTGAAGTTCCCTCTATGCAACAGTTGACAAATCTCTGTAGTTGTGCTGTGCAGCATTTTGATGTTCCAGCGACGGAATCAACAGCAGCTGTCATTTTGAGAGGGGTGGAGAGAGGGGAGGAACTTGGTGATTTGCAATTATTTGCGGGTTACTAAGGCTATGACAGCTGACTGGGAGAGTTCAGCACAATGCAGTTTGCCGTTTACAGGTTTTAGTGTCCAGAAGACATTAAAGTGTTTTATTTCTTAGAGGTTCTGTAACTAATCTTGTACTGTTCCCTTTTATTGTCTTGTTTCTGGTATTACTGAAATTACAAATGAAGATTTACTGTAATAAGAATCTTATGCTATGTACTAACATAAACACAAATTTACCTGAATGATATGGTGTAATTATTTTCCTTGGTTATCTGCAGGCTAATGTGTAAAGTAAATGGGAAACTATTACTTCCTGCTTTGATAGAAAACATTTTAATTATTAAAAAATTTTGAAACTACGAGAGACATGTCATAGTTTTAATCACTCCACCCTTTTAATCTGATCACCATACAAACAGACCTCTCAGCAGGATGTTGTGTACCAATATGTTTTACAGGGACTTCATAAAATGCAGCCTGAATATGGCTGTTTCTGCAAAGTATTAGGAGTATCAGCAAATAGAATTTTTTTCTTTCTTTCCCATTACTATTTATCAGTTTTCTATTTTAAAATTGCTATTTCTGTAATAGCTATTTAACAGCTAAGTCTATTTAAAAGGTTTTTTTCCTTTTCCTTTCTTTACTTCTGGCAATTTACTCTTATTCTGTTGCCATTCAAGTGATATAAGAGAAACTTAAAAAAGGAGCTAGTGGAGCACTCTAAAAGCTGTCAGATTTTAGGTTATCAGATCTCTTCAGGCAGCTCATTCCACAGCTGAGCAAACTCAAGTATGAATACTTTATCTTTTCTACTTCATTTATGATTAAAAAGGTGCACAATCTTATGCATAATTTTTAACCATGTTAGTAGTTCAACTGACTTTTGTGGACAGCAGGCATGCCTGAGGTTCTATATGTTTAATTTCCCTCTCTGAATCGAAGCTTTGTTTCAGTGTTTGGGATCTGTTTTATCCCAAAGAAAAAACGTTCTTACTGTGTCAGGAGGATGCGAGTTGTTGCCAAGATACCTGTGTTTTCCAAACACAAATGGTTGAAAACAAAACTGAAGTCTTCAGGTGGTAATAGAGGAAGATTAAAGGGAACAGTGTTGTTATGGTTCATTGTGCTGAGAAGAGTGGTAATATGCTCCACACTTGCTAAGGACTTTTCTTGATCTCTGTCATTAACTTCGGGCACAATGCACTGCACAAAGTCTTTGCTGTGTGTCAGCAGTTTTAGCAGTATGAACTGACTTCTGCTTTTATTGATGAAGAATGAAGTGTCCCTATGCCATACCTGCTCTGTAAGGGAAAATGAACTGGGGGACAAGAGCCGTGGTGAGACAGGCAGGGCAGGAGCCTCAAGGTCACATTGAAGGCACATTTCCACAGAATTTGAACAAGAAAAGCAGAGTGGATCTCGTAAGAGTATCCAGGGTCATCCAAGAGTCCAGATTGTTGGGTCCATCCACAGTGGCAAGGCCAGAAAGCCAAGGCAGCGTTCTGAGGTCCAGTCCAGATCAGTGTGGTACACAGCCAGGCATGGACATGACAGTAGGAGCAAAGGCAAGGGGTTGGGCTTAAGTGGAGGTCCTACTGAGTGGAACAGGGACTTGCTTGTCAAAGCATTTTCTTACTCAAATCTTTTTACACATCTGTTGGATTCAAGGCAACATGGCTGCACTACTGAGCCTGAGCCTAGGCAGTCAAACCCTTGAGAGCTCAGGGCCCTAACATAGAGAACTGTGATGGAAAAGTTATTGAATGAGTACTCTACTTAGATCTCCTTTTGTTCTTCCTGGTGTTTGGATACTGTCATTTTAGTCTTGTTTGAATTCATATGGATATCTGTAAGGTTTTATTTCTAGGGTGAAATTCAGGTTGCCTGTTAGGACAGTCAATAGTCACTTTGACAGGGCGATCTGTACTGACTGAAACCCATAAGATTTTTGTCCTGTTGATGGTGAGAAATATACTTTCCAAAGGTGATTTAAAAAGCTAGAACGCTGTGTAGAAATATTGCTATAGCCAGCCATTACCTTTGGATGCAGCAGTCTGCCAGAGATTCCTCTCCATTCTGAATAACACTGTAAGTGAAATGCTGCCATTCACTTAGGAGCCAAAGAATAAAAGTCTCTTCCGGGAATAGGTATTAAATTAGTTTGATGCCTTCTTTATGATAGCAGGTGTTGAAGGTGTTATCTACCTTTTTGGATGTAATCTGTTTGTCAGAGAATTTACCCAGGAGAAGAAATTTTCAGGCTATCCTCACCCAGGAAATTCATCCAGGGAGAGACTGATCCCCAAGCTTTTATTTCTTGGGACCATGTTAGAACTATAGGGTCTTTCACTATAGCATCTTTTACTATAGTTTCTCCTTTGAGTCTGCACTACCTTGTAGAAAAGCATGCAAGTCACAAAGGTGAAGGAGAAAAAGTAAGAAGAGCAAGATTCTAGCCCAGAGTTCAGGGCACTTGTCTGAGATCCTGGATCCTAGCTTTGCAGCCCCCGGACCCTTGCAGAGCATTTACACTGAGCAAAACAAAACAATGCATCAACAAAGAGTTTTACAGGTATGACTCAAAATTACAGGAGCACTCTAGCAGTAATTAGTGGCATAAATGAGGATGGTTCAGCAAAACAAGCCTTCTGAAGGTTTTTTTTTTAAAGGGAATTAAACTGCAGCTTCAGTCCCCTCTTCTTCCTCAAACTCAGAGCCATTTTATTCCTCTTACCTCAGCATCGCAGCATAAGGAGTCTTTACCTGAAAGTGATTCTTAATCTTAAATGGTACAAATTATGTTTCAGCTGGTTTTTCTCTTTGAACTCAACTTTGTTTCTGTTATCTTTGTTAGTTGGCTTGCATGGATTTTTTTGTGTAGGCAAAAGGAGAGCATTCCAGTGAGGGGAAATTATGTTTTAGTCTGGGAAAGGTGAAAGTAGATGGTTCTATAATGCCAATAAATATTCAATTGGCATTTGCTGCATTAGAAGCTATGTGTTTGCCAGTATTGAAGTCATACCACTGAAAAATCTTAAGTGTAGCAATAATCAGCAGTTATTGGTATGTTAGTGGCAGTACAAAAAAAATTAATAAAAAGTATGTTTCCCTAAATTTGTGTATTACTTTGAAATTCTTTTACAAGTCACTGGAGATTCAAAGGCATAACTGTTGTATATATTTTACTAAAGACTTGGATTTCTTGTCAGTGAACTCAAAATGAAGTTCTGTAAGAAGGGGATGTCACTAGGCAGGTGCATGGCTTTAAAATGTGCCAAAGGACTTTTGCTCTCTAATGAACTTCTTGTTGTGGAGAGGTGCTATGACCAGTCTGGGATCACTTCAGTGTCTCTAAAGTAACACTCTGGAACTCTCTATCCAGCTCCTACATGCCCTCTCCCTCCCCCCCATATCTTTGTGTGGAACCAGTCAGGTTTTTTATATGTAAAGCAGAAGATTAATCTCAACAAATATAGACAAAAAAGCATTCAATTCAAACGTTCATCTCATTCTCAAACAGAAATTTAAAATACAGCAAATAAATTGTGAATAAATGTGCTGTTTTCCACTGACTGTAAAGGGAATGTAGACAATCAGTTCAAATTTAAATGTCTATATAGTTGTCAAGTGTAAGGTGGGAGTTCAGACTTTTGCCTGTCGGTCCCCCAGGAACGTTGAGACCCTGGTGTCTGACAGTCAGTCAGTGTCTCGTAATGAGACCCTTCACCAACAGATTCACAAGATCAGAGGGTACCTTGACCTCCCTTGTTAGGGGGAACTCAACAGAGCCAAGAGCACTCCATGGGTCCTGCCAAGGTGTTATCTGCCACCAGCAACTGCAAGGACTCGCTTTAACAATTTATGAAATAACACTTTTTATTAATACAAATTGTGAGAAATTAATGAGCTTCAAAGGTTGTTGGTGATAGTGTCTACTACAAAAATATGTTTAAAGCAATCTACTGATACATATATTAAGCAAGCACAAGCTCTGATACAAAGCAAACTAATTAATATGCTATGGGGTAAGCACAAGCAAAAGCTCTAGTCCTAAAAGCAGCATTTAATGCATGTAGAGCATATTTCTCACCCAAGGCATCCCTCTGGGGTGTGGGGGAGAAGATGGACTCAGTCTGTTCACTGATCCCAGCAGTTCGGTGGAGGTCTTCTCCTACTTTCCCCTTATCCCCAACTTACTTTTACACTATTTCCTTTATGTTGGGGTGGAGTTTGAGTGGCTCTAGTCATAAATACTTTTTATTTCTGATTGGTGTACCTAATGGGTGGCGGTCGTGGTTTGGCACCTGAGGAGGGGGTTCAACATGGTTGTTGGCTTCATCAGCAGAACAGTTTGATTATCCCTTGGTAGATAGGTACTGTACAGTCTTAGTACTGCAGTGTTCTCCAGTTCTGCTGGGATTAGAATGGAGGATGTCCACATAGTCTCCACTTTGTTCCATACTCCATTCTGTTTCTCTGAGCAGATGTTAATTGTTATACTAGGGAGCATGTCGGCCTCAGTCCGTCCAGGGAATTGTAGCTGCTTTTTACCTTAAAATTCTGAATCCTCTCTAGGTTTAACTCTATCCATCATCCCACTATAGTGAACAATGAATTTTAGTTTAAATGAATCTAATCAGAAGTTGCACTGCACTACATGATTTAAAAACTTGTCTTTTTTTTAGATGCACAGTCAACTTAGATGAAGACAGAGAATAACCACACCATGGGGAACAGTTCATATTTAACCTACAGTATAGTCTATCTGGAATTTTGACTCAGAAATGGCAAGAGTGCTTATAGATACTTAGTTCCCATAGCATGCCTGAAAGCTACACACCCTACTTTGTGCTCCAGAGTCAGTGATATTCACAATGAAAGGAGGATGATTATGAGTCTTCAGGTGTTAAATCAATGGGGCAGTAAAGATGGACATAACTAGGCTTGGTTTCAGGTCTTCTGTTACAAGTGTCCCATATGAAATTTTCAGCTTTCATGTAATTTCAATACTAGAAGAGGTAAAACAATCAAAAGACTTCTTTATTGTTAACTAAGAAACATTTCATACATCAACATCAGTCTCAGGACTTGTACTGTTCATTTGATGCACAACACATCAACAAGAAGACTTATCTTCTGAAATTAAAAGGTGATCTGTTAATAGGTAGTAGCTGAGCTGAGTGGCTACCTCTCATTTAATTTAGCCAAGGTCTATTTGTTCCTAATAAGAAGGTTGTTTCTTGGTGTTCTTAACAAAATTGGCCACTGGTTGAGGAACTGAATGAGCCTTAAATACAAAAGTTATGACTCAGAAATGCCTTAACTATGCAATTCTGATCTGAAGTGACAATGGGATGTGATTCATCTAGAGAAGCATTGTTATTTTTCACACTGTTTGTCATACAAAGTACATTTTCCATCTGTGACCACCATGTTCACATCCTTTCTGTCATTCTTAAATGCCCAAGATATTGATATACCAATCCAGTCATAGGAAAAGTTGAGAATTTCTTTGTATCTGAATGAGCTGTGCTTTGACAACATGTTAATTGGATATGATCAAACCCTCTTTGCGAATGGACTTCAGGTCTCTTTAACATTTTTAAAATACCAGTCTCCATGTTAAGCCACAGAACATGGAATATCGAGGAGCTAGTGTTAAGATCTACATGAATGCTACATCTTTCAAGATAAAAATTGATGACAATAATTATTTTATTTTGAGGCAAACTGTGGTAATTAAAAATGTCATAAACTGTGACAACCTTCATGCAGTTGACCAAATATTTCAAACTTCTCTAATTCAAACAAAACAGTGATTTTAGAAAATTACTTCAGAGATTGTTTCTGATGATGTTCCCTTCTGCACTTCAGGATACAAAATTTATCTTAGTGGCTTGGACTTACATGAAAAAATAAAACGAAAAATGCCTCAGTCATTTAGGACTTGGCATAATGGTGGATATAGTTGGCTTAAACTCTTTGTTCTGTTTGATAGCTCAGTCTGTGTGGACTTGAGCAACTCATTTAAACCCAGATAATCAAATAAATATATTTAGCTATATAAATGCTGGTACTTAAGTACTATATGAAGTTTCATTTTTAATCTCTTTTACCTGATTTATTTGTCTGTTAAATGGCAATGGAAGCACTTCCTCACCTCCCAGAAGTTGCACTGGAACATACTGTGAAGTTTTTGTTGTTGTTGAAGAGGGTGAACAGGTACTGTGGGTTGATAATGGAATGCAGGAGCTGTAACCTGGCAACTGATAGATGTTTTCTGGCCTAAGAGAGAACTTCTGTGTTCCTAAGGCAGAAATTGCCAATTCATCTAAGTCCAGTAGGCAGTGATCCATTTAAAAAACAAAATCCCTTTACAACTAGCAATATCCTGAGAAGACTTAGAAAAGAGAACTTGGACTAAGTATCTTATCAGTGGCCTTTCCAAGGAAGCTGGGATACCCTGATAAAACCTTTTGCTGCTCCAGCTTGCTCAAATCCTATAAACATACAAATGGGGCTTCCAAGGCTGTCAATCTGCTGTCTTTCTGAAAACTAAAATATTGTAAAAAGAAGGTGTTGCTGAGCAAGAGAAATAAAAGAAATTGAATGGCGAGCGTTGTTACAGCAGTTAAAACCCCACAAACTAAATTCACAGAAGGTAAAAGGGAATGAAGAAAGTAAGTCAGATACCAGAATAAAGCAATAATTGTGAAGTGAAATGAGAACACTAAATGCAGAAGGTGATAATAGTTTTTAGCATTAAAAAAATAGAAAATGAATAGAAATAAATGTGTAATCAGTACAGAGGTAAAAAGAGAATTGGACTCTGTAGGAGTATGATCAGCAAGTTTTTAGGAACGTAATTAGGCATAAAAATAGTTGGCATGACACAGTGGGTGTTGAAAAGTCCTTCCTTTTAAATGTTCTAAGATGTGCTTTGAATCTACCAGAAAGTTGTTGTGGTGTTGGATTTTTTTATTTTTTGTGGTAGTAATTACAGACTTACATTGACCTAATTAGAATTTGAAGATGATTTTTTTGAATTTTAGAAGATTAATTTCCTTAAAAATGTCATAGCTGCTGATACACCTGGAAATGAACACTGAGGAGCAAAAACACTGTTCTGAGATTAATGAAGCAAACTAATCTGTTATTTAGGTATATAGTTGCTGTTTTAAACATTAGTTCATGGTCTGCTAAATTGCATAGTGCTCCTACTTTGGAAAAGAAGTGTAAAGGAGATCTTCAAGAGCTTCTGATGTTGAATAATTCCATTCTGAATACAACTAATAGGATACAGCATCCACTTTATTTTCCAAAGAAGAGAGAAAAAAACAATAGGATATAGTGTGTCCATGTAAAATCGGTGAAAGAGTTAAACTGTCAGATGAGTGACTGTGATTAATGGGAGCCAAATTTAGTGCAGTAGGTGTCGCATGTATGATCATCAAAGGGAATTTTTTAAAAGGAAGGCTGGCCAAATGAGAAAACTTAGCTATGTGATATATTTTACCAAAATATAGCTGAAAGAAAAGAATCAATCACACATTGTGATCTAGCAGTAAACTGTTATTAAGAGAAAATATATGGTTAATAAAGATGGACATATGAAACTAAACCTTCAGGAGAGCATAGAAAATGGGATAGATTTGTACTGCTGACCTCATCATCAGAGCAAATGGAGAATAGTGTGTTGTGAGTCATTGAAAAGTATTAAAACTAATAGAGCAGTAACAATGAATGATTTCAATGGTACACACACAAATCGATCAAATATCACAATAAATGTCAGGAGAAGTAGTTTCCTAATGATTTTAAACAATTAACTCTTAGAAAAAGTATTTTTAACATGTACAAGTTAAGAAATTCCCCTCAGCCTATTCCCTGAAAATAATGGAAAAAGAAACAGCTGAGGTGAAGGCTTTAACAAATACTGACCTTAACAGATTTAGAAAAAAACCCACCTGTTCTATTTGGAAAAAAAATAACAGAATGCTTTCAAATGCCATTTATCTTCATTAGATATAATTAAAGTGCTGCCCTTAACAAACATACTCTACTAAAATCAAACCCACAAAACTCACTTGATATCATAGAATCTAAATGTTTCATGATAATGTGTTGTCTGACAATGCTTTTGTATTCAGAGTTGTTGCCTCCCACAGTTTCTCAGTTCCCAGATACTGTAGCCCTTACTATAGCTGTAGCAAGAGGACTAAGTCTGTAGGTACATGCTCCCTTATGCAGACTGATTTTCCAGGCAGTTGGTTCCTCGTGGACTGGGCAGCTGAAGGAGAACAAAAAAAACATTTTATCCTCCAAATATGGAATTTTTCATAATTTGTCTTTCATTGAAAAATTTAAACTCCTCTTTTTTTCTGTCTCATTTAAGGGTATTAATGCTTTCCAAAAACACAATAAAAGGACATTTCACTCTTTGGCAAGCCCTAGTTAAAGTGCCGGTATATGGAAGCTTCCTAAGCCCATCTTTTAAAAATCACGGAGACATGGAAGCTACTGTATAAGAGAAAATAGATAATTGATCTTAAAGCCTCTGTAAGTATTTGAAAGCAAATTAAGAGTTGAAAGTTTGGAACTGTGAGAGTCTCTGATCTGCAAACAGTCGAAATGCATCATCTCAAGTTAATTTTATCTGTAATGAGCTCAAGTGGGGTGGGGATTGGAATAGAAATTACTTTGGAGACATTTGTTTGCATTTCCTGAAACTCAACCTTTCTAAAACCTGGTCCAGTCTCAGAAATGATTCAAGGTATTACATTCTTCTTAAACATGAATTTGGAATCACCTCAAGGGGTCAGTATATTTATTTCTGTACTGTATTTAGAAGCAGTTTTTCTACAATTCCCTTTTGTCCTTATGACAATCAATAGCAGGATCCTTCTAGGAAAGTCCATCTGGATATGCTAATGCTTCCAAAGACAGATGGCATATGAAATAGAGTCACACTATGCTTTATTATGACCAAATGCACAACTAAATGCAGCATGAATTAAATTTTGTCTCCAAAATTTTTTTGAGTCTTTATCTTAGTGTGAACATACTTCCAATAAGTAAGATGCAAAATAAGTTTTAACATGAGAAAAGATCCAAGGTAGTGCTTAAAATGCACACTAGACATAGTCAATATCAGAGCATAACTTCTATGTTCAACACTTTAGTGTTTTTTCCATATCTCAGCCCTCATGAAATGCCATAGTCAGTGCTGAGCATTCATTTCTTTTCCACCAGAGATTCCCTTGTATGTCAGGTGGCAAGAGCAAGGTATATGTCAGCACATGGAAAATAAGTGCTCAAAGTGCTCAGTGATGAAGTACTGCCTTGGAGGAAGCAGCAGCTAAAGCTGAACCCTGAAACCTGTAATAGTAAAACTGTGTGACCTCTGAGCAGCAGCAAGTTTGATCAAAGATATCTTCCAGGTATCACTGATGATTTCCACCTCTGGGACAGAAGACCAAGTGCTACAGAGGGGAAAGAATGTCTAATGACATCAAATCGATTTTGGATAAGTTCATGATTATTGGTCATGATTCATGTGGGTACTGGCCACAGAGGTAATGAAAGGAGATTGATTCTGTTGGAAGAACTGAAGTAGACCAAGAACAGTCCAGGCAGGGACTGCTGAAATGTTCCCAGGACAATATTAAGGCCACCATATACCATGGATAAATGTCAAATTACTGAACCTAAATTTTTTAACCTTGAAAATGAACAGATAATGGAACAACTCTTAGAATCCCATAAAGGAAGAAATTATTTTGAGCAGTACATATGCTTTGCTTACAAATGTGTCTACTATCGAAACACTACATATAAGTGAATAGTACACATATGTACATACATTCCAGAAAGAGGAGCAGAGACCAACCACCCAATCTAATAATGCTTAATTTTAAGAAGGGTATTTTCCTAAATTAGAAAATCATGTTAAACAAGAATTAGAAAGAACAGCTAAGAGGGCATATATTTGCATGTTATGTGTAGACTGTTGTGCCGTAATATGATGTGCCGTAATATGGATATGGTATCAATATTTTAAAACAGATTGAGAATCAATACAAATAATAGTAAATAACACGAATTTCTTACAAATAAAATGAAGGGAAAAAAAATCCCCAATTACCTTCACAGTTAAATGATGGAATAAATCCTAGAAAAAACCCACAGAATAAGTCTGTCAGATAAGAGAGATTTCTAAGGCTAAAAAACATCCTTAAGAAAGCTGTAGCTGTATTCAATAAGGAAAATAAAATAAAGAGTATAGCAGATTAAATTAAATAAAAACAGTGGCAAGCCAGTCAAAGGAGATTTGTAGAAAATTATGTAGAAGGCTTAAAACTCATTAAAAGAATTAAAAATTCAAACACACTGAGATACGGGGAAACCACAGAGTCTTTATGGCCCAAAAAGATCAATGAATATAAAGTGATCTTAGAAAGGATGAATCCGTGGCCAAAAAACTAGTTTTTGCACCTGTGTTCAGTGGGTAGGAGTGGGGAAACAGCATATGACAGACTTTGTTTTCATGCAAAGTGAATTTGAAGATTTGTCTAATGTGGAAATGCCAGTAAAAGCCATCATACAACAAATGAAAACAATAAACAATTACAACTAGAAAGATCTACAGATGTGTAATGGAACTAAAGTGATGAATTATAGATCGTTGTACCTAAACTCTTGCATAAATTTGACTCGGTACCTGTGATTCAGGAAGTGACAGATATGCCAATTTCCAAAAGTGTTACCTGGGAGAATTCAAAGTACTGTCGACAAGGTAATCTGTATCAGATCAATTAGCCAGAACAGTGTTATGGGGCACATGGATAAAGGAAAAGAGTTAATACCAGTTTTATAATGGGAAGTCATCTGTTATGAATCTATGGACTTCTTTGAATGAATGAATAAGCACAATTAAAGGATATGCAGATTACCTACCCAGTTTTCTACAAGGCAACACATTAGCAAAGTCTCTTAATAAAGATGTTGTGAGAAAAGAAAGATGATATTTCCTTGAATAACGTTTATAAGATAGGAAACAAACTGCGGGAATATGCAGCCTCTACTGTGAAGGGAAGGCACTTTTGCATTTTATGGGGATTGTTGAGGTGCTCACAATACTAGGTGCTAATAAACAGTTATTCCGATTGTCAAGTTTTTGGAAACACAGAAGCTGACAGTGAAGAACTGGAGAAGAACCTCCTGATGCTGATTGACTGAGTGATATTGTATCAGCTAAATGCCTT
Source organism: Pipra filicauda (assembly GCF_003945595.2). Lineage (NCBI taxonomy): Eukaryota > Metazoa > Chordata > Aves > Passeriformes > Pipridae > Pipra > Pipra filicauda. Next base: position 2,916,682 of record NW_024104292.1, read on the forward strand.
AGAAAGTGAGGCTTTGGAAAACGACTTATTTACACGAACATCCTTTCCCAAGTACTACAATATAGGAATGGGATTCTAGTTCTGTAATATTAAAATGTCAGCTTAATGACCAGTAATTAAAAAAAAATTACATATTACTAAGTCAAAAACACCCAAAGAAGAAAACCAAAATATAATGCACTAGTGATACACATCCTGAATGGCACATGCTGTTTAGGTCCTTCATTTAAAAAGGTAGAATTGGAAAGTGTACAGACAAATTTATCAAGGTAATTAAAGGTATGGTATGAACCTTCCTTATGAAGGCGTTCATTGAGAAAAGAGAGGACTGATTTGGAGGGATGTACTGGAGAAATCTATAGAATTGTGAATGGCATGGGGAAGATGAATAGGGAACAACAGTTCTTATCTGAAACAAATAAAAGAGATAATTAGTTTGCACAGTATGTGGTTAAGATGAGATGCTTGTCAAAGGATATTCTGGATGGTAAAAACAAAGATTCAAAGAAGAGAAAAAACATAAATTGTGTTGTAAAGTTGAATTAATAGTTGAGATACTCATGAGCTGTTAATGCTGGAGATTGGTTCCCTTTCATTGGCCTTGTCTGTTGGCCACAGAACACTAGCCTAAAGTGGCCTTTGCTTTTCTTCTGCAAACTTCCTTATGTTCTTTTATGTCCTACAGATGATTGATGCAGTTTCCTGGATTCCCTGAGTCAGGTCCAAAGAATTCTTTCCTGACATGCAAGACTGAAAATGTAGTATATCAATGGTTGCACTTCACTGGGTAAAGGGGAATAGAAAACATTATCTCTGTAAAATGGCATAATCTAATTTAATGCTTTTTTTCCTAACTGTTCCAACATGAGACATTAAGTATGGTTGTGGATACAGATGTACCTTGGAAAATGTGTTATTTTCATTTCTTAAATGTGATGAAATTGCTGTTTGCCTAGATGACTTGCACAAGACACAAAAGCAGAACATAGGCCTTTGTGAGATTTTAGCTGTGCCATGTGCTGTTCATAGCAGGTGTACTGACATGCACATGATTCAGTCAGGCTTCTTCTCTATTGATGTATTTCTCAGTTTGATTCAGAGGTTAAGACTGAAATCAGGAGAACCTTTAATGAAAGGCACTTCCAGGAACAGACTTGAAGCATAGCTGGAGATGGTCCATATAGCCAAGAAAAAACTGAATTATCCAGGTCACACATATGTAAAGAAATTATGTTTTTGTAAATAATTTTATCTTAAATTATAGCTAATTAAAACCTATTCAGTAAAGAGTTGTCTGATAGGAGCTGTTTCCTAGAGTTCTTCATCAGTTGATTTGAAAATGTATAATGAAGAAAAGGACAAAGAGTATGTATAAGGATCTAGGATACTGGTTAAATGTAATGTAAGGCATCCACATGGCAGAAGGGTACTTCTGAAAATGGCTTCTGTGAACACGAAGAAATAGCTCAGCATCATAGACATAGCCTATTCTCATAGTAGAAAATGTTTGCATTTTTAGATAGAGAAAAATGGTCACATTTGCTCCTTCCTGTTCATGGAATTATCCTGTTGCAATTATTTATCTTAAAAAAAAAACACCACTTTTTTTTTTTTAGAATAGTTCCCTATCTAGATGATTTTCCTAGGGTTCTTCCTTTACATATTTAATATTTTGTAAAACTACTGTTGGAATGATATTTTTAAACAATTTTTTAAATTCAAAACAAGTGCAGCACTTCAGAAAACAATACATTTTCAGAGCTATATTTTGTTCCAGGTGCAAAGCATACTTTTCAGTGGTCTGTTGACAGATTCTGTGGTAATATGTGGATTTCCATGTTTAACATTTAAAAACAAATTATGTCAAATAAACATCAAATCAATATCCCATCAACATGACGAAATGGTGATTCTAATCGTAAATTATAGTCCTGCAGAGCAATTCATCTGCTAATAATCTATTTTGTGCATATCAAACATTATGTTCAAACAAAAAAAAAAAAACAACCCAGTCTTCATGAAGAGAGGAAATAACATCCTCATTAATGAGAATTGTGCATAATTCCTATTATTCTGACACAAAAAACCATACAGCAATCTAATGAACTATCTGTGCTCCTTGAAAGCTGACTTGAAGATTAATCTTTGTTAACTACTTGTTTAATGTTATACTTAATAATTGGTTACCCTGTAGTCCTATATCATCCATCACTTTACTGAACTAAATCAATGCCTTATTTAACCTGTAAGAGGTTGTTTATCTTTGCTTAAGGTTACTTTGGATAAAAGATATCTGAAAGGATATAGAGTTCTGATTTTATGAGAGTTTGTTCTGCATGCAAACCACAATTTGTTCTTTATGTTTCCATGTTTATTTCTTTCCACAATAAAAAAGAACCTTTTATTGCTATTTTCTTCAACATAAATGGCAACCCCATTACTTTATATCCTAAATATAAAGTAATTTGACTCCTAAATATTTTCATACATTCTTCAATGTTGTAGTGGTTTGAACCTTGTTTTCCCCAGAGGTTAAGAGAAGTGGTAGACCCCAAGGGGTGGAAACCCCTGGAAGTTTTGAAGTTCTGCCCAATGGACGCTCCTGCAGAAATGTAAACATACCACAACCAGACCGGAAAAGAAGAGTTGTACTTTTGGTTGTTGTAGGAGAGGTGGCCATTTTTGTAGAGCCACGAGGAAGGGGCTCTGAGCCCCTTGGGCCCTCTGGGGCCTCCCAGCCCCTGGCTGGGGGGCTGCAGGGACCTGGAACAGCATAAAGCTGGGCTAGGTGCCTGTAGGTATGCCGGGAGATGTTTTCTCCATGGGCACAGAGCAGCAGCCGACACTGACCAGAGAAATGGTGGCAGAGAGCCAGAGATAAGGACCTGAACTGGAGGAGTAGCAGAAGCAACATGCAGCACCAGAGAAAGGACTCCTGGAAGGAGAGCCGAGGAAAGGAGAGCCAGCAGCTGAGAGCTACAGAGTTCTTGGGGGTAAGACTGTACCAGCCCCCCAAAACTCCCTTGAGACCCCTCTTGGAGAAGAGGGACATGGACTCCTATTTTGGAGAGTTTTAGACATGCAGCACCGGAGAGAGAGGAGCTGAGAAGCTCAAAAGACATCCCGCAGCTGGACCGGGACGGCCAGATGGAATGCGGGGGGAGTTGACCTTGGCTCCCCCCCTTGCACTGCTGCCACGGTGGCAGCCTGAGAGACAGGGCACAGAGGCCCTGCAAGAGATACCAGACCGTCACGAAGACCCCCCTGTGTCTTCGTGATATGACCGTGGTGAAACGACCTTGCCTGGGGTTACGAAGCCCACGGAAGACCCCCCGGTTGTGAGGCGATGGGGCCGAGAGAGAGGCTTGTATGCCTCCCTCATGGAGAGCTGGCAGAAAGCCAGCTATCAGCTGCTGCATGCATGAGATGAGGAGAAACCTGCTGCATTAGAAGATCCTGCTGTTTAAGGACTTGAAGGGATCTGTCCTTCTTTCCCTCCTGGACTTTTATTTGGAGGAGAGAAGAGATCTGATCCACTGTAAATACTATATGTCATGGTAGAGATAGTTTGTGATCATGTGTATAATGTGATGTTATATTTATTTGTACAGTCATTGTAATATATTCCCTTTTTCCCACTTTGAGTCTGGTGTGTTTTGTCTGGAAAAACCCATCTCACATTAGGTTGAGATGTGGGAGAGGGCTTAGACTAGGGGATTGGATTTTGGGGCTATCTCAAACCATGACAAATGTAAATGGGACTTAGTAAATTATCATAATCTATTGTGCATTACAAATATTTCCTGCAAACTGTAAAGTTTAAATTCTAGCTGCTTTTAGTTTGGCAGAGAATTTCCCCAAGTTTGTCTGTGTAGAGTCTTATAAAGATTTTAAAACAAAATGTTTAATAGTGGTCTTTAAGAATTAAATTTTTCTTCTGGTAAGACCTTGGCTGGAAGAGGTCCATATTACTTTGAATTTTCTGGCTGTAACTGTATTCCACTATTTGACATCTTGCTGATGTGAGAAATAGCACACGTTCATACTGTATAATTTTTTTCCCAGTAAAATAGAAATAATTGTAGTAAAACTAAAAAGGTAAATGGATAAATAAATAAGGAGAGAAAAATAATGCCAAAGGTTAGTTTTATTTTCACCAAAATCAACAAAATACTAGTTATAGTTCCCACTGCGGTGATATCTCAATCCCTTGCCACATATGTTGCATCTGGTTTTCAGCACACGATATTAACTTTAATACTTTAATACATTTATACAAAGCATCTGAATTAAAATTGCTTGGGGGACTATAATTTTAAATATGTTGTCTTTTGTGTGCATAACAACAGAGGAATAATGCACCATTTATGTATTTTTCCTCATTTAATTACGTAAAGAATTGATTACACACCTCGTGGTGTGCTGCTACTGCACTATGGAACTATTACCTGGATTTTCAGCCAGTGAGAACGTTATAACAGGTGAAATCTTGAAGCTACAATTGTTTGCGGCAGACTCTGCTCTGGTATGATTAGCATGGAGGGGATACAGCACATTAACATCAAGACATTGCAAGGTCTTTCCTTGCCTTGCAATAGACTTTCCCTGAAACTTGAATTTTAATTCTAGTCTCTTGGGAAAGAACAGCTGCCTGATCTTGTGCTCGGTTACACGGGTGTAAATCAGAAAGGACTCCCTGAATTGAGTGAAGTTGTTCAAGTATGAAAAGCAGTGTGATACCCTCATCAGACCTGAAAGATATTGTGTAAGGTGACCTGAAATAAGCTTGTAGTCGAATAAAAGAAGTGTCTATAAAGTACTTTCATTTGGTTTATAAGTAAAGAATAATTTTGGACAAGCACTCTACATTCTCATCAGAGAATTCTTGGTGCAGTAAGAGCTGACAAGGTGCATTTTTTTTTTTATTGACTTATAAATCAGACACTGATTAGAGGAACTTTGGAAGTGATGTGGAACAAAGACTGCTTTTAATGGTAAATATTTATTGAGCTATATATTCTTTGATTTAGTACCTCCTTTAACATACATCACCTACTCAATTTTAAAACTAATTAATGCCAACTGAAATAAAATATATTTCAGGAATTGATATAAAATATTGCTGTCTGGTTTTCAAGATATTGCAGTACAAGACAATTTTGCAAAGTAGGAAGCATTGGTCCAGAAAGGCACTCTGATTTGTGATTCTTTATTGCACATGGTGCAGCTGGGCCAGGGGGCCCAGACTGTAACCAGAGGTGGTGAGAGGGGTTGGCCAATTGTGGGAAATTTGCCTGGCCAAATTTGTAATCATTGCTGCTGCTCTAGGAAAGGAAGCTATTAATTCAGCGCAGTGAAATGAGCAGGTTGTGGAAATGGCTTTCAAGAGATTGAAAGGGGCACTTGGAAACCAAACATTCAGCTATAGCTCCAAACCTGGGCAATTTGACAATTTTATTTGCTGTGTAGCTTCCTGCGGCTGATGACAGAGTTGAGGCCACTTACTTTCATCCATTTCTCTATTTCCAAGAATTTAAGAACAAAATCTAGCCAAGGTGAATGCAAGCATAACACTGGAAATTATCAAAGTGACTGTGCATATGGAATGTATATGACACTCACACCTTTTCTTCCAGTTTCTTTGGGGAGTTGCATGAGATGAAGTCAAAACCCAGCAGAAAGCACTTTTTTGTTCTTGTTTAAAATAATCACATGCCTGTAATTCACTCCCACAAGAAACAAACCCAGTCTGGGTTATGGTTGCCTTGTTCTGTGGTCTGAAATATAACTTATATCAGACTGATTCAACAAAGAAAAAAAAAGTTTCCTTAATACCATTATTTAGATACTGTACCTTGAGTGTTTAATATTTGATCCAAGCCAGATTTTCCCTTTCACTTTATAGCATAGTTTTTTGCTTAATAAATTACTTAATACATTCTAGAATGTTCAAAGAGTTTCAAACACTCTGTTCTGTGTATTTCTGAAGAACCATAAAGAAATTAATAAGTCATTTAAATAAGTTCTAATTCAATATAAACCAGAAATGATCCTTTTCAGGTAAGGACAGAACGTAACTCCATATAGCCACCAACAAATAAGAAAAATTTTTTTTCTTGCATAAAATCTTATATGATCTTTAATAAAGGACAGATTGATTCTTCCCCTCTTACAAAATAATTCCTCCCTCTCATTGGGAAGTCTGACAAATATTTTACCCACAATAAAGTCTAGTAAAATATCCAGTCATATCAAAGGTACTGTTTCATTTTACTCATACTGGCATCATATTTCCTACCAAAATTGCTTTCTTAGGCTAACAGCAGTCTACATCTGAATGTACCCGTTAGTGTTAATTGAAAGACTATTTGATTTATAAAGGAAAATATTTTGTGTAAAAATGCAGAGATGTGAATATTTTTGCCATTGTTTTATGCACAGCGTAAGTTGGATGGGATCATCTCTGGATGTAAAAATGCCCTGGAAAATGTTGACATTGACCACATCTCCTTGATTTCCACTTTGGTGAATCTCTACTGGCAAGCTGCATAGGTGGTCAGCTACCATGTTTCCCATCCTTGAAAATCACAGAAAGAATAGTAAATATTGGCACCTACTTATCTAAGAATGAATATGTGAGAGTAGGCTGAATGTACCCTGGTTATGCAGCAAGGGCAGCTGAGTCAGGGAGTGAGGTCAGGAGCAACCAAATCTCCATTTCAAGATGATTCCAGCACCCGTCATGGCAGGTAAGCAGTTTCACCACGAGCATAAACTTTGGTTTAGAGGTTCAGTGTGTCTTTCATTAATTCATGTACATGTTTCTGCTTCTCACACAGACAGGGTTCATCCATTAGAACTGTTTTCTCTTTAGAGACATATTAAAACCTACTGCCTTAAGTATGCAGGGGAGATCTGCATGTTGATATGCAAGGACATCATGGCACTCTTTCTGTCTTTTCCTGATACATGCTCTGTCTCTGATTCTGGAAATGACAACCTGGCAAAGGCAGGACCCATAGCATAGTCTTCGCAGGAAGTATCTGGTTTTCTTTGGTCACGAGACTGAATCACTACTATAAAGTTTCTATCTGGGAAAACAAAATTAATTCTTTCTACCTGGGAAAACAATTAATTCTAAGACGTTGTCAATAACTTAATTTTTCACCTGCTCACAACTTTCCAAGACTATAGGAGGGCATTCTACAACCTGGTACTGCAATTTCTAAATAAACAGGCTTCACTGTAGTGACTTGAGTTAGGTGCATTCACTTAAATTATCAATTTATCAATTATCAATTAGAGAGATAAATGCCACTTTCTCATTCAAAAGGGTAATAAGGCACAGTATCAAAAAGTTTAGGAGAATGTTTCACTTACCTGAAACCCTTGGTTATAATTTGTCCCCTTACATCTGAGATAAACTGACAGATACAAAAGGGAATGGAGAAATGTAGCTCTGTCATGCTCTACTATCAACTGTTGTCATGGTCTAACCCTAGCCAGCAACAAAGTCCCACACAGCTGCTCACTCACAGCTCTCACCCACTCTATTGGGCAGGAGAATAGAGTGAAAGAAAGTAAACCTCATGGGTTGGAGTAAGAACAGTTTAGTAATTGAAACAAAATAAAATATAATAATAATAATACTATTTATGACAAGGTGAGAGAAACATTGAGAAGTAACACCTGACAGAAGTGTTTGAGTCCTTGGCTCAGCAACAACCAAACCATTGGTGTGTTATCAATACTACACTGAATTCAAAACACAGCTCTATACCAGTTACTAAGAAGAGAATCAACTCTATCCCAGATGAAACTCAGACAAGTGAATAGAAATTTTGCTTTACTGTATGAAATTCTAGTATGAAAATAAGGGAGGAATGGGCTCTTCATAAGACTGGGTTAATTATGTAGCTGTTGGCAACAATCTTTGTAATTGCCTGGCTACTGGCTTACCTCATTGTGGAGGTTCTTAATTAACAATGTAAACATGGGAAACAGGGAGTCTATAACCACTTAGGTGTTTTGAGGAGAGATTGAGCACCTTGTCCATAAAATAGAATTGATTACTATTTCAGCTCTCTAGCTGCTTTTATAAGAGGTAGAAAAAAAGTTTCATTTTAGCAGACAGTTGAAAGATTGTCATTCACCTTGATCGTGTCAGTCTCTATCTTCTACTCTGCAACCAAGTCATTAGAGGTGGGAATTATTCTGACCTAACTTCACTCGCTTAAAAACCAGTTTGAACCATTTAGCTCAGCCCCTTATAACACCAATGTACTTCCAAAGGCAAGTTTTTTGTTTTTTCATTTTTTTTGTTTGATTGTTTGGTTTTTGTGTTTTTGTTTGTTTCTGGGGTTTTGTTGGCTGGGGTTTTTTTTGTATTTCAAAGAGAAGTACGAGTAAGCTTATTACTATCTATTTTAAGAGATTCTGAAGGTAGGAGCTACCTGACTCAAAAGATGTTATTTTCTAAAAGTGACTTTTTTGGTACTTGTATAAACACAGTACTAATAAGCAAAAGTTTTCAACAAAACAGCACCATGTAGTCATAATCCAAACTATTACCTCTACAGAGCCTTGAGCGAAAAAATGTGGGAAAAGGGAGGATCAGATGGGTTTCATTTGTGATAAACTATGTTTGAGAGTAGTGCAAATAAGCTTCCCTTGGTTCTCTATTCATGATCACATGCTGAATCAGTGTGTGAGTGAGAAGTAGGTAACAGGGTACATATTTTTCATATATGGGACTTGTGGCTGCTTTATTATGTGAAGCTCAGGTTAGCAACTCTATGGGGCTTCATACAAGATGATTGAAATTCTTAGCTGATATTTTTGGATGATATGTCCCCTGTTGACCCAATTTTGGAAAAGCTAGTCAGAGTTGTGGGTTGCTTGGTAGCTATAACAATATTTAGTGTTTCTCAAACATTTTTCATATTCTCCTTTTTATGTTATAATATCCAAGACATATTAACAATGCTTGGAATATGGTAAGCCATAGGAATTGAAATGTGTCATTTTTGGACATACAATGATTATCAGAAGATTATTACTTTATTTCTTCTCTATCTATATAATTTCTTTTCTCTTTTTTTTTTTTTTTTCACTGTATACTCAGTAAGAATGGAGACTTTTTTAGATTGTCACTTTTGTTTAAATTTGCCACATTTCCCCTCCACACACCCTCAGTGATTATAAACACATTACGGCAACTGATCTGAGGTGCAATGGTGCAGCAGAGGTGTACGAATATATTTTGTGTGACAAATGATGGCAGAAATGCAATTACAAACCCGCACTGCTGTTATACGTACTTCACCACATCTTGAATTTGTTGGGTTTTATATTCTTTTTTTTTTTTTATCTAATTATTCTCTTACTTTGGAAGGGGGAGACATTGCATATTAAAATCTGCTGTCTTTCATTTATCTTCTCACCTTTCATGCTCAGTATCTTGTAAAGTCATGAGCTGGAAAGGAGATAGGCTTTGTGTTGTATTTGCTGTCTTTGAGCAGTCAGTTGTGATTTCTGCTATCGAAATCTGCACTGATGTTTTTACCAGCAAATTGACTGTGCAATATCATTAGATTAATTGGATGACACTTCATACTTGTTTAAGACATTAGAAATCCCAGAACACTTTTCTGTTTTATTTAGGTCTTTTTTTTCCAAAATGAAATTGTCTAATTTTAAATCTATCACCATTAATTTTCCTTATTTCCCCTCTTCCATTTTTATCTCTTGTCCTTGTATTCATTACTCTATATCCCTGTTTTGTCTAGCATCCATATTTTCATGACAACACTTCAACAGTTTTAATCCACTTATTTAACTTCCTAGAAGTTAATTTGTATGTCCAGTTTCAAATGAGTTCCCTAAAGGTTATGTGTTGCACCTTTTAGATAGTTATTGATCCAGAGGGCCAGTTGTTTGCATTTAACCCTTTAGCGAGGACACCATACTTATCAAACAATGTACTTACCAAACATCAAACAATGGTCCATGCAAAGCTCATGAGACCCATGAAAACCAATTGTGAACAATATTTTGTTCATTTTATGAATAAATGTACCGGTGATAGGATTGCTCTCAGTTTCTGATCAACAACTTGCTGGATATTATTGTTAATTCATCATGTGAAATTGTCTAATTTCTCTGTCTTCAGATCCCTGATTATTATTAATTCTACCTTCCTAGACTGAACAAAATAGCTGTGCATTCATGACACATGTAATTGTGGAATTCTCTTAGTCAAAGTATACACATTTAGTCCCTTGATCTGAGTTTCAGTTTCTAAGCAAGGAATTGTTGATATTCTCTAACACTGCCTTCAGCTAAAAGTAAGTGATCAAGTTCAAACTCCAAAAAATTTGCAAGTTATTTTTTCACAGAAATGTTATACTATTCCTGATTAAGAACTTCAGAGACTAAGGGCTACAGGTCAGCTGAAGTGATGGCTTGGGGAGCAACAATACATAATTTCCAAAATAATTATTATTTTTTTGTCCCAGCTGAAGGCTGTCTCTGCCTCTCTAAAAAGGACATATTTCAGTTTCTATGGTTTACCATATTCCAAGCATTGTTAATAGGTCTTGGATATTATTTGTATAACACAGCAAGGAGAATAGGAAAAATGTTTGGGAAACACTGAATATTGTTATAGCTAGCAAGGTAAAACAAGTTATAGTGGATCTCTTCTGCTTTTTAGCCCCTCTTCTGAAATATGAGAGGCTCGAAAGGACATTTCACAACCCCTTGAGAGTCATCCATTTCTGTTAGTCTAAGCTTTTGCTAAAAATTTAGTTCATAGTGTTACAGAGATGAAAGAGTAATACTTTTTTCTAGTAGTAGTTTTCGCCCAGAGGCTAAACAGATCCTGTGTGAATTTCAGACTATTTCTCAGATCTCTAAGTTGAATTATTTTTAAAATCTTTTTTTCTTTCTTTTTCTCATTTCTTTCTTTTACAATCTTCTGTGTTATAGGCAGAGTTATTAAGTCGATCTATTATTAAGGTTGACTGACGTTTTCTATTATAACACCTTGTTTTCAAAGGCCTGTAATTTTGACAGAGCATAACCACAGGGGGTAAAAATTTACTTGCCAAACAACTGCAAAAGGTTGATTTCCTTGCTTGCTTGCTTGCTTTGACTAAATCAATTCTTTCATTTCCTAACAATAGGACATAGACAAATATTGGTTTCATATATCATAAAAATTATTGCAAACATTTTTAAAGAAGGTCTTTGCAAATATTTTTAAAGAATATTCAGCACTTTCATTTGGTAAAATAACTTGAAATTTACTGAAGTTGTTTTTCTGGGGAAAAAGGTTATTTACCATTCTTATAAATACCTCCAAGTCAGATGAAGTCTACAAAACTTGGTGAAAAAGTGAGAAATTTCTTCTTTTTTGTGCTCAGAATTTTTTTTTTTTTTTTGCTGGGGAGGTTTATTTGTTTGCTTGTTTTAAATTGTGGCTAAATTTGCAACTCACCTAAATTGCAAATCCACCAAAACTGAACCATCCAGTTAAAGAAAGTGTTGGAGCAATGCACTGTGAGTTGGATAAGCACTCAGAAAACATAAGTATCCTTTTCCTTTGTTAAAATCTGCTTTAGAGGTCCAGGCATTATATTATCTAATAATACGAGATAAGTTTTAAAGAATGACTTCCAAAAATGAAGATAATTGACTAAAATTCTAATAAGGAATAACAAAAAAGACAGTCTCTGCCCATCCCTCCCCCTTTCTCTCCCTCCTTTCAGTGAAAGAGGTTCTTTTGATGTCTGAGGGCTCAGAGTTTCTCAGAGAAATGTGAAGGAAAATTCATTATCCTTCTCCTTCAGCTAATTTTTTAGGGAAAATGCCTGTGAAGCTCCCCCTGCTCAGTGTACTACCCACCTTCCATAGCATGTTCTTTCATTTACTTCCTTCTACCTTGCATGGAATCCTAGAGCTTCCTTTTCTTCCATGGATCACAAAAGGAATCCAGCTCCAGGTTCTTGAAACCTGTTTTTTTTTTCTGTGGTCCACCAGGGCTGGTTATGGAGAGAAAAGGAAGGCAGAGCAGTGAAATGAAGGTTTTGTGGTGAGCTTTGTCACTGTCCTATGCTGATCTAGAACCGAATAGAGAAAGAGCAATAAAGGGGATTGTTGCAGTTCACCAGCAGCAACAGAACTTCACCCTGAGATGGGAGATCAAACCAGATAGCTACATCCACAGTTTTAAAAGAAACAGTGAGAGCATAGGCTCAAACATTGTTTTATAGTGGTCCTAGCTGATAAATTGTTAGCCCAGTCCCTGGTATGGGCTTTGCCTGAGTTAGCAATCACTCCCTGGACAATTCCCAGAAATTACAACTGGCCTTCCCGGTGTGCAACATGGATATAAGCACCCTGTTTCACTGTCTGAGGGAATTTAGCTATGTGGATGCATGATGCACTGTTATTTTGCCTAGGGACTAGAAAATGTTCCCCAGCCAATAGTATTTTCTAGTATAGATGTAGACTTTATGTCACACTTAAACAATGTCCTGACCAGAGAGAAACTGGAAATGTCTAATTTTTAACAAGATTTAAATGTGACATCATCTTATAGCTTCCTACAATCTGAGAATGCACATGCCTGGTGTGTGTGCCAAAGTTTGAGAATTGGGTCAGGCATCAAAGAGCCAGGTTTATGAACCACTGACACAGATGAGGACAGCCTGGGCCGTCATAGTAGAAAATGCCACACTCAATGAGAAAACCAATTGGAAGATTCCTGCCCTCCTGTTCTGTGCCACTTGTTCTGCCCTTATTCTTCATTTTAGTGCAGCTATAGAACTGTCTGCAAATTCATGTTGTAAACTGTTCCATTGAGCTACTCTGGGTCAAAGGCGAGAGGATTTAATCTAGTGGATTATTTTCAACAGACTTCCTTCTTTCCCACTCAGTTTTGGACAGACAGTGGTCAGCCCTGACTTTCATTTGTATTCAAATTCCCCATGTTTTGATTTAATGAGGTATTCCTTCACATACAGCAGGACTACAGGTTACTGAGGAGCGTCACAGCAGAGTGACTGCACCTCCATGGGAGATATGATTTGTGATGTCCTTGGGTATCTGAATGGTGAATATTAAGTGTTAATAGGTGTTATTCAGAGAGACAATGATGTCAGTGTTATTTTCTAGAGAAATTGTGAATTGAATTATGACACAAGATGAAAGATAAAAACACTTGAAGATCAGCAGAAATTCAATTTTGTAATTAATAGATGGGTATTATTTCCATTATGCTATATTTTATTGTCTCTTTAAAGTTAGGCTAAACTGACATGTAATTCAAGAATTCTAAAGATATAGAAGAGCACAGGTGTTTAAAAAGTTCTGAATATTTGAAAAATAATTAAATATGATACACTTGCATTACAACTATTACTGAATAACAAATATGGGACATTTCACAGCTCTTTCATGTGCAAATTACCCAAAATGTATTATAGAGAAAGGCTTTTCCCCGGTCGACCCCGCCGCGCTGAGGGAGCTTCTTCCAGCGGCTGTGGGGGCTGCAGCCCTGGAGGAGAGGAGAGGAGGAACTTCGGAGTGCACAGAGGTTTACCAGTACAATTTGGGAGATGGGGAGGGAGAGAGGGTCTGGAGGGCCATGGGGTCCCCAGACAGGTGGGAGGGTGGACAGGACAATGCTACTTGGAGGGTTGCAGGTGGGCAGTGCTAGAGAGACCTGTAGTAAAATATGCCCATGGGCAGGATGGGCTCACTAGCCTTCCGGCAGTCATCCTAGGAGAAGGACAAATCCAATACCAAACCCAGGTAGGTGGAGTTGCTTAGCCCTGTAAGGCCATCCATCTAAGAGAAGGTCACTCTAATCAAACCTACATCCTGAGGACCTCGCTGCCACCATCCAAGCTCGCTCGGCCCCGGCAGGTGAACCTCAGGATTAAAGGGTGGGCCCAGTTCTGCGCATGCTGCATCTCACCTAAAAAAATCCATTGCGCAGGCCTGAAGGTTATACCCACATTTGTAAAGCCCTGTAGCGACAGGTGAGGGTCGAAATGGCAGGTGAAAGGTGCACTGGAAGCAGCAGACCCAACTCTGCATACAGGTGGTTCAGGACATTGGTCGCCTGAGACTGACCCCAGAGATGACAGTCTCTTTCGGCAGCATCCTGAATGACCAATCAGCCTTTTTCAAGGAGAACACTGCTTGCTCTAATCGGAGAGGGGCCTAGAAAAGGTGGCCTAACCAAAGTTCATCTCCACTCTTCACCTGGTTGGTTAACCACGGCCAACAGGCATCTTCTAATGTGGTGAAACAAAGAATAAGAGCCAAAGGCCTTCAAAGGTGTACCCAAACTGACACTCGCATGCTGGAACATCAGAACCATATTTGATACTGCAGATAGTGGATGTCCTGAGCGTCACTCTGCCCTAATTGCCCATGAACTATCACATCTCAACATCGACATAGCTGCTTTCAGTGAAGTTCATCTCCATGAGGAAGGCAGCCTTAGAGAACATGGTGCTGGTTACACACTCTTTTGGTCAGGTAAACCCAGAACCGAAAGGCATCTCTCAGGAGTTGGCTCATGATTAAAAACTCTATTGTTCCTAAACTCGAAAATCTGCTGACACGTTATTCTGATTGCATTATCTCCCTACGTCTTCTGCTACGCAACAAGCAGCACGTCCTCTTTAGTATATATGCTCCAACTCTCCAAGCTGACCCTGCTGAAAAAGATAAATTTTACACCGACCTGCACCGCCTTACCCAAAAGGTTCTTGCAGATGATAAGATCATTATCCTTGGTGATTTCATCGCCAGAGTAGGAAAGAACTTTGAAGCCTGGAAAGGAGTATCAGGCAAGCATGGTGTGGGAAACTGCAATGATAATGGTTGCCTTCTTCCAGAGTTTTGTGTGGAGCAGCAGCTAACCATCACCAACACTATCTTTCAGCAGAAAAACAGTCTAAAGACAACCTGGATGCATCCTAGATCCAAGCAATGGCACCTCATTGATTATGTCTTAGTGTGACAGAGAGATGTTTGCAATGTTCATCATACCCGAGTGACGCCTAGTGCAGAATGCCAAACAGATTATCGACTTGTGCGCTGTAAATTAACTTCAACCTTAAGTTCAAACCTGAAAGGGGTGGTATTCCAAGGAAGAGACTCCAAGTTAATGATCTTCAAACAGCCACAGTGAGACACAGATTCCAGGCAAATTTTCAAACTAGACCCGAAGATCATTCCATAGATCCTTTGACAACATATTAAACATAGCATCCTACAGTCCTCTGAAGAATCCTTAGGGTTCTCCTTCAAGAAGAACAAAGACTGGTTTGATGAAAACAATCAAGAGATCCAGGAATTGTTGAGGAAAAGAGAACTGCTCACCAAGCACACCTTGATCAACCATCTTGTCATGTAAGAAAAGTAGCCTTTCCTCTTGCATGCAGCAAGCTCCAACAGAAACTTCATGAACTCCAGAACAAGTAGATCAGTCTAGCAGGAAAAATTCAATTATGTGCAGATATGGGTGATTACAGAGGATTCTATGAGGCCCTGAAAACAGCATACGGGCCTATATACCAGGTCCAAAGCCCTCTACTCAGTGCAGGTGGTCAAATGCTTCTCAGAGATAAAATCGCTATCGATGATCTGAACATTTTCAGACTCTTTTCAGTACTAGATGTGTAGTTCAAGACTCAACAATTCAGTACATTACACAGCAACTGGTGAAGAATGAATTGGATATTGCCCCTACTATGGGAGAAACTCTTAAGGCCATACAGCAGGTGAAAACTGGCAAGGCAGCTGGGGTTGATGGAATTCCACCTGAAGTCTGGAAACATGGGGGTCAAGCACTCCATGTTAAATTTCATGAGTCTGTGGTGCGCTGCTGGGAACTAGGTGTACTACCATCAGACTTCATGATGCAGTCATCATCGCCGTCTATAAGAAGAAAGGAGTTAAATCAGACTGCTCAAATTACTGTGGTATCACTCTGGTCTCCATTGCTGGCAAAATCTTGGCAAGAATACTTTTGAACAGACCAATACCCGCCATAGCAGAAGGAATTCTACCTGAAAGCCAATGTGGTTTCAGAGCCAACAGGAGTACTACAGAAATGGTATTTGTCCTCAGACAGCTGCAAGAGAAGTGTAGGGAACAGAACAAAGGTCTCTATGTAAGCTTTGTTGATCTCACCAAGGCTTTTGATACTGTGAGCAGAAAAGGTCTGTGGCAGATTTTGGAATGTTTAGGTTGTCCCCCCAAGTTCCTTAAAATGATCATCTCACTTCATGAGGATCAGCACGGCCAAGTCAGATATGGTAATACACTTTCTGAGCCCTTTCTAATAACCAGTGGTATGAAACAAGGCTGCTTTCTTGCACCAACCCTATTCACAATCTTTTTCAGCATGATGCTCCAAAGGGCCATGGCAGACCTCAATGATCAGGACAGTATCTACATTCGATACCGTACTGATGGAAGTCTATTCAACCTAAGACGACTGAAGGCCCACACTAAGACCTTAAACCATCTTGTCCGGGAGCTGCTTTATGCTGATGACGTTGCCCTTGTTGCCCACAGAGAAGCTGCCCTGCAGCGTTTAACATCCTGCTTTGCAGATGCTGCTGAGCTCTTTGGGCTGGAAGTCAGCTTAAAGAAGACAGTAGTTCTCTATCAACCTGCACTTCAGGAAGTCTTCCATCATCCCCATATCACCATTGATGAATCAGAGCTCAAATCAGTCCAGCAGTTCAATTACCTAGGTAGTCTCATCTCCTCCAATGGTAAGATTGACAGAGAGATAGACAACAGGTTAGCAAAGGCATATAGAGCTTTCAGAAAACTCCATAAAAGTGTCTGGCAAAATAAACACTTGAAGAAAAGTACAAAGATCAGTGTTTACAGAGCCATAGTGCTGTCTACTCTTTTAAATGGATCTGAATCATGGGTCATCTACCGCCACCACCTGCGTCTCCTAGAACGCTTCCATCAATGCTTCCTCCGTACAATCCTAAACATCCACTGGTCAGATTATGTGACCAATACATCTGTTCTAGAGCAAGCAGCAGTCACAAGTATTGAGGCCATGTTGTTGAGAACACAGCTGCGTTGGGCAGGACATGTCTCCAGGATGAAGGACCACAGCCTCCCAAGATCGTGCTCTGTGGTGAACTTGCCACTGGCTGCCACAAGAGAGGAGCCCCAAAAAGAAGATACAAGGACTCCCTGAAACAACATCTCAGCCTTGGCCATATTGATCAACATAACTGGTCTACTCTGACCTCCAATCGGGAGGTCTGGAGACATGATTATAGAGAAGGAACATGGGCCTGGGTCTTATCACAAAGTAACAGAATAAGAAAGTGGCAAACATAAATACTGAAGTCAAGTGTTACTCTTCTAGCTACCTGAAAGGTAGCTAATAAATGATGTATTAACCAGCCACCAGTGGAATATCCAATATTGTTTACAGGTGAGGGAAAATCAACCAAACTCCTTTTAACATTTCCTAAACACAATTTCTGTAGCACTTTTTTCTACACAAGGAAATTCTCCATGCTGCTGGGCAAGAAATTTTTATGAGCAGCAGGGGAGGATCATCTTGCTCCTAGGAAGATAGCAGCACAGCCTGGTGTGAACAGCAGGGGGCTGGAAATTCTTATTTACTCAACTCTGTCCATTTAGCCTTTTTGAGTAAAGGGTGCTTTGTTGTAAAAGCTTGTGTCACAACCCCACCAAGCTCTCTGCTGTGTGTCAGCTCATCTACAGAGAAGAATAAAAGAATGCAAATATAATGAGAATAAGTATAAAAATACTTAGAAATAAAACATGGAATGACTGTGCTATGTAGACACAGATTACTGAAAAGGTAGTTCCCTACTTTCCTCTGTTGTGTTGAATATACTCTGTATCCTATGAAGTGACACAGGAAACTACTGTAGCTTGCTGTTTCTTAAATAGATGTTACAGTATGAGAAAGACTAATATTTTGGCATTAGAATAATTTGGGTTTTGTGACCCAAAGTTACCCCAGATTGTTACAGGTTTGACAGCACTACATTTCAGGATTACATTGTTTTTCTCTGTACATGGATATGTGATACATAATGATTCTATTTGACTTTCTATATCCTTTAAAAATGTATTATTAAAAGACATTATTAGACAAATAATTTGAACATACAGCAATATGACATGTCACTGGTTTTAGCTGTAATATGGTCTCAGTGCAATTAACCACCTCACACACTGTTCTGGTATATCATTCTAGTTTTTTAGCAATTAAGAATTTCTAAAAAACTTCCCAACCAGGTCTCAAAGTGTATATTTTGGGTAAACCACATTATTCTTCATCTCTCTCCACTCCCTACTTCATAAAACGCAGTTTAGGTAAATAGTTGCCTCATAAAATGCTGTGTGTAGAATAGAATTATGTAAGAGACTTTTATATAACAATATGTAAATGCAAACGTATGTCCTGGCATTCACCAAAAATGTACTCTGGCAGTAAATTAGCTCTTCTGACACAATGTTTGTGATGACGCAGAACCCAGATGAGTGGCAGAATCAGACAACACCGCACTGAAGTTCAACATTTACTCAACTGAAGAAAGAGACCATAAGCTGTGAATAAAATATTGCACTTTTTAAATTTTTAATCTGTAGTTTAAATCTTTCAAGGAGTGTAATTTTTTGCTTTCTCTTGTATGAGTTTTGCTTCACTTACACTTCCTGCTTGAACTGGTGGACATCATAGGATTATCCCTGGACAAGCAACAAGCACCTTTGAAAACAGCTGGTCGAGTGCAGCCTCACACCATGGGCTCAGCTTGCTTCCTCCTCTCAGGTGTGTCTCTGCTGGGCAAGGGTTTCTCTTTTCAGGGACTGTTCACTCGTGTTATTCTGCAAGGAAAAATTCCTGGAACTGCACTGAAAGTGGGTATCTAAAAAATCCGGAAGAGATTGTGGGTTTTTGCACTCTGTTGCCAAATACCTGGTCTGATGTTAATATACAGGAGATGAGAATGCCTGATGGTCTCAGAGTCCACATAAGAGAACTGTAAACTCCACTGCAGAAATGGGAAAATGCTCACCAGATTGCTGGCTTCAGTGTTGCCTCTGAGTGCTTGTTTAAGAGAAGGTCATCAGGACTAGAAAACTGATGAGGTTTGCAGATGTATTATTAACATGAGATTTGCAGATTAAAATTAAGGTTGTACTCCTTGCCATGGCATTTCCATTGATGTTTTAAAAAACAGATTCTGTGAGTTTTCTTAGTGTAACCTGAAAGAGATTAAGCACATGTTAATTTCCATACATCATACTTTTGGTAGACATTTCCCTCAATACCTTTTATAGTACTGCAAAGTTCAGTGTAAAACATAGTAAGGCAAAAGGTATAAATCCTCTGAGAATCAAAGGTAAATTATCCTCCTAATGACAGGCAGTTTACTTTCTGTTTCCACCCTGATGTGTGAAACTTCTGATTTCTCATTATAGATCCCATTCAATGTAGTGTCAAATGATCAAAACCCTACCTGTTGAAACCTATGTTCAGCTTTGGTGTTGCAGAGGGTATTACCCTAGACAGAACTAACACACGATAATTTTGGAAAAATACTCAAGGAAAAGAAGTAGTTGCTAAACACTTTGGAAAAAACTCTATTTGTTAAAAAACCTGTGTATAAAATAAAACAACTCAGTAAAACAGATGTATATATATTGTCCAAAATATCTTCCTAACCTGATGCCCTTTTAATTAAGAGGCTGGCTTCTGTGATTTAGATTTAATTTCATAGAATTCCATAATGGTCAAGGCTGGCAGGGGCCTTTGGAGACTTGTCTACTTCAAATGCCTGCTCAAAGCAGAGTCATCCAGAGCAGGTTGCTCAGGTCTATGAGAGGTCAATTTTTTTGTGTGTCCAAGAACAAAAACTCCACAACTCCTTTGGGCAGCCCGTTTCAGTGTTTGACATCTTCATAGTGAAAACTGGGAGTATTTGTCCTTATAATTAAATGGAATTTCCTGTATTTCTGCTTGTGCCCATTGCCTCTTGTCCCTTCTCTGGGAATAACAGAGAAGAGTCTGTCTCCATCCTCTTTTCATTTTCCCTACAGGTATTTATATACATTAATTAGGTACACCTAGAATCTTCTCTTGTCCAGGCTAAAAAGTCCCATCTCTGTCAGCTTCTTCTCAGAGGAGAGATGCTCCATGGTGAACTTGCCGCTGGCTGCCACAAGAGAGGAGCCCCAAAGAGAAGATACAAGGACTCCCTGAAACAACATCTCAGCCTTGGCCATATTGATCACCATAACTGGTCTACTCTGGCCCCCAATCGGGAGGCCTGGAGACACACCATCTATAACGCTGCTGATGCCTTTGAGAAAGCACGCAGGATCACTCTCGAGGAGAAAAGACAACGCGGAAAGAATCGTTCCTTGCAGAATATACCACCTAAGGAGTCTTTTTGCTGTGCCTTTTGCAACCGGTCATGCCTATCTCGTATTGGCCTTTTCAGCCACCAGCGTGCTTGTAACAAACGTGGGTAGAGCCCTCCTTAAGTCTTCATTCGCGAAGCCCAGCCATGATGATAACCCAGGATGATGCTGGCCTCCTTCGCTTCCAAGGTGCATTGCTGGCTCATGTCAGATGTTGGCAGATCTGAAAACCAAAGCCAAAGTACTGAAGTGTTTGAAATGAAATATCACCTGAATGAATCCCTTGAATGCATCCCTTGAACCTGTTTTTCCTTCATCTTTCCTTAGGCAGACATCCCAGACATTTCCCAAATTAACAATTATTTATAGAAGGCATAGAGGCTTCATATCCTTGTAATTTTTCTCAGAGTACTGTGTAGCTTGTTAGCCTGTGAACTGGCATTAGAGCATACTGAATCATGTAAATTAGATATTAGAAAGCCAGTTTCCTAACTTTGAAGTACATTTCTTGACTTGCAGTCCCATAAAAAAAATTAGTGTCTCGTTTTTTTCTTAATTGGAAAAGTCTGGTCTTCAACTATGTTTTTAATGAAGATGTATTCTGAAGGTGTGTTTTGATAAAGTGTGTCTCCTTGACAGCTAAGGAATTCAGTGAAATTAAGAATTTGACAGCTACACACTACACATAAAGAAGAAATAGGTGCCATAAATGTTTGCTGAGAACTGAATGTCTAGATCTTTTAGAAAGAGAAGTCAAAGCTCTACAATGGGAAAATTCAATATGCTATAATTGCTCAAAAGTGAGTAACTTTGTGGGAATATTCTAAAACTGAACAAATAAAAAATGACCTGTGAAAAATAAAGATTATGTGAAAAATAAAGATTATGTGAAAAACCTCCACATTTATTTGATCATTTTAAAAAAAACTATTTAATGATGCTGGAAGTGATTTCTTCCTTTTTGTTTGAACTTAAGTGTGTTTGTATTGATTCAGGGAGGAAACTGAGGTATTCAGGCACAGACACGTGTATTTTGGTGATTTATTTCATACTCTTTGGACTTGAAAATAATAATAATGAATTACTTCCAATTCCATTGTAAGTCTAGGCCAGGGCTCTGCGTTCTACATAATGACATGGGGCAATTACATGATATAGCTTGTTGCCCATAAGGAAAAAAAAGGAAAAATATTCACATTTTATTTTTGATTCTCAGGCTATATTTAAATTGTAAACGAGGAACTTTCCTCCTGGTCTGATTCTTAATGAGCATAATAGCTTCTGGAATTCATGCCAGCGTACTTAAAGGTGGCAAATTTGATTACATTATAAATATCTTCCTGGAATGTTTTTGCCCCTGCTACTTAAATATGTTTCTAATTTCACAGAAAATAGTGCTTGGGGTTAGTGCTTTGAGGTATTCCTGAATTGAGTTCCATCATTCTCTTTCAGAGATGTGCTTGCATAGCATGTAAAACCCAGAATGATTAGAAGATGTGGTGTTAAAAATTCAAATTCGTAACTCAAGGTTCATGACCAACAGTGTATGAAGATACTCTCCCACCCCATTACTACTTGGTAATACTGTAGGGTTTCAAGAACATGAGAGTATGAAGGCTTTTGCAGTCTTCAGATTGCTAGTGCAGGCATCCTTGGAAGGTGGTCTTTGTAAGCAAGAGTCACGATGAGACCGTACCAGGAATTCTTTTACTGCCCTTCTCTGAATTTGCCTGTAGGGAAGCCTTGCTCTGTTCTCAAAGACCAGAGTTTAGGGGCAGGTTAGGGATTCCAGGAATCTCACACTTTTTGCTTACAGGCACCTCTGTTGCTGTTAGCCATGTTAGACCTTGTAATCCCCAGAGATCTGCATGTAACAAGGTTCCCAGATGCCCCATCTCAGTTTTTGACAGGTGAATATGCAAGGAGGACCTCAATTTGTCTGATGCCTTTAGAGACTTTTGACTTTTGCAGTGCCCACGAGGCCACCATCTGTTACTCTGACACTGGACTACAGTGAGCCTTGCCTGCCAGCTCAGTACTTTCATGCTTTACTACATAAATAGCATTGAACCATTCTTGCTGAAAAACACTTTTCTATCCAGCTTGAATGGGACACTGTTTCTCTCCTGTGAAGAGTTCTTTCTTTTACTTCCCTATTTGGAAGGAAATCGACCTCTTATGAGCATCTCTTAAGAGATTCTGAGCACACAAAATGGACATTCTTAAGTCCACATTCCTAGAGTGCTCTTTTCCTTCCACCTAAGTCTGTGATACCACTTAGTACTTTAAAAGAGACAACTGTCTAGGATTAAATCCTCTGTGTCCTTCTCCATAATGTCCTCAGGGATTCTCTATATATGTATTAAATTGAATACCAAGCCTTCTCCCCCTGGCCTGTACAGTCTAAATCCTGTTCCAAATCTTTTACTCCCTTTATCTTTCCAATGATTCCATAGCAAATTCACACAATTTTACTAATTTTACTAATCTTAATGTCATCTTTAACCCTAGCTACCAGCTCCCTTAGAGGAGATATTGAGTTATCCAAGCAGCAGTGGATATTTTCATCACTCAAGGACTAGAAGGGACTTCTGTGATTTTTGGACTTGCATACCAGTCATTGGCAAAGGAGTGAAGAAGGAAAGGATATGACAAAACTAAGATTCTCCAGAAGCCTAGTGAATTCCAAGTCAATTTGTCAAATTTATTTTTTTTAAACTTTCAAAGGAAGTAGTGGTTTTAAGATATGGGTCTCATAAGCAGGCCCAGAGAAATGCTGAAAAGAATTCAGGGGTTCTTTGACCTTATGTTTCTTAAAGACTTTATGTTTCTAAGCAAACCTTATAGATGTGTGGGTGTAGCCTGAGTGTAGCCTAGTTTAGGCACAAATGGAGGGGCAAGTCTTGAAAGGAGTTGGCAGAGGAACTGATAAAGACAGTCATGTCAAGAAAACATCCTTAATAAAGAAATTTCTTTTTATGTAGAGGCATTTTTTCAGTCACACATGATTTGTCACAAAATTTCAAGCTTGATAAAAAGGGAGTAAAATTCACAGCAGTGCCAGCACTCCTGTCTGTTTGACTAAGACTGATTTATATTCCAGTTTCTGAATGGCATTTTCTTTAGCTGTCAGACAAACACAGGGTGTGTGTCAGCTGCATGGAATGTGGTCCTCCACATTTCTGTACAATGGCTGGATGCATGTTACAGCTGGATTGAACACAAGATGGAATTTGATCAAAACATTTTATATATAAAGGGACACTACAAAAGACCTACTAAGTCACAAAAGCAGTTGAAGGAGGTTTCACAGGGACTTGACAGATTAAAAGCTGATGGCACAACTGTCACAGTCTTAGTAGAAATCCAGCTTGATCTCATTAACAACAAAGAGTGAGAGACACACAGGAAAAGTAATGAAAACAAATGATTCAGAATGCAATGGAAGTATTATTTATATGGTCCTGAATATACATAGAGAAACCCAGAAGATGAGAAAAAGCTACTGTAATGTAAAAGATGAATGAGTCAATGTAACTCAGAATTTAGCCTTTTTTTTTTAAGCTTTTTGAAGTAGACTTCTGCAGTAAGTCTATATCTACAAGGGAATTTGCGTCATAATAAATTGTACCAAAATCATGGGAAATTTCGAGAAGAAGATCTCAAAAGACAAGACAGTAAATTTTAAAATGTTTTCAATTTTTAAAAGATTTTCACTCCTGTCTATCCAGCTTAGATTCAAAGTGAATGTGTTTTTAACTTCTTAGGGTGGTATAGGCACGATAACTTCTTAATAAGGCAGCTACTAAAAACCTAAAAATAGGAATACAATCTTATATAGGCTCATGCGTGATGTAAGACTGTAAATCCTAACCACTTAATATGAAAACAACTCTTTAAGCGTGCACGGATGATTTGCATTTTAGTTTGATAAATACCATTCGATGTTTTAGACATAAAATATTGTAGAGTAATTTGAATTTCTGTATTTGTGGTTTTTTTTGCACATGTAATATACCTTAGTTTGGTTCCCACTCTCTGAAAGCATACCAGTGATTATTACATTTTATTTCATTTATCAGTCCTTAAATTAAGTTTTAAAGAACAAATTACAAATTAATATCTGCTAAATATTATTTGAGATAGGCAGCTCTAAAAAATATGCCTAGTTGTCTCATTTTGTCATCTAGAAAATGAAACTGTAAAATGATGATCCCAAGTAAAAGAGTTTCATATAAAAATTTGAAATTGAAAGCTGGACTAGAGACCAAGGTGGCTTTTAGTATATTTTTTACTGTAAATGGTCCTGTGGTGCTTTAAGACATCATGTGGATTTCACCATTATCTTATGAAACTATAATATAAGCTTTAAATAATAGCAATAATCGTTTTTATTCTTCTCATAAAAAGATATTTCTGATGTTCTTAGAGTGACTCATTAAGCTTCTTAACTGATCTTTTCCTTTTCCATGAATTTTTAAAACTGTACTTCACAGCTATACTGCACCTAATGCAATGAGATCATTGCCTCTGATCCTGCTATGTCCTGTCTTACCACTCCGCAGGTGGTGCGTGTTCCATTAGAGCATAACTTGAATAGGAACTTTTGGGTTCTGGTGTTTTGAGTCTAGTTAGTGGGTAATATTATCGTGCAAAGAAAAAATATGTCAAAACTATACATACAGCTCTTCCTTGTGCAGGTGATGGAGATGTGGGTTTTTCTAGTCATATACCTCTTGGCTTCAGTGGCTTAATTTTTGTCCCTAAATAAAGGTGTGTAATGTCATCTGGGACCCTTAATAGTATCTGACACATCTCAATGGATCTAGTAGCCGTGGCAAATGGCCTAAGAAAGACCCACTGAATGGACAGGAAAATTAAGACACCTGAAAATGTAATAGATTCCAACTTTTAGACAATTAGACAGCACGTAAGTACCTTAATTACTAGAATCTTGAGTAGACATGATGTTTTTCAGCAGTGTTCACAAGAAAATGGAATGATTATATTCATTCCTCTAGAATGAATAGATGGATTATTTTTTTCCCCATCAACGAACATTAGCTTCTGTGGTTCGAAGTGCCAGTCTACATTGTTTCAGGAGTTACTATTTCACTGCTCCTGAGCTATTGAATGGACATATACACACAATGAAGGATGACATGCATGTTTTTATCGAGCCCAGAATTCACAGCAGGATGTCCAGGGAATGTGCACCCAGGGAGTGACCAGGATCTCTGACAAAAAGTCTGAATGCTCTGAGAATCACAGTGGCCTTTGTATAATGTCAAGTTCTGTACCACTGATGTCTAGCACAACCAGCCCAATTGCTTGCAAAATTTTAAGTTAAAAACTTCAATACTGTGACCACAAAACACAGTCTCAAAGGAAAGTGCCACTTTATTGTAACATAATAGTACTACTGAGTGCAGATTCCTATGTGCACATTTGAGCCAGGTTAGAGAGCTGATTTATCTATCTGTAGTCAGATATATGATTTATTTGTTTGTATGTTTATTCAATCATTCATATATTTTTGTGACCTTCAAGGAAGCCTTCTCTCTGGTTCCAAGAAATTTTTAAATGTATTCCTAATTTTCAAATTAAAATGAGAGGGCTGCTCTATAGTCTGCCACAAAATCATATATCATCATGACAGGGGTGCATGATGTGTTCCACAGAGCATACCGTGGAGACACAGGTGTTGTGTATGTATCCAATATCTAATTGATCAGAGCTGAAGAACAGGTTAAAAAAAGATAAATTTAGTATTACCTCCTCTACACTATTTGTAGAGGTTAGCCTCTAAAGCAATCTCCTTCATCTCCCGAAAAAAACCTCATTTGAGGCTTACAGCTACACCCATATTGACTGTAGCTGTAAATGGATAATGAGCACAGAGTGAAACAGTTAATAGGTCTGCTTCTTAACCTATGCAAACGAGCAACATCAGCTCTCCATTCAACTGTTGTGACATTTAAAGCTAGAGCTAATAAAACAAGAAAAGAAGATATCTGTAATAAGAACAATGATATAAAGTAACACAAGATAATCAAGTATCTGCAAATCTTTACTGAATGTCAAAGCTATTCAGTAGCATCACCTGTAGGGCAAAAATCAGAAAAGGCAAGCTCTTTATCTCCATAGCTATAATTTCCACAATGCTCAGAAGACTTTAGGTCAATTCTAAAAATAAAATGTGCCTGCAGTATTTAGCCAGGATTTGTGTTTAATTCTATTCAAAGAGCAGTTGCAGAGGTGGAAGACATTGGATGGCTTTGCCCTCACATGGTTAAGAATCAGAACTCCTGAAAGCATTTGATTGAGCCAGTGACAGCAATGAGATACTGGTCCGATCAATAAAAATCTTTAGTTCACATTGTAAAGAAAAGTTTCAAAGTACCTCTTAGCAAGAATTGGCTAATCTTTTATGTTCTGACATCAACAATGCAGACCAACACATAAGACAATGATGCATGGTATATTGTCAAGAATTAACAGTGTGTGATAATCACTGTACCATAAGTGACTTTGTTTCTAATGCTAGAGGTTAGTTGATATTGTTAGTCCTACGGTTTGTATTCCAAGTTATTTCTGCTGTACTTCAGAAATGTCATTGTGGGTAGATATGAAAAGGGAACTGAATTTATAGCATGTATGAAGGATTAGCAGGCGGCTTTACAAGTTCCCCTTATTCTGCATTAGCAATGATACATAAGACTGTGTTGCTGTTGTAATTCAAAAGACCATTTTAAAGTACACTGCTTTTTTTTTATTTTCAGTTACTTACTGAATGAAAATGTTAAGGGTCACCAACCTGCTAGTTTCCTCTTACCGCAACACAGTGGAATTTGCAATGGAAATATAACAGGCAATTGTAAAATGGAAAAATCCTTTGTGCTAAAGTGGAACATTGAAAAATGTACATTTCCATCTCATGGACTTACATTTTTTAAAACTTAGAGTAAGCAGAAAGATTGTAAAATATTCATAGAGTCTCACTGTCCATGATATTAAAAAGAGACTAGCTCTTGTTAGATACTGTTATACAGTGACTTTCCACTTCACTTTCTTTTTTAAATACTCCAAATTATTATATTTTAATGCATTTTTCTCTTTGCTAACTGTGACAGAATATTAAATTTATTTTTTATATGAATAAACAAGTTTCCTCCCAAGTTTTGGCATACCTTTTCATGTTCTGTAGATTTTGGGTAAGATTTACCGTCTTGGCATGTGGAAGTGAACCATCTTACATTGAGGGACATTACTAGACAAGATTCAACATGGAATTGGTAGATGCAGTCTCTCCTAGGAGACCTTAAGTTAAAGTTAAACCGGGGTTCCAGCAGTCTGTGCCAGTTTCCGAGTCAGCAACACAAAATTGTGGATACAGATTTATTAGAGAAAATTTTGCTTCCAGCCTTCATGAGCCACGCACTCATAATTTTGCAGTTACAGTTTTGCAGACACAACTTACAGTACGTGTGGGTACAATTTTCTGTCCTTCAGGTTTCTGAAGGTCTGCCTGATCTTACACATTTGTTGTTAAGGTCCCACCTATTGGGAAGATTTCACAGCTTTAACTTGAGATGTTAACTTCCATGGAGTTCAGTAATCCAGAATGCATAATTTCTAATTAAATTTATGGATCATAATTCTGAATAGTTTAGAAAAGGCATGGAGTAAGCTGGAAAAAAAAACCAAAAGAAGACAATCCAAAATCCAATTTAGGATGACTGAAATAAATTACAAGACTATTGCTCTTAGGTCAGTTTAACAGTAAAGAGCCTATAAACGTTTAATACTATATTAAATTATTAACCTATGCCTTCCATATAATTGCTCATAAACTTGAAGTTGGGCGTTCCCTCAAGTGTCTGCAGAATCAAGAAATAAGTGTTCTGAATTCAGCTCATAAATTCAAAGGCAAGGCTGGAGTCCAGAGATTGAAAAGTTAGCTCATCTGGCAGTAATAGAAATAGATGTGCTTCATGCTTGTTTGTTTTTCTTTCTTGTGTATGTGTGTATGAAATTCTCCCTTGTTACTAGTTATTTCACAGTATGAAGTGTTTTTAATTTGTCAAAATAATAAAAAAATATAAATCAGAAGAACTGCAGGTGGTGAAGAGGGCTTGGGGAGTGGGAAAAGTCAAGAAAATGACAATCAATATTTCATCATCATATCTCTAGAGGCTTCTAAAGCACAGTTTACAAAGTATGAAACATTTTAAGACAGAAAAATATTGCATATAAAGGGCATTAAAAAGTGAGCATTTGCCAATTTCTATTAAGAGAAAAGCATAGCATATATTTTCTGCTGAATAGCTTTATGCTTTAATAATTTAATACACCCTCAGTACACAAAAATAGTGGCTACTTTTTCTATTTTTGTTCCTTTACACAGAGATATAGAAAAGAAACATGAAAAAAAATAGTCCTTGGAAAACTCAGTGGACTACATGATATCAGCATGGGACTAGCACTTTCCTGCCCTTAGAAGTCAGGACGTAGAACCGACAGATCTACTAATCCCAAGAAGCCAGGCCTAACTGCCCAGCCTGGTCCAGTGGAAGGTGTCCCTGCCCATCACAGGGAAGGTTGGAACTAGATGGTCTTTAAGGTCTGTTCTGACCAAAACCGTTCTATGATTCTATGATTTTTGCCTGTAGGAACATTATAGTGAGCGGATGCCTCAACGTGAGGTGAAGTGGAGAAGATAAAGGGTAGAGTAAGATGTACTGTGGTCCACCAGTGCTACTGTGACAGATTTATTTTATACGTAGCACATAAGAAAGGGCACAGGTGCATTTCGAGCAATCTAAGCTCAACTTATATTCATGGGTGGATGCTGCCAGTGCTACCTTCTGCATGGTTGTAGGAGTGTGTGGATAATGCAGAAGGAAACCATTTCACGTTTTCTTGCATTTAACTAGCTATCTGAAAATTGCTTCTTCACTAGGGAGATTTGTAGCTGACTAATTGTGACATCGTCTGGCTACATCTTTAAAAGTAAAAATGGTACCAGGGTTTGTTCTCTGCCTTTTATGCCAGCTAGCACAGTCTGGCCACAGGGCAATCATATCCAAACTGCTTAGTGGGAATGGTATCTGTCCTATGCTAACTGTTAAATCATAGACAGAAGTAGTTTGGGAGATTTGACCTTCACTGATATTCTAAAACCCCAACTCTGCAGGTAGTTATATTCCTGTTACTTCAAGTACATCCATGCATTGCCTAATTTTTTAGTGCACAGGAAAATGTAGAAGGGAATTCCTCTCACTAATTTTGGGAGTGAGATTCAGCTGTAGATTAGAAAACCTGAATTAATTTGTCAGCATGTAAACATCCACATGAATACTGATTATATACACCCCAATTATGGACATGAAAAATAGAGCTGACAGAGTTATTGGAGCCTATCAGTCTTTTGGTGAAGAGTGATTTGGAGTCTGTCATTGACCACAGACTGGGGGCAGTCAGTGCATTTTTTGAATCATAGTGTATATAAGAAATCCACCCAAGTATAGCAAATATGAAAGGAGCCCATGGGATGCTCAGACCTTTCTGGAACAGCAGCTGGAGACCAGATGAAATACACTGGGGTATTTCAAACAGCACTAGATGTGTTTTTAGTCAAACGAATTCAACTTGGTCACTTCCAGAATGGAGTTCATAAAATCTATTACAGGTTCTTGTTTGAGGATGGGATAAAACAGTGTCTGGAAACTCTTAATTGTTTCAATAATTAGGAAAGAGAACCATTGCTACCTGCTAGGTAACTTCAACTGAAAGAATCTATAAGTAAATAAGATCAAGAATTCGTCCATACATTCGAACGTCAATAATATGTTGAAAACAAGTATATCCTTTAGTAATTTTGCTGGTAAGAAATGAAAGATTCTTTGTAATGATTCTGCTTTCCTTCTAATATATAAGAAGATAAATGGTAATATGCAGGAAATGATGAGAAAACTGGACCTGGACATGTACAAGGGTAAGAATTAATTTCTGACTTTTTTTACAATAGGATCAGCTTATACTCTGCTACTTGTAAAGATCTCATCCATTATCATCTCAGGAAGATCTGAGCTTCTCTCATCACCATTTACAAGAACATGAAAGGCAGACTTCTGAGCGATATGGATATGACTGCCTAGCTGATTAAATTCTGTTCTCACTATGCCTCTTAGACAGATTCACTGCTGAATTCAAATTATAAGAGGGACTATTTGGATGTAAATAATGCAATTGTGGGCTGAAGGTTTTTTCTGTTTTGTTTGTCTTCTGTAGTGTGTATAGGTGTCAAGACTGGTAGTGGAGGGGCTGCAGAGGTGTCCTCTATGGGAAGAGGTCAAGGGGGTTACCCCATTGTGGGCACAGCTGGTTCCCTGTAGTTCCATCTGACTCTGCAATGGACCCACCATAGGACACAGTGGAGTCTATCGGCAAGGCTGGTGGCACCTCTGTGAAATAGTATTTAAGGGGGCAAAAAGTGATTGTCAGGAAGAAGAGGAGGGAAACAAAAATAGTGGGGAACAGCAGAGGGAACAACAAGATTAGAGCAGATATCTGCTGCAGCCTACAGAGGAACTGCACCAGAGCAGAGTAGTTCCTGAAAGAATACCAACTCATGCAAACGCTGAGGGCTTTTTTTAACAGGGCTGCATTCCATGGGAAAGCCAGTACTTGAGCAGGAGAAAGTGTGAAAGTGGTGTCAGAGAGGAACCATTATGAATTGAGCTTAATCCCCCATCCCACTCCCACCCTGCACTCCTTGGGGCAGCACAGGAGTCAGGAGTGAAGGAGTGAGGCTGAGCCTGGAAGAAGTTGAAGGAAAGGTGCTGTTTTAATGTTTGTATTTGTTTCTCACAACCCAAATCTTTTTTAATTGACTGGATATAAATTTTCTCTAAGCAGAGTCTGCTTTTCCTGCAACAGTACTTGGTAAGCAATCTCCCTGTCTTTATTTCATCTCATGATCATTCTCATAGTATTTTCTTCACCCTTCCCTTTGAGGAGGAGAAGGGAGTGGGCAGCTGGGTGGACTTTTGGCTGTTTACCAAGGCTAAACCAGAACTGTTTCAAACACAGTTGAGATTAGCATGGAATAGAATGTAATATGTACCCACTACTAATGATTTCCATAAAACATCCCTAAAACATTACATAGATACTGAATTTATTCATCATATCATAATTAACACTTTTAATGTACACTGGTTATATTGCCTTAATGGGGTCTAAAGCACGGGAGCAGCCACTATGAACTGGACTCACTTGTCCATACGTAGGCACTTTACACCATACAAACTACTCTGGGGGACACCTGGCACTTCTGAAGGGCAAAAGTTTTCTGTATGCTCTGTGTCTTATCTGAGAGTTGCATGTACATATCTTTCATTTTGTATGATATCTGATAGTCCTAATAGTTGGTAAACTAACCAACTGTTTAGACTTTGCTAACCAAACTGACTACGTTTCTCTGGACAAACCTAGCAAAACATTAAATATCTAAGTATGGTCACTTGCATTCAGGTAGCAATATCAAATTCAATGTTACCCTTCTTATCCAACCCTTTGTGTTCTGGAGCTTTTTTCTGTATATTTTTTTGACAAGGTTACTCATAGATGGGAAAGATATGAGGTCAGTACATTCTTTAGCTTGACAGTTAAATTTTTCATCTCCAAATTCACAAGTGGTGTTTCCAAACTGAGTTCCACTTATTGAAATAAGTGAAAAAATATGTTCACAATTTGGATGAATCTGTGTTTGTTGTACATCTCAGAAAACTTATTTTTTACATTAAAATACATTCTGGTAAATTCACTCAGCCTTAGGCAGAATATTATGTACACAGATGCTCTTTGTAGTTTAAAAGTTTGGGAAATATGCTTTAAGTAAGTTAGAACTAATCATCTTAATTTAGGCTGTAGGTCTTTTCAGCATGACTCATACCCTCATCATTATCTTACTCTTACAGCATTACTAAAATACTAGTGTAATTAAGATGAGTATCTTACAAGATTTCTCCTGAGGAAATTTATTACAGAAAAAGAATAGTTTCCCCTTTTTGACAACATGAGATATAACTTTCCTTTATTTTCATAAAATTGAAAATATGTGACTCTACTATACTGTAAGGAACTATTCTATATGATTAATATGTTTAAATACAATGCTAATAAGTGCAGAATACCAAATGGGTAAAACTAATGTGTTATGAATAATGTGAATTCACAGTCAGAATTAAAATGCTTAATAGAGTTCCTCCAATGTCAAGTTCTATTTTCAGTAATTTCAAATATATGTTATTTTCAAGAAATGTAAATGGAGCCAATATTTTAAAAGACATAAAAAGCAGATAGCAACATAGAGAAATAAGCAACTCACAGTTTGAACAGCCTTACCCCACCGTTTTACAGAGGTATTTAATATTAGTATCAAAGACAAATCAGATATGAAAGACATCCCACCCCCAGAGACCTTCCTTTAATTGAAACTACATTAAAAATAATAAATGACTGACTTCAGGGGAAACATAAACGTTTTCATGCAACTGCATGAAAGGGGTTGGCTTCGTTGTGTTAAAAGAAGTATCAACAATGGTGACCAGCTGCATAATCATCAGGGTGACCAGTTTGTTTTAGCATCTCAAGAAGAGCAGAATTTTTATGTTAAGGTCTTCACTGTATTTATTAGTCACGGAAGAATATGTGGGATTAGTGTACCTGAGAACAAAGGTTACCACTGGACTTTTAGTGGCCATTTTGTACTTTTTGTCCACTTAGTAAAGGTAATTTTATGTACCATCATAAACACTGAGACACCCGCATTTTTCCTACACTCACTATCTCCACATATAGATGCAACCATCCTTGTTGCACACACAAGCACAAAATATGATGTTATCTTATGATCCCAATTATTTTGTCAGTTTATTTTGCAAACAGACATAGATGAGAGTATGATTAGGTGATAAAAATGAAGAGTGGCCAATGATATTCTAGTGTAATATTTAATCCCTTAAATTTCTATTGATGTTTGTGTTTTAATATCTATTCTACAATGCAGTGCCCAAGGGGGTTAGGCCAAAATTAGAAAGGAAAACATTAGTGAAATAAAAGTTAACCCTGAAGCAGAAATTTTTGGTTTTGGAAAACCTCACGATTTTTAGAGTTAATATTAAGGATATTCCTGATGCTGACTTTTGACAAAGTTGTATTAGAAATGTAACACCGAACATCAACAGTCCAAAATACAACAATTAGCTTTGCTACTCAGAAGATTAGTTTTATGTTGCAAAACGTAATAGATATATTCATATTATGTGTGGGATTTATAACTAAACCAACAGATTTACTTACAACACTTAGCACTTTTTGGCCAATCCCAGCTGAAATGTCAAAGCAAGGAAAAAAAAAAAATTAAGAAATGTGTGTCCCCTATAAGTTCACATACAGAGTTATAGCCGACTTTTAATTGGCTTTAAATAAGCTAGCTTCAGTTCTTGAAATAACCCAGCAACAGGGAAAGGGATCCTTATGGGTTTCTTCACTTCAGATTTGCTGTCCTGATTTCAAAGAAATCCCAGGGAATAAATAGATGAGAAACTTATATGAATAGACCAATTCAGCAATTCAAGGTTGGATTTTTTTTTCCCACATAGAAAAGTAGAAATAGTAAGAGTTCCCTTATAGAAAATTGGATGAGAAGGAATGCTTCTAACCCTAAAGATACATCTGAGAAAAACTTTCCATTATCCCTTTCTAAATGAGATTGAAACACTGTACCAACATATCTGCGTTGAAGACAAACAACAAAATGGAACTGAATGTAGCTAATTTACTGACTTCACAATTTGGAGAGGGGACCTTGCTCTGTTCATCACTTCTTTGTGCAGTCTTAACCTTATGGAAGTTTTAAATCATTCAGTTCAACTGGTCAGTGTGATGGTAGATTACAGAGGGAACATTTCAAAGCTGCTGGAGTATGATTCTTTTTCACTCTTTTGAAGAGGTATTCTGGAATTATTCCAGCCAGTTCAAATGGCAGAGAAACAGGAAATTCAAAGCATAATAGAAAGCACAAACAAAGCCTAGTCCTGATTCCTGATAGTCCTGATTCCAATACTTCAGCCCTTCCAAGTGCAGAAGGTTGACCCTTCTTGTCCTTTACATTTAAAGGCCAGTTCCTCCCCTACCCCCCATAGATAAGAGTCAGAGAAGTCAGTAGCATACAAGTGTCTGAACTTTCCTCTTCTCTGGGTTACTCCTATCTTTGTCTCCTAATAGATATGACTTTTGTGTTCTTTATCCTACTTTTTCTTGAAAATCTACATTTATGATCTGAGGCCCTTTTCCAAAATAGACCCTAACCCCTCTGGCTGCTATTCCTTTTTTGACTGGGCTGCAGTATTCCATATCAGCTGCTGCTAATTGGTCCCTTAGTTGCAGCTAGGGAAATAATTGGTTTATATTGGTCTCTTTGAGTTGCAATAGGGTTTTTTCATCTTTTCTTATCCACAATACTCCTGAATACCCATTACACTGAAAGATTCAGAAGACCGGAGCTTTAAGTATTCTAATACATTTGGTATTAAAAATTAGTCCTCAGAGTATATCTTTGAATTTAAGTAAGGTTACCACTCTTAACTTCTATGTTCTGAGATGATTATAGATGGAGAACGTGCGCAGAATCGTTTGAGTGGGTTCAGCAATCAAAGGATCTGCCGCTGTCTGACCTAGCAGAATGCAGTTAACTGCTTTCCCCATAGAAATGTATGTACACCCTTTGCTGAAATCCTGCCAAATGAGGTAAAATTCATCTTTACAGTGGGCTAGGACCATACCAAGCGAATACTTAGAGATCATAGGCAAAACTCTGAAAAAAGACACTGATAGATTATGATTCAGAGAGGTGATAGGATGTATTGTTT
This sequence comes from Pipra filicauda, assembly GCF_003945595.2. Classification (NCBI taxonomy): domain Eukaryota; kingdom Metazoa; phylum Chordata; class Aves; order Passeriformes; family Pipridae; genus Pipra; species Pipra filicauda. Next base: position 2,952,084 of record NW_024104292.1, read on the forward strand.
GTGGAAAAAAAGGACTTGTGGCAATTTGCCTGCTTCCCTAGGTCCTGGAGCACAGCCAGCTACATTGCTATTATGACACAAATGAGTTTGTAAAGTGCATTTAATGGTGTATCAACTTGTTTCATTTACCTGATAGCAGCTTTTTATCATTCTTAAGAGTTTGCAATTTATTCTGTTTGCTTTTCATTTTTCTTTGTAGTGCATCAACCATCCAAAATTTTTGGGCATGAATTTCAATGATGTTTACATTACTAGACCAGCAAATGTATGAGGGTATTGCATTTTATGGGATCATTTTGATTTGTTGTTTGTTCAGCTTCTCTTTTTATCAGTGTCCAGCAATAGTGTTCTCTAATTGTCCTATTTATTTTTTTGAAATGGTAATCAACCACACATTTGAAGTAATCAGCTTTAGGAAACTGAATACTTTGGATGACTTTCACCTGTATACTTTCACTGCAGCTTGCAAGATGTGACTTTAATGAAGTTTAGTGTGTTTTTTTGGCATATTTCCATTAAATTTCACTAGGCCATCTTATATCAAAAATTATTTTAGCAAAATAAAGGATGGGGTTTCAAAACGAGTGGGCTGTTTTCTGAGCTCTCTTCCAGCTCCCTCTGGGCACATATACTTACACAGGGAGCAATGCAGATACAGGTTCTGACACTGAAGTAGTCTGTCCGTGTTCAGCTCTGTGCATTGCACCTGAGCTATTAAGTCCAGCAGTGAATTTGACAGTGAATTCAAGTTGCTTCTTCTAAATTCAGCCTGAGTACAGACTATGGCTCCCAAGTATTTTAGATTCTATGTTTAGTTGGGGAAAATTCCCTTGGGACTCATGTGTTGATACTTCCTCTCATGGAACCTTAAACTCCGTATTCCTGAATTGTGAAATGTGGAGCAGAGGGGATGCTGGTGCCTGAGGCCCTAGATCCAGTGTAAGGCTGGTCTGTCTCCTCATTCCATGAGGTGTTGCAACAACTTTTTGTTTATGACATGAACATGTCCTCTCTCCCTGTCAAGAAGCACTATTTTGCTCAACTCAGTTTGGTGAGGAAGGCCATGGCCAATATTACCCATCTCCTCTGATAAACCCACTCCTGCAATAGTCTTTGGTTCCATCTCTCAATCAAACAGTGACTATATGGATGTGACCAGTATTGGTTGTACAATTCTGAAAAATCTGAAAGCCAAAGTAAAATAAAACAACATTACCTCATTTGGGCAAATTAATAGTTAACTGACTACTTTCAAAGAGTATTTAAAAAAGTAAAAGAAATATTTCATGCTTTCTTTATTCTTAGTTTAAATCTATCTATCTATCTGTCTGTCTACCTATCTATTATTGTTATTTTAATAAAGCTTGACAGACCCCCAAAAATTCAGTATTATTTCTCAACTTTATGGTAAAGCTGAAGCATTCAAACAGTACAATAGTTGGATTACTGTAGGGAGAACTTTATAATAAGACTTCTCAGAGGAGCACTACATGAAAAACCATATTAGCTATGGATGGCCACAACAAACTGTAATGAGATTTAAAGACTTGTCTACCTATTTTTTCACAGCTACAGAAAGAGCAAGTCCTCGGAGAATTTACTACAAACCGCAGAATGCTACAGCCAATTTAACAATACAAGTGTATAAAAAAGGGATATTTGTACCCTCTGTTAAGTTCCCTCCTATTCCTGAAGTATGACGATTTTAGGATTCACTGGCATACTATATATTAATATTTTGTCCTTGCATTGAGGATATTGATCCTGAATGTAAACTGCAGCATTTGCACAATTCAGATCCTAAGTTATCAACAAGTCAGATTGATCTGCACTTATTATAGAGGTTATTGTGAGGTTTATTTCAAATTACTCATTTTATTCAGCAAATGAGTTGGAAAAAGACAGAATTTTAGATGTTGTGACCCGAAACTATGAGTACTGAATATTGAACTCTCTATGGTTGATTGAAATATATTTTAAAGTGGATTTTATTTGTTTGGGTTTTCTCTATCTGTTTTGCTTCATTCTGCTAAATTACAAAACAATAATTACTGAGACCCTAAAGGAGAAGTTGGGAACATTAGTACAAGAACAGTATTTCAAGCTGTCTTTAATTCAGTGTAGCAGAACAACATAGTCAATAGGCAAAGCAACTACCCTAAGCTGAACTGAAAGCTGAAAACTCTCATGCAACAAATTAAATTAACCATTTAACACATAATGCAGCAAACTTAAATAAAGATGGCTCTAAAACGAAAAAGAGGTTGCAAACATACAGATTGCATCTGTACTATGCTCTATTATGACTGAAATTAAAAAATACTCTGTGTCGAAGAACACTGCCACTGAAGAGACTGAAGTATTTTAGATGTTGATTCCTCGCAACCTAAAGTGAAGAAAATGAAAGTTTAACAAGCAAAAAATGTATCCAGTGAGAAAATGTTTCATTATTCATGCACACATCCTTTCATGATCTTTAAACTGAATTTCAGAAGGAAAATAAGCTGTGCTATATCTCTAAAGCCACCTGGACAATTTAATGCACTGTCTTCAGTGCTGAGACATATTTCAGTTTGTCTCCCTAGGGAAGGGTTGCAGGGTTGTTTCTCTGCCCCCTACAGGACTATGATCTAGGTCATCCTAAGATGTGTCATCTTGGAAGTTTCAGCAGAGTTGTGTGGAAGAAAATGTTTTAGGATTGCAATGGATCTTGTGCTTGTGGGGTGAACAAGTTAGGTGGGGACAAAGGAATTTGGTTAAGAATTTCTTAGCTGTAGATATAACTCAAATGGATATAATTAGCATTGAAAATAACATGTAATTAGTTTTTTAGCATATATGAAATAGTATGGTGAAATTTTTTTTAGGTTGTTCATTCTGGCTTAATTATTCTCCTATTTGATCTTAGCAATAAAATGGGAATGATATTTAGCCTCTAATAGCAGAAATGGAGAATATAATCAGTGATTTAGTTCAATATTCTTACCTTAAGGTTATGAATATCTTTTATTTTTATTTCTTTTTGTAGCAAGATTTCTATGTCCCCTAAAGTAATTAGTAGTGAATTACAAGCTTTGACACTGTATTACTTAAACATGCTTATTTTTAGAATATAAGAAGGAATTGCAGATTTCAGGAGTTCAAAACACATGCTGATTAGTTTAAAATTATATCTACCAAGAACAATGTCTCTCTCAAGCTAGTATTTTCTGTAGGTGGTGTTATGGAATTCATGCCATATATTAGAAGATTAATTTGAAACATTTTTGTTCCCTGAGGTAGACTCAGAAGATCATCTGCTGCTGATTTGTTTTGCTAAAACAGTATTTCTAAGTTTGGTTCCTGAGAAAATTCTCACGTCGTACAGTGTTGGAAAAGTTAAAAAGAGTTCCGACAATGTTTTCCTTAAGATTTTTTTTTTTAATTCCCTGGTCTGAATTGTTGCAGGCAGGTTAATTTATTTGAAAATATACAAAAGGGCAGAATCTCAGTAGATTAATTAGTCTTTCTTTTTTTTTTTTTTTTCTTCTGTCTCTGGGGTTTTAAATAAGAGCTGTTCCTACCACTTTTCCAACAATTTAAGATGGATCAAAGCAGATGAACTCTTCATACAAGATTTCTGGTACAAACAAACTCCAAGCATAATCTTTGTTTATATTGGATTAGTATTTGGCTCATAATTAAATTTTTGGGTGATGTTGTTCTTGAATCTTACTCTGCTGTTTTGTCATACTTCCATGAGATTCAGCAGTTAAACTACATTGATTTGCACAAGTTGAAGATCCGATATTGAGGATGTTGGCCCACGGGTGCTATGTGCAGACAGGGAATACACTTCATGAAATCTCAAAAAGGAAAATTACTTCTTTCAAAATGATGGTATAAATGTAAACAAACAACTCAAAGAGATCTTGAGGTAATGAAACCCCAATGTAGAAAAATCATTTCAGACACTTGAAATTAATCTGACTCCCCATGTGCATGTGAGAACAGGAAACTCGAGGATGTACTAATGAAATAAAAGAGAGTGGATGGGAATTCAATTTCTCTATTTCTTTTGTCACCTGAGCTGACCGGCTGTATTGTAATTTGGGTATTTGTGCATGGTGCAGCAATCTGTCATGTAAATATACCCTTAATTCATTTTGTCCCTGATATTTGGTGCTGTTCTGTGTGATTACATAGTATTCATGGGAGCTTATTGGATTTTTTTGGATTTTTATATCCTTGAAAGTAAATTTTATCTAGGGATGGAAATGATATTTTGACTGATATTTTGACTGCTGTGGGTAAAGAAGAACAAGAGACAGAGATATCAAAAGTTTGAAGATAATTTTGCTGACTGTTTTATTACTACAATTTTTTCCAACAGCAAAATTACAGTATTCCAGTAACGCTGTCCTAGTAACATTTTCAAAGCATTTGTTAGAATTTTTAATGCACTTCATGGTGAGCAGACTCACAAAATTAGTTTCTTTATACAAATCTTCAAGTATTTTTTTGCACTGTTGATTTCAGTAGAACTTCTACCATCCAGGGTCTGTAAATGACAGTGGGAACCAAATAGTATGTCACCAAAGTCAATCTGAAGTTGATTTGCCTGCAGGAGCTAGTGTTCCATAAAACAGAGTATTTAAAATCCACAGACCATAGCAGAAGAGCACAAATGCAGGATTTACAAGGTCATAGATCTTGTAGATCAAAATATACACTCAGATCAACAAACAAATGAAATTAAATTAATGATAAACTCAGAGCCAGGGACAGGCCATATGAAGAAATTAGATCTGGGGAGTAAGGGGGAAGCTCAGCATAGTGTTGCTGGGACAAAACTGAGATCCTGCAATTTAGGGAACGTGATCTACTTCAACTGAAGTGATACCAACACTGAGGAAGAAAAGCAATGTCTTCTACTTTCCTCTCCAGTACTTATAAAGATTTCTTTGGTAAGTATCTTTTGGAAAAAGAACACTTTAGGCCTTTAATACTGTCACAAATTACAAATGAAATGCTAGAAAGACAACGCAAACATTCATTAAATTATACAGGACAAAATTTCATCTGGTCTCCTTTTTATGTCTGATCGTCTTACGGAAATAAAATGGAAAGTTTCCTTTTGACTTGTGTGAATTTCTAATCAGTCCCTAGTGCGTTTCAAAAAGCTAACTGCAAAATCAAGCATAAAGTATGTGTGTGCAAATGTTCTTTTTGTGCAAAATTGGCAACTAGAGATTTTGCATAAACACCATAAGAGAAGCAGATTGAAATGTTGGCACATGGCACTTGGTTTGAGATTTTTTCTATACGCTTGAGAAGAAATCACTTTTTTCCCCAATATTTCTCTCCTGAAGAAAATGAAAAAAAAAAAAAAAGTTGAAATGAGGAAATAAGCATTTAGGAGAAAATGCAAAATAGAAAAACATCTACTTTTCCACAATGCTGTTCATTAACGTCAATATTGTCTTTGGTGAAAAGTTAATTTTTTGAAAATAAAGTATTATTTTTTAAATAACTTTTTTAGTTTTACTTTTACTGAACTATGTCTACCTATTATTTTACTTCCTTACTGGTGATTAAATATAAAAACAAAACACTGATGTTTATGTTTTCTGTCCTACTTTCACCTTTTACTTTTGCTTTTTTGTTAGCTCAAACTATTTTCTCACACAAAGGTCACTTGCATTACTTTCTGTCTAGATTATAGATTATTTAGGATAGAAACAGTGCCTTATTGTATTGGGTTTGGATAGGTATATTTGGTCTGGCTCAGATGGGGTTCATTTCCCCATAACAGCCCTCACAGTGCTCTGCTTTGCGTTGGTATCTACAAGTGTATTGATAAGACCCATTGTTTTGGCTACTGCTGGGCAGTGCTGGCACAGCATCAGCATTGTCGCTCAACATTCCTCACCCATCAAGGGACTGGGGATGAGCAAGATCTTGTGAGGGGATACAACTAGGACAGTTGACATAAACTAACCAAAGGGGTATTCTGTACCATATGATGTCAGCTCAGGTATAAAAGCTAAGGAAAGGAGGAGGAAAGGGGGGCATCTGCTATTTACAATGTTTACCTTCTAGAGCAACCACTACATGTTGCTGAAGCTCTGCTTCCCAGGAAGTGGCCGGACACTGCTTGCTGATGGGAAATAGAAAATAAAACTTTTTTTTTCTCTTTGCTTGTGCACACATGAACTTTCACTTTTGCTTTAGTAAACTGCCTTATCTCAACCTACGAGTAGTTTTCCATCTTATTCTCTCTCCCCTGTCCAGCCAGGAAGGAGAGTGGTAGAGTGGCTTGGTGGGCACCTGGCATCCAGCCAAAGTCAACCCACCATAATGGGATAGAGTTAATTTTCTTCATAGTAACACCAGAACACATAGTGATGTGTTTGTGACCAAAGCAATGCTGACAACACCTAATTTTAACTATTGATGAATGGTGTTTGCACAACATCAATGTGTTCACTATCCTGCCAGTGAGAAGGCTGGGACTGCACAGGGAGTTGGGAGGCAACACAGCCAGGACAGCTGACCCCAACAGACCCAAGGGATATCCCAGACCATATGGCATCAGGCTCAGCATCCAGAGCTGGGGGAAGAAGAAAGGGGTGAATGTTCAGAGTGATGTTGTTTGTCTTTCCACGTCATTGTTACATGTAACAGAGTCCTGCTTTCCAGGGCATGATTGAGCTCCTGCCTGACCATGGGAAGTGGTGAATGAATTCTTCATTTTGCTTCCGTTGTGCATATGGCTTTTTATCTTACCTACCACACTATCTTCATCTTAACCCTTGAGTTTTCTCACTTTGACCTAGTTCTCTCCCACATGCCACAGGGGGAAGGTGGTGAGTGTGAGGCTGAGCTGCCTACCAGGGTTAATCAACAACACTTGTGTATTTTAATGTTCTTATCAGAAGCTGGAGCTACCTACCAGGGTTAACCCACAACATTTGTGTATTTTAATGTTCTTATCAGAAGCTGAAACTCTAGTACTTTGATTTGTCAACAAAATTTAAATAATTACTAATATCTCTAAGAGTAATTGTCAGTTCAGTTTTACATATGCATGATATGTGTATTTTTTCCATGCATTACTTTACCTTTATTCACACTGAACCGCATCTGCCACCTTTTTGACCATTCAGTTGTTTTTATGAAGTCCTTCTGGAGTTCTTAAACCTAGGCATGACATCTGAACACCTAAAGATCTTAGTATCATCCTGAAACTTGTATATTAATTTATTACTCCCTCTTTCAGTTCAGAGATAGAAAAGGTGTAAAACTGGCTTCAAAAGCCATCCTCGTTGGACTCATTGGTGATTCTTCCCCATCCTGAAAAGTGTCCATAAAAACCTACCCTATGCTTTCTGCATTTTCTGTTATTTTGTTCCTTAATGTTTTAATCTTGAAAATATCTAGACCAATATTTATCCACTCATGCAGGACCAGTTCCATGCATTGAAATCAAACTGAATATTGGCAGACATGAATAGACATAAGCAGAAAGGAGTTAGGGAGCCTTAATACTCTAAGCAATCTCCATCTGAAAGTTTGACTTTTCTTTCAAATGCGTCTAACTCAGCTTATGCTGACTATCTGAAGAATATGAGAAATTTCTGTTACTGGTTTCTTAGTGTGGTTTAAAATGTGTTTACAAAGAATCTCATTCTCAGGATGACTCTCTAGTTTTCGAAAGTAATTGCTCTAGAATTTAAAAACACATCTATAGATCTAATTTGTTTAATTCTTACTTAATTGTGAAGCATACAGAAAATATTTTCAGTAAAAGCAAAATGTCACAGATTGTTTCCTGCAAAAGGGATACAAATACAAGTTACATGAGTAATGTGCAGTCAGTGCTGTAGCTAACCGAGAATTTTACCTCCCTTTGTTTTGTGAATGGGCAATTTAAAAAGAGGAAATTACATTTAGAGAATCTTTCCCTGTTAATATGCTTATATAAACATAAATTCCATTAGAGATGAAGGGGTTTGATTCAGAGTTGGGTAAGCCGGACAGTTTTCCAAATAACAGGTCTTGAATGGTCCTATTTAAATTTACACGAGAAAGCACTAAAAGCTGCCCAGTGTAGTGAGAAATGGAAGAGGCCCATACTTTGTTCTTGTTTGCCAACTATTTGATTATACTTCTACCATTTTTCAACAGCAGCATAGAAAATTCTCCATCTCACTCTTTTTTTGAAGACTAAACAGAGAAATCCAAATTTTATCACAAATTCTTTCTGCTGCCAGTAGAATTTCTGGCATAACACATAATTTACCAGAATTTATCTCCTGAATTTCCCTAACCTTCATGTATTTCTATAATAATTCTCCTGGAAGTCTAAATTTCAAAGTAACAAACCAAATATAAGAAAATATAAAAAATAGTTATAACTCCATTCTCAGGAGTAACCAGTGTGTCACCCTTGAAAGACTGAAATGGCAATCCTAAACTAATCTCATTTAACAGTTTAGTTAAATAGTTGGGAAGAACAATATAGGTATATGTGGTCTTGCCTTGAAGAGGATGAATTAGGTAATCTCTCGAAATTCCTTTCAAAGCCACCTTCTGTGAACTTTTCATCTAAAGTTGCACTACCTCTAAGTTTTTATATCATCTTTGACCTCCCTGTATCTAAGGAATACTGCAGGATAAATATGCAGTGGTTCCAATCTTGCTGTAAAAAGAAATGAATCACCTGAAAAAAAATTGAGAATTTTTCTCTGCTATCAGTGTCATGATGATGAATTTCAATCTTTTGCTTAAGTGCCTTATAAAGGAAAAAATGGGGGTGGATGAAGAGAAAAACAAACAAAAAACCCAGCTGCTTAGTGGGAAGGCAACACTCTTAGATCTGAGGAATATAACTGCTTCACTTTTTCTTTAAAGTGACTACTTGTTGTTTAGAAGTAGGAATGACTACATTAAGAATCTGATGTAGTTCAGTTCATGTATACAGTATGAGAAAAAGCATTTAATTTATGTACATTTATCTAACAAAGCATTAAGTGATCTCATTTGTTCATATTTCAACATACTAATGCACTTCCTCACAACTGAAAGTGACTTTTAAGAACTTGTCACCCTTTGCATAGATGATACTCTTTCTCAAATGCAAATGCCATAATTTTAACTGAAAGACTGTAATTAATCATAGTTTCTTAAAATTTGTTTCAACCATGAAAATCGAATAGGGTGCAATATTTTTCATACTGTAAATATTGTTTTTTTTAACAAGAGTAATTGCCATTTAAAATCAGAGGCTACATCAGTTTTGATATTTTCCCAAGAAAAGGACTCCTGCTGTTAATGCAATATTAAAAGACAAAGACTTAGCATTTATTTGAACCCAAGAGGTTCAAATGAAGTAGGTGAATCAGTTCTGTTTTCTGATTATAATAATACATTTGCGTAGTCCTTTTTAACATTAATCAATGATTCACCTCTTTCCTATTTCCTGTGACTGCTAAAAATGAAGATTTTTATGTTCTCTAGGGTTTCAAGTTTGCATTTAATTATAAAGGAATATCTGATCAAAGAGAAAGAAAAAAACCTCCACATTATTTTTATATATATATGTGTTTTTGCAAATAACTTGTTCTAAGCTATGTATTGGTGCTTATTTGAAACATTTTTGGATAATTACCAGGTATTTATTCAATTTTCGTAAGTGCTGAGTGAGGAATTTAAAATTAAGAGTTATTTGTCTAAAATATATATTAAATCTATTAGATCATTAATGTTTTTTCTTTAGAAAAATGAATAATAAAAACTCACAGAAGAATTAATACACTTAAATCATGTAGAAGAATGGGAAAGTAATATATGCAACAGAAATTATTATGTAATATATTTTCTAAATTCTCCAAACTAAGTGCGGTTTCAGGAGAAAAGATTATAGAAAATTCCTTAGTGCTGGATACAGGCTTATACAGGTAATCCTACTGAAACTCAACCAAAACCTGCTAAACAGCAGGGACTTGATTCAGTTTTTGATTCAAGCACGAAGTGCCATTTGATACATTGTAGGATGAGCTTCCTGGTATCCTGCTGCTGTTGAAAAGGTCAGGTGTCTCCCACTGCTTTTGTGTCATATCTGCCAGCCCCATATGGATTATTTTGGGATCTTATGATATTGCAAAGGATCCAGTGAACTGAACAGTAGGTGGTTCTGTGCAAGTGTTTGCAAAAATGTTGGATACCTAAGGGTCCAAGAGAGACCTAGAAGCTTGAATTCAACTTAAAGTTGACTCTAACATACAGTTAATTTTCCCTACATAGACATTTAGTACCATTTAAGATAAAATCTTTTGCACAGCTTTTAGCTGCAGATCCAAAGATTCATATCTCCTATGATAGTTATATCATACATACTAAGTTTGTGCAAACCTCTTGCACATCCAAGAGCAACATGTCTCTCTGATTTAAATGATGAGCATTTATTCACTGACAACCAAAAAGCCTTCTAAATGTCAATATTTTATTCCTAAATTAAATCCCAACTCTACCACACACATAGTCCAATTTCAATGGAGAGATGAGGATCAGACTCAATTCCTCTATTTCCTAATTCAATGTCTTTTCTTTGTCTTTTCTGTATTGTAGAGCTGGCATGTTTTTCACACCTTCAACCCTCAGCCTTCCACCTCAGCTTTCCCAAGGTCAAAACCTCATTGTATTCAGAACACATTAGTTCAGTAAAACATGCAGAAACATATTCTCTATGTTCTCCAAAGTAGTAGTTAACTCTGTGCTTTCTAAGCCATATTCGTAATTCCTCAACATTCTTAATAAAATATTTTCTGGTCTCCAACTTCTGTTTAACTTAAACTAATTGGATATTAAGTTCACATAATTTATTTCATTACTGGCTGTGGTTTCCAATAACTTAGATTTGGAACATTATGTAGCATATAGGTCAACTAAAAATTTGAAATGAGGTGATTTCTTTAAAATGAAAAATACAAAATGGAAACAAATGGATACTAAACTAATGTAGTTCAATTTGAAATGCATGGGCTCTTTCATTTTCCTCGTTATTAAGAAAAGGTAATTCAGAAGTCTATAATCTTCCTGCTGACACTCTTGGAATGACAGTGAACCAGATTTTGCCATCCTTCCTCATATACAAGCAGAATTGTCCACTACGAGTAGTCTCAATGGTAGACTCTGGAATTTAATGAATTGACAAAACTGGGATATCTCAAATGTTTTCATATAGGAAGAGAAAAATTGGTGTGAAAGTAACATATTAAGAATAAGATGAATGAAGAAAAGATATTCAAAGATAACTTTCTTTTCAAGAAGAAATTACGAGTTCCTGTATTTTTAACTAAGTACATTAACAAGTTGGAGTTGTTTTAGCTGATTATCTGCCTCAGTGATCATGTCTTGTCATGGTGGCGGCCAACACACTGTGTTTGATTTTGAGAGGGATGAAATCTCTGTGTTTGAACTATGACAATAACTAGGCAAAGAGTTAGGGTTCAAAGACTAGGAGATAGGACTTTCCTATTCTGAGCCGAAATTGTATATTGGTGGCAGAGTAAGCTGCATCACATGTGATGAAAACCAGAAAAGTAACAAACAACTTCCAAAGGTGAATATTTTAAACAGACCATGAAAGAGAAACTATATTTGTAGGACTCCTTTACAGGTAACTTTAAACAATAAGGTACAGCATAGAATTCCTCCATATTTGTCCTTATTCTGGTGTCAAACTAATATTTCTGAGTGTATGAGGACAGATATTCCTTCTCTTGGATAATTTGTTTCCCCTTAGGACATTCTTTCCAAAATTGGGATCAAAGGGTTCAGAGTGAAGAACGCTGAGAATTGCTTATAGTTTATCCCAATCTCAGTTTTCTTCAGCTTTGAATTAAATCTCCAGAGTGCAGGTGTGTTTACCTCACAAGCAGGAATAACCTCAGAGGTATCAAAATCATTGCTTGAGAGAAAATAACACTGCCATGTTTAGAAGGGAGAGATATACTTGAAAGCAATGGGGGTTCTTTTTGGCTCATATATACTGTATATGAATCATTATTATTTTGATTATGCTATTATTTCCATAATCCTGTTTGGAACTTTCTGATTGTATAGATATTTATTGAATATAAAAAAATGCATTAAAAGCTTTAAAGAGTTCGACTATGCAATATAATGCTGTGAAGTGTAATTGTGAAGGTTGCTTGCACTTTTGGACCTTAGTGTGTACATTAGATCATATCCTTCCTCTAGGGCTCAGTCTCATTTCTTGTGCAGTTAATGAACAGAAATTGGTGTGGTCCCATGTTATCTTTATTACACTGAGACAAGAGTGATAATATTCCCTACAGGTTTTCCGTAGCAGTCCTTAATATAATATGCAAGAGCTTCAAAACCCCTTATTTATTTATCATTTTTTTCTTAGCAGCTTCATAATATGAAGAATTGTTGTTCTTATTTGACATATGGGGAATCTGGACACACAGGCATGACAGATAGAAACATCCATTGTTTTTGGATGCCAGTTTTGAATATCTCAACCTGATTTATATCAACATATGTTACATCATACAGCACTCTGTATTTAAATATAGCACAGCTCCTCTAATTTCAACTGCAGCTGAAAATATTCAAAACAAAAATCACAGCCTTTAATTAAAAACACAGGAAATGAAGAGCATGCAATTAATGATCACCTGTTAAATGTTTGGGTAGGGTGATTTTTCCATTACATAGTCAAAACTCAATTCCCCAAAGAAACACTTATTTTCCTTTCTGATAAAAACGTTGCTTTCCTTTCCCCAAGTGCCATACATTTCCAGCTTCTGCAGTAAATGGCAGAGGACTGTATGAGTAAGTTTCCCTTTCTGCATAGTTCTGCTTCATCTGCAGTCTAGTTCTGTTCTTGTGCATTACTGGGAAGAGCTGTTACATAATAATGCAAAAATACTACTGTACGTACAAAAATAGGTGAAATTAACCAAAATGTAAGCATTTGGCAAAAGAGTATGGAAAATTTCCAGCTAAATAGTTCACATTGCTAAAATTGCTGTTGGGTTGTGATGGCCTCTCAATCCTCCCCTAGACTCTTGTCTTGAGAAAAAGTCCATGGCTTATTCTCTTAATGCTATCTTGAGGTATTAACCTTAAATACATATATTCAAGTAACACTCCTAGCTAAGCCTTTGAGCCTGCAGTTCTGGGACTGGAGTCTTACACGATTCTAACTTTTTTACCCTAATAAAACTTGGGCAGACAGTACACTTTAAAGGACTTCGGATTTCTTTTGATAGTGAATCTAAGGAGAAAATTGAGGCAAATGCAACCTAACTTAGCTCTGGTTAATTTGGGTCTCATCACAACCTTTGTATTTCTCCATAATATGACCTGAGAGAAATTAAAAAAGCACTATGATATATAAGGCAACATTTCTTTTTTCTTCTTCCCTACAGGCAGAGAATATATTCAGAGTGTTTACTACAGAGATGGAAGAATATCTAGGTTAATAGAAAAGCATATGGAGAGAAGGTTAATAGAAAAACATATGGAGAGAAGATCCATAACACAAGTACAAAGTTAGAATCACACCAAATAGATAGATGACTGAAAGGGAACTAGTTTATATTTAATAGCTGCCTCTTTCCTGGACATGTCTGATTTTAAAAACCAGAAGGGATTTAGCTTCATTAAAAAGACAGAACTCTCTTCTGCTACTTTTTTTTAGGTGTGGTTCCTAAAAGACAGTAAGAAATTCCTGAGTGTTCTCTATTCTGATTGATTTCTCAAGAGGCATTTGGAACTTTGCGGGAAAAGGATAATAATTAGCAAACAACCATTAGGCTTCACCTGATCAGCCACCCTGTTCTGCAGATATTTGGCTTTTGTTAGACTAGAAATTCTTCAAAAAGGACAATGTGACTTACTACTTGCCCCACTTTGGAGAAAACACAAATTATGTGTATTTGTGACTACTATTTATTACCACAGAATAGAGTCAACAGCTCCTCCCAGTTTAGCATCATTGGAAAACTTAATTAGTATTCCTTTGAGTCCTCCATCCAAGTCATTAAACAAACTATTGAAGAGCACTGGGCCTAAGATGGAGCCCTGGTGAATCCCACTGGTGACTGGTCACCAACCTGATGTGAACCCATTACTGTAACCCTTTTTGCCCCACCCATGAGCCAGTTGCTCGCACATCACATAACCTGTTTATCCAGCTGTAAGATGGACATTTTGTCCAGATGGATACTGTTGCACTACCATGTATTATGTCAAGGTACAGGATATTTTACTCAAAACTCACTGATCTAATAATAGTAATTTGCAGACAAGAACATCTCATGGCTGACCTAGCTAGTTCTGCTAATGTCAGAGCTTTACTACTGACTGTTGGGAGTGTAATCTAATCATGCTGGGAATACCTTGAAGCAGTGACAAGTAAAGTACTGGAAGGAATCTTTTCCTAGAGATGAAAGGAGTCTGTATATTATGGTGGCACAAATGTGAACGTGAAGTATCATTGCAGAACATGTAAAATCTGAAGTCAAGAAAATGGAATAGATTTAGGCACCTAAATCAAATACGGATCTGCCTAAACCTCTGAGCTTCAGCTGTTAACTTCTTAAAGCTCAGCCATTATTAGATTAGCTGAAAAAATTAAAATATAAGAACTCTAAATACTAGGATGAAGAACTGTGTCATTCATCCATTTCTTTCTTAGTCTGCCAGTGATTAGTTACATGTGTGACCAGCAGATTAAAGGGCTAGTTATGTAGTATCTCCAGACCACATTGTTTACACAATGCCTAGGGTTATGAGAAGACGGCAGAGGCAAGATTTTAAATAGGATATTCCCAAGGCTGTGTGAGAGCTTTGACCACTAAATTACTGTACTAAGTGCACTGAAGGAGACAGATTTTTAAAATGTTCCTTAGATGGTCTCTGGAGATGAAAAAGTCTGCAAAGTGACTTAGATGCCTTATTCTCTCTTCGGATTTGGGCTTTATTGGAAATAAGACCAGTTAGACTGCATGGATATAAAAAAACCATGTTAATTACTTTCAGAAATAGGAAAGCAGTGGGGCATAAGGCAGCTCCAATGGGAATGAGCCAGAAGTGGTGGTTTCCTCCCCATTCTATGACCCAGGACTCACACACTGCACATAGCAGAGTTAGAAAATCAGGGAGAGAAAGGCTTCCTAGTTTCTGCCTATGAATTTACTTCCAAAAAGGTTGATGGAGGTGACATTAAAAGGGAGACATTTGCTGCAGGAGCAATGACTTTTGCAAGCTTGTGTAGTTTGCAGTGCAAGGTTTGGAAAGCCATAAAAGAAATAGAGCTACTCTAATGGAAAATGATAAAGAAATGGATTTCAGTCAGGCTTGCACTTCAGAAAGAAAAAATTCTGGCTACACCCCAGAAGTCACGCTAGAGAGATTTCAAGCTAAAAAAATGTAGACGGAAAAGGTAAATTTATAAAAGAAAATGGGTATTCTGATCTCTAAAAAGAACTTGCATTTTACAACCCAACCATTCCCCAGTTCATATATGTGTAGTCATATTTTCTCTTATGTTTCTCCCCACTTTCTATGTCTATAAAGTCATTAGTTATTCATATCTTGCATTCTTTAAGTATATTAAAATCAGGGATTTATTTGTGAATTTTGCTGTAGCTATCATTACTACTGGAGCTACAGCTTTAAGTAAGGAATATTTACTCAGACACATCAAGTATTCACTATGAAAGCAATTAAAGGGTTTGATGTTCACAGTCAAGTATTAATATTAATGTGTGAGAAACTGCATCCAAATCATTTAGAAGTGGTTAGGAAGGCCTCTGGGAGTGACACAGCCATAGAAAGCAGTGACATTACAGCTGTATGAGAAAATAATGGAAACAGCTACTCTCTAAGCATCCTCAATAGGGAAGGAGGATCCTCAAAACCTAAATGAATGTGACTATAAGTGGCAGCTTTTAAGTTTGATTTGCCTGCTATAAAGCATTTTACATTAGTAAGTGTCTAGAGCCTTTGCACTCAAATGTATTTTTATCACTTGTCTCCAAATCCCTTTATGGATAGTACAATTAACGGCACACATGAAACAAAATTGCATGACAATAATTTGCAGACCATTATGATCTCAGAACTGGAACTGTAATTCTCATCTTCTGTTCCTGACACCAACCTACTGCCAGACCTAGGGTAAGCCATTTAACTACTGGCTTGATTTTTCCAGCTATAAATTTGATGGGAAATTTCTAAGGTGTCTCAAGGTGTATTTGGAAGGTTAATCAATAACACCCGTAAAGTTCTCAGAATGTTGCATCAATAAGATATAAACTTAATTTGCTGAAAATGTGTTTGGATTGACTACCAATCTGTAGATACTCCATTTACTGTGCAGTCTAAAAGGATAAAAATCTGAACAAAAATTTAATAAATAAAATTTAAATAAAAAATTACGATCTCTGAAGGATGACAAGAAATCGTCCTTATTACAAGGTTCTGTGACAGTCCTCCCTTTTCCATTGCTTCAGAAGATTTACCTTCAGATTACTGTTTCTTCACTTCTAGATGAAGTTACTTTTGGCTTGAGATATATCTTTTCAGTGCCTTTTTTTTTTTTTTTGATTGCCTTACTGGAACAGATTTGGCATTTTGATATTCAGCATGAATTTTATGCCCCTCTCTCTCAACCGCGTGCATGTTGTCATGGCTTTGTATGCAAAGAAGTACAAATGCGTTGCTGAGAGATGTCTGTAAGTCAGTGGTTGAGGGGGAACAGCGTAATGAAGAGAAACATGACATTCCCATAGCAACAGTGGCAAAGCTCTTTATGCTGATGTTGAGTAGAAAATTACCAATGATATAAAGGACAGCAGAAATAAGCTGTATGTGATTCCAAAAGAACTTCTTACCTTGCCAGAAACAAGTCAATTTAAGGTCAGTGTCAGACCCCAATGGCTGAATAACATTAATATAAAGCCAAAGGAAGACATTTACTACTCACATCGCTTAGGAAGAGTATATTGTCCGACAAATTAAACCCCAAAATTTGTGCAACTATTTCAGAATATGCAACTATTTCAGAATACCTGTCTCTTGTCACTCCACAAATATGGTGGTTTTTTAAAAGAAAATGCATGTCATTCTAAAGTCTTAATATCAAGCCTGAGATAGTATCTTTTTGTCTATCTTAAAGAGACGTCAAAGATAATATAATATGTTATTGTTTACTAAAATCCAGATGTATTTCCCAATGGGTTTCATATCTTGCATAGCATCCATCTATTAAATTTAACTGCTAGAGATGTTACTTTTATGAGGCCAATATTTTTGCAGGTGTAGAAACAAATTTCTAGGTGTCTAAAGCAAATAATTTTCCAGCTTGCCTTTTGCGAAAATTTCTCTAAAATCCAAGTCTCTTCATTCACATCTATATTTCTACTTGTGATTAAAATTAAAAACAGATCAGTAATATTACTGGAGCATCTGCAAGTGCCAGAAGAGCCTGCAAAAATCCAGTTTTATTTTTTCCATCAAAATCTTAGCTGGTTATAATTTTTCAAACTAGTCATTTCGTGCAGTGCACTGGTGTTAATTACATCATGTTGAATCACAACAAGAGCAAAACAGTTATTTAGAATTTTGTGCATGAAACTACTGTCCAACAAGAAAAATAATTTTATCTCCAGGTAACAGCAGCCTCACAAACAATTTCGAAAAAATCATATTGGACACTGGATCTAGCAGTTGGCAACTCATAAAAATCTCAGCCTTTTGACAATTATGTGCAGCCATTTATTTTCACAACCCTTTGCTAGCTACCCGTTATCCCTTTGGCTAGGTTTAACTTTAAAAATGAGATTGAAGTTAAAGCATTTTGTAACTTAAAAAGTTAAAGCTACCACTTGGAGTGCTTCAGGGAACATCACTTCATCATGAAACTACAAAATTACACAGACATACCTATCAGTCCGGGTTGTTAAGCATCACCCACAGGCCTCTGGTTTATTGGTAATGCATTTGATGTTGATTTTAACTATCCTGTTGTTCATATAAACACAAAAATGAAAAAAGATTTTCCTTCTTTAGAGTTTGTAGTTTCTGACAAACTAATGCCAAAACAGGTATAAATACGGAAGTTTATCTGATGCCCATTAGGCCTAATGATGTCTGTATTTGTACTTTAATAATAATGAGTTCCAGTTCTTTAATAACTCCCATTATAATCCAAAAATGGCATGTCAGGCTCTGTGCCAGTCATAAGGAATTCTTCGTATGAGTGTAATATTTATGGATATATGTGTGAGACGCCTTGTTCATTTAATTTCATATGGTTGATTGTAGATACAGAATCACAGAATCATAGAATATGCTGAGTTGGAAGGGACACATGGGGATCATCTAGTCCAACTCCTGGCCCTGCTCAGGACACGCCAAGAATCATGCCATGTGCCTGAGAGCATTGCCCAAATACTTCTTGAACTCAGAGAGGCTCGGTGCTGTGACCACTTCCCTGGGGAGTCTATTCCAGTGCCCAATCCACCTCTGGGGGAAAAAAACATTTCCTGACTCAGCTTCATGCCATTTCCTCGAGTTCTGTAACTTGAAGAGATTTGTACCTGCCTCTCCACTTCCCCTCATGAGGATGTTGAAAAAAAGCACAGTGAGGTCTCCCCTCAGCCTCCTCTTCTCCAGGCTGAACAAGACAAGTGACCTCAGCCACTCCTCATAAGGCTTCCCCTCCAGACCCTTCACCACCCTCGTGGCCCTCCTTTGGATATTCTCTAATAGCTTAATGTCTTTTTTATACTGAGGTACCCCAAACTGCCACGATATTAAAGGTGAGGCCACCCCACTGCAGAGCAGAGCAGAACAATCCCCTCCCTCGACCAGTTGGTGATGCTTTGTCTGATGTCCCCCAGGACACGGTTGGCCCTCCTGGCCACCAGGGCACTGCTGACTCACATCCAGCTTGCCATCAACCAGGACTCCCAGTCCCTTTCCACAGTGCTGCTTTCCAGTATCTATACACAGAGCCTATACACACAACCAAGGTTGCCCCATTCCAGGTGCAGAATCCAGCACTTGCCATTGCTAAACTTGATGTGGCTGGTGATTGCCCATCTCTTACATATATATTCCTTTATGGTCCTCATTTTATTCTTGCAAATTATTCTCCCTGTTATTTTTGCCATTTCATCCACAAGTAAATTCCCTGCCTTCTATTGAATGTGATCCCAGCCCACTGTGAATATCCTTACACCTCTTCAATCTTTCCTTTACTTGTGTTTTAAGACATTGTTGGAATCAGACCAAAACACATTTTATTTCATTGAATACTGTACCCATTTAAGCAGAAATAATTATTAAGACGTAGTTTGTTACTGAACATTTTATTGCTCTGCACTACTAGGAAAAAGACTACAATCTCTCCTGCTCTCCATCAACCCAGTAAATCCAAACCTATTGCTAGCTGCTACTTCCAGGCACGTTGTAACACTGTTGGTGCAGTTTCAGTTAGTGTTATATTTATTGGTTTCTTTAAAATTCTCTAAATTATTGAAATGGAAACTGATAAAGTATATGAGTGTTGATTCATTATTATGCTAATTTTGTGAAATATGAGATTAATTGAAGGATTAGTTTCAAAGTACTCTAATGCCTGAATTTGCAGATGGCATGTGAAGTGGGAAAAAAATCTTCCTCCATTTACAGTGCAATGCTCTTATACTCAAGTGGTTAACTTTACAGGTAGAAGATAGAAATTAGGTATTTTTATCACAACATGGCATGATACACTGAACCTCCAGTTAAAACTGTGTAAGTGAATTTCCTATAGATTAATTCTGCAGTCCTTATCACTTTATAAGTGTAAAAAAAGACATTTTAGCTTTTATTTTAATTAAACAAGAGGATGGTCAAATTATTTGTAAGTGTAAAATGTAAGTACAAAATTTGTAAGTATAAAATTTGTAAGTGTAATATTTGTAAGTATGATATGTTCTAAAATAGAAATATCTGATAATTTAAAAAAATAAAGGCAGGAAATCTGGAGCAAAACTAGTCACAGGACATTACTTCTGTTCAAAAGGCCTTCTCATTTGTTCCATTATCTGCTCAGTGTTCATCTTGCAATAAATTGCACCTTCCATATAGATTTAGGTAAAATTATTAACATTTTTCAATGTTACAAGAATTGTTCTTGTCTGAAAAGGGAACTACTTATTAGTGAAATATTTTCCCCTAGTCTTAGCAGTTTTTTGTTGTTTGAAGTTTGAGTTTTCTACACCGTACTATGTTTTCCTATCTCTTTAGTGTTTTGGACCTGTTGCTTTATGCTGAATAAATAAAAACTCTGTTTTGGAGCTCTACTGTCTTTCTCTGCATAGTCAGGAAAAGGGGAACAGTGAACTTTGATCTTTTCATTTCTCAATTCAGTAATGTGCAATTTCCCTTCTTACCTTTGATACTGTTTTCATTTACATTATACTTTTCATTTTACAGCAGGGCAGGCACAAATGAAATACATTACTATTTCCGATTAACTTCCTGAACATGCTATTGGAAGAGTACAATGCTGCCTTTATGTGAAAATGAAATCTGGAGCTTATCTCTTTTCAGCATTATGGCAAACTTGCTGACCAATATATTAAGATTATGTACAAGAAAAACTGCTTCCTTGGCTGTTCATATTGAGTCAAACTCATTATTATTGTGTATCTGAAAGTATAAACTGCAAAATGTGGATTTTCAAACTCAAATAACATATTAATATTTACAGAAAGTGTGTGTCTTTTGATATTTGGGAGTAATGGTTTTCAGGATTCAGTCTTCACTGAATTTAACAGAAATCTTGCCCATGACTAATGGGAACAGAATGTCATGGTCATGTCAGCCTCTGCCCCATCTCCTGATTTGTCCTGACACCGTAGGAGAACCCTAAGAACAAGTTTCTGTTTTTATGAAATGAGCTTATGAAAAGTTGCTTAGCTGCTTTTGCTGCAACAGGGTGAGATGTGAGCTAACTGATTTGACTAATTTGCTCCACCTTTTTCAGTGATAGACTGTTTTAGAACTCCTTCATCAAGAATCATACCTGATACATACAGTTTTAACTACACATTTGGACAGACAGATGATTCAGGTTTAAGATTTAATAAGGTTTTGGAGGTTCCATCACTTGCTAAGTTCCTAAGACTAGTTTCCCAAAAAACCTTAAGCATTATGATATCTACTACTACAGAGCAGCAACACAGGTCCTCAGAGCTGGGAGCGGATGACTTTGGCACCCAGCTCCTGTGGAAGAAAGTTTCATTTATGTGTTGGGACTTTAAATATTTACGTGCCTCAGTTAATAAGAAATTAAAAAAAGTCTTTCAAATCTTTTGCAATCTGACATATTCAACTGGATTTGCACTTGTTTACACAGATACAGGGCAAACCGCCAGCCAATTAGACCAGTCTCTTCAGGGGAAAAAATTATCTCTGGAGAAAATGTTTGCACCCAGTGTGGTCTTACCAAAATTCATTTACTCTGTAAGGTAGCAGAGGACACCTTTGGTACCTGCAGATTCAGAGCTGGTACCTAACCTCTGTTGTTAGAATCCCATGACTTTGCATTTTGGTATTGTTCTTGTCTACATTTTGTCTAAGACATCATAATCAGGTAGAGAGATAATGACGGCAGTGCTTTCTAGAGCTCAGTCATCATACGTGTTAGACTAAGGCTGCAAATACCTAAAACTATGCAACAGCTGTGTTGTAATTCGCTTTTTCTTCACCTGCATCTTCTGATGCTGCCAGTTGCTTAATAGTCCAGCTTTAGCATACCAGGTATGGGTCACCCTCTTCCTTTAGATCCATAAAGTGGGAGGTGTGAATCCTTCAGCTGAAGGATTCACATTTTATTCAGATTGGAAAAGGTTACTTAGATATTTTGCTTCTGGAGTCCAGACTCTGGATTGGAGAAAGAGAACATTGGGATATTATATTAAAACCAGAAAATGGTACCATCATTGGAAGTGTCTCTGATTGTCACTTTTTATGTTAAAATTCATAATGTTAAAGCCAGATATTTCAGTTAGATATCATAAATGTGAAATTAATTATCTTCTAGAGAAGTAACTCCACAGTCACTGTAAAGGGAGCTTTGCTTCAAACCTGGTAACTAAATTCTATATATCTAAAGTTTGATGTGTTTTGCTTTTTGCTTTCTATTTTAAGACATGATGCATCACATGACTGAACCTGGCCATAGAACATAATGCAAAGGAGAGTGACAACAGGCCCAGGTACACCTAGCAGGAACTCTGAGCCAGCTGGTCATCCATCCTGACAATCCTCATCTCTGTAAGCTCCCAGACACGAGTGCCAAACATACTGCTTTGAAAACATAGTGCCTGACAGTCCTCCAGTCTGACCCTCTGCTTGTGCTAAAGATTCAGGTATGCCTGGAAACCTCTGATAGATGTATGCAAGTGAAAAGCACGTTATCAAATCTGACAAAAGAAAAAAAAAGTTAGGACTACAAAGAGAAAGCAGAACCCTCATACATGAACTGAAAAGTTGAGGCTGATGACTCAAAACCTCAACCAGGTTTGTAAATGATAGCAAAGAAGTGTCTGAAATCATACATTCACCACAAGCTTAGTGCTTCTCAGTCTGTAATCAGAACAAGCCCCAGGCTTACAGGCTTGGACAGACATTTGTTGCCAGGACTGTCATTACAGTGTGCCTTTAATTACCTGCACCTGAGTCAATAGTTTCTTCAGTTATCGTTGTGCATCATTCATCACTGCCCCACTGCCTCAAAAAAAAATCACCTCCAGCAACAGAGAGATGAATGGTTTCAAAGCAAAAACTTTCTGTGTACATTTAAACAACTGAAAGTTTTTTAGCTTTTTATCTGTGACCATTACTTTCATTTTGAGTAAGAGTGTTACTGCAGATAGATACGCTTACATGTATATCAAGACTGTGTAAGACATTTTTCCCTGGAACTCTTCTAGGCTTGATTTTTACAGTAGGCAAGTAAGTACGTACGGTACAACATTAATAGTAATGTTTGTAATTCAGGAAAGCATAAAAAGCCATAGCAAAAATTAGCATCTTATTTTGCTAAGTGCAGTGTAAAAACGGTAATAAAGTTTATAAATTAACTCACTGCGTGCAAATCTGTTATTCAGAGCTTATGAAATGACTTGTAGGATCAAAAAAGGCAGAGGCCCTGTTTGTAAATGGAACTTCAATTCTGTTAAATGAATAAGTAAACCACAATGTACTCCTTTATCTTATTTCAGTTTAGGTTATATTTGTCCACCATGAACTCTGCAGTCTGTGTAGGACTTTCTCCCTCTTATTTGCTGAGCTGGAAAACAGTGTCTTGCTGAAACAGTGTCCCCTGCCTATTAGTTTACTTATTCATGTGCAGATCTGGAATTTTTCCTCTACCAACCACCTTTGTTTGGCCATCTTTCACCATGTACAAAAAGTCATAGAATCATAGAATCATAGAATCGATTGGGTTGGAAAAGACCTCCGAGATCATCGAGTCCAACCCTTGGTCCAAATCCAGTCCATTTACTAGATCATGGCACTCAGTGCCACGTCCAATCTGCGTTTAAAGATCTCCAGGGATGGTGAATCCACCACCTCTCTGGGCAGCCCATTCCAATGCCTGATCTCTACAAACAAGATTCATGTAACTTACTAGTGCATGGCAAGTTTTTTCTGTTAACAACAGATGGCAAGGATTGTCATCTTACTGATATTGATATGTTCCCCACTCCCACTGAGCCACTCAATGAGGCCCTGTTAACTGGCAGGCATCAACCAGTTGGAGTAGACTCAACCTCCATTATTCTTCGGGGAAATTACTTCTTGAACTTGGTTTTGTTTTTTTTTCTCTGTTTCACAATTATTTACTGTCCTTGTGTTTTATATAATTTTTATATTCTTATTTTGAATCCTCCAGTTGATAACTGTGAGTCTTTCAGTACTTTTTCTGTTTTCATTTTTTCATATCTTGCATAGTTTTATCTTATATTCCATTTTACAACTTTAACATCAGATTTCTTTGTAAAATCAAGCCAGTGTGATACAGATGTGCCTCTGAATCTTTGGTCACAGAGAGGTGACCTCAAGGCTGTGGGTTAGCAGCCTATTCAGAAACCCTCTATGTAGCAGTTTCTCTAGTATAGTCTTGACATATGAAGAGGGTGCACGTGGAAGAATGTTTTGAAAATATACACGTTACTACCAGAATTGTAGTTTGTGTGTGAGGAATCATTTTGAGAGAAAGCAGCACTGCAAAATGCACTTGAATTTCTGATGTTTGGAGCATGTCACGGTACATGTAAATGTCTGATAAAAAGAGTCATGGGGCCCAAAAGATAGAAAAGCATGTAAATTTGTTGAGGGGCTACACAGTTTCACAGGTTGCTAATCTGCCTTGAGATTTTCTGAATCTCCCCAAATCCCTTTCTCCTTCGCTTGTTTTGTTTCAAGCAGGCAGCTGGCTCATACTCCTAGGTTTGCTGAAGCTGCCATTTCAGCTCCCTGCTCAGGTTTACCCTAGAACTGACAATTTCTCAACTGTTGAAATGAACAAAGAAAGTTGGAGCCTCCAATTCATCTTGTACTTTTCATTGCCTTTCATAGTCATGACTACAGGATGGAAAGGGACACCCTGCTGAGAAACTCTCTTAGCTGTCAGAGCAATTTATATTTTGCATCCCCTTTTTGTGGCACTGGTTGTTCAAAGGATCTGGTAATAACAGCACTTGTTCTCTCCAGGAGCTTTGCATGAACACCTGAACAGACTGTTCTTATTCCAGTTTATAGGCTGATATAGAAGACACAGAAGGTTTTTGCACTTCTTTGGTGGATAGGATAGAAATACTGGGGGGCAGAAAGTGAGGGGGATCTCTGGGATGTGATCATGGCCAGATAGAGGTAAAAAGACCACCTTTGTTATTTTCTTTCTTTTTTTGCTGTCATGGAGTCCCAGAGCCCAGGTGACACCTTGGGCGCAGCTCCCTGGCACGTACTGTAAACTGATGGGTTTGGAGCACTTTTATATCCCTTGTCCTGGTGGAACTATTCCATGTGAAACAGAAACATAGGTCTAGAAACTTTAAATCCACCAGTCTCTCCTCCTCTTCAGCCTTACTTATACATTTTACTTTCTGTAAGAAGAAATCTTGGAATTGTGGACTATAATGTAGTTGCAGAATGACCAGAGCTGTCTAGCCTTTTCCAAGACACAGAGCTTAATTTATTTTTTTTTTAACTTTTCCTCTTTGTGTGACTGCTAGATGACTAAATGATGTCAGATTTGTGAATGCAGTATTCATCAGAGTAAGCAGCTGAGTAGTGTATTCTATGTACAGATCTGGTGTGAAAAGAGAGAATTAGTCCCTTAAGTAAGAGATACCACATTAACATTTACTTTTGTCTATTCTGCGTGTGTGTTGCATGATTTCTGTCCCAAATGTTCCTCTAAAAAAGTATCTGGTCTCATATTCTCTCTCTTCTAGTAAAAAGAACTGCTTGAAAAGTTAAAATAATTTCTATATGTCATAAAATTTCTAGCTCTCAGAAGGTTTCACCCTGTTAGAAGATGATAACTTCAGTCTGTTTGTAAAATATTTTGCTTAGATGAATTTCTTTTTTACTGGTTGTAAAAATGTTGCTTTTAGGCTTAATTTTTTGAATATCTGACCAAAAGAGATTCATTAATATTATGAGCAGAAAAAACTTCTGCATGCTCTTTTAATATCATCCTAAAAAATCATAGAATCATAGAATCATAGAATCGATTGGGTTGGAAAAGACCTCCGAGATCATCGAGTCCAACCCTTGGTCCAAATCCAGTCCCTTTACTAGATCATGGCACTCAGTGCCACGTCCAATCTGCATTTAAAAATCTCCAGGGATGGTGAATCCACCACCTCTCTGGGCAGCCCATTCCAATGAGTCTAAATGTATTTTATGACTCCCATCAAGTAGAAGTCCACTCCTTCCTCCCAGGAGGGGTCTCAAAGGGGTTTTGGGGAGATTTAATTCAGTCCTACCCCCAAAACTGTCTCTGATGAGTTTTCTCTGTTTTGTTGCCAGCTCTCTCTCCTTGCAGGACATCTCTCTGCATTCCTCAACCTGACTATGTGCCATGTTGCTAGTTGCTGGCTATTTTCTTGTCTTTCAGCCATAGCTTTCCACTCAGTGCTGCCTCTGCTGCTGCTTTTCTGTCTTCTGCTGCCCACTCACAGTGGAGAAACTCTCCCAGCTTTTTAGCCACAGAAGTCAGTCCAGTTTAACACTGTTTCCCAGTTTCTGCAACCCCAGCCGGGGGGTGGGGGCTGAGGGCCTTGGCCCCCAGTAGGGCTCTTGGCCCCCTGTCTCCTCATGGTCTCAGACCATGGCTACCTCTCTTCCAACCACCTCATCATCCTTCTTTTCCAGTCTGGTGTGATATGTTTTAATTTTGCAGGAGCACTGATTGAGTCAACACCAAGAGACACTACCCCCTCGGCGGTTACCATTTTTTTTAACTCCAGGGGAAAACATTTTTTTTTTTTCCCACCACAATGTAAAAACCTTGATATTGTTCCCAAGAGAACTTTTTGAAGTCAACTTAGAAAACCTGAAGAACTAAAAAGTAAGTTTCACTTTTTGGTCACTTTTAGCAAATGAGCTTCTTGAAAAAGATGATGTTGTCAACATATGCTTAACTTTCCCTTATGAAGAGAAATTCTAAAGGAACCTCCAAAATAAGTTTTCCCTACTATATCCATGATAATTGTTTCCTGTATTGCACTGTGTGATATTCCATGAAAGATGCCTGCCAGGAAACATGGTGATTTATCAGTTGAAATTGGGGAAGGCCATTGACTTACGAATCAGTTTAAAGTATGTGTAGGGGACTAGAAAAATGATTTGGCTCCTAGAGTGAAATCTCACTGAGAAAGAGAATAGAAATGGCTCCAAGATTATCAGAGATACAAGTGAACATAGCAATATATCTTGTTGAAATCTTAGTTATCGGTGGAATGTTATAGGAAAAAGACAAAGAGAAATCTTAATGTTGGTATACATGAACTGAAAACGAAAAAACAGCCCTCTGGCATCGCTAGATTTAGTGAGATATGGTCAGGACTGGCATGTTAGTGTAGAGTCTGATCAGGAAAGGTATCAAGAAGACAACATTTTATAAAGACGTCCTGGTTTCGGTCAGGACAGCGTTAATTTTTTTTGCAGCAGCTATAGAGGGCCAGAGCCTGGAGCCATGTGGGCATGCCTAAGTTGCTATTCTGTACCACCTTATACCACCTCCAGGTGGGGGATGTAAGGGACTCGGGGGACTCTGGGGAGCAGGTCATGGCTTGAGGTCAAGAAAAAACATGGTGGCAGGTCCCGAGAGAAAAGGCAGGATGGAGACTACATGCTGCTATACTGATGTGCTTTGGCCCTCTGTGGCCACCCCTCCCAGGCAGGATGTCCAGCACCGACCACTCAGTGCCTCCCAGGCAGGAGTGAGGAATGCTGTAGTCAATTGAAGCCTGGGTTAGGAGTGGGCAGGCTCCCAGGCTGCCCTTTTGACTGACAGCTGCTACTAAAGAGAAGGAAAAACAGATTTAAAAACCCTAACGAAACAAAACTGATCTCAGACTAAGATTCTGTAGATCAGTCCTGATAAGAGAGAATTTTCATGAGAAAAGGAAGTTTAGTACAATTGGTTTTTTCTAAAAGACAGTATTAAAAGCAAAAATTCTTCTGAACACATGGGCCATCAAATATAAAGGTGCAAATACCTTGAACCACCACCTCAAGGAGACTTACTGAAACTGCAGAATAGACATTTTTTCTCAGTGTCTCTACCACTGCCTATTATGTGATGAATCTTTCCTCTGAGCCAATATGACAATTCTTCTAATGTCCTCATGATGATAGTGATTTACTCACCTCAAAGAAAGTGAAGAATGATGTAGATCACAATCTAGCTGCCTATTCCAAGTACATAATCTAGATATTGTGACATTTAGAGAGGGCACATGGCCAGTACAGAATGATTAAAATCAACTGACATTTTTTTTCACTTTTTCGTAGGTCCCTGAATTCTATGATAATGTAAACACCATTTTCTTTAGCTTCACCCTCAACGTACCATGCAGTACATTAGGTCAGAAAGAAATTGCGGTAGGGGCCATCAGGTCCATCAGGTCCCTTTCTATAATGGCAGGACTGGTTTTAACTCTTTTACTCTTACCATGATAAGAAAACTTGCTAAGAAAATGGCTAGAATAGTTTTATTTATCATTGTAATTTTCTTTTTAGTGCTAATTTTGGTGCATATTTTTCCAATGTAATTTTCCTTTTATTTTACTTACTTCCAAACATTTCTACATGGTATTTGTCCTTTATTTCTTATGTAGTTAATATGAATAATTGAATCCTGTTTTCTTCATATTAGTACAATTCTTTGCAGAAAGCTATTGTGTTTCTCTTGACATGTTTCTCTCATAAAAACCTCTCTGGTTCTCTCTCTCTTTTTTTTTTTTATCCTCTCCCCCCACTTTAGCTCTTTGCATTTTCCGTGACATTTATTGTCATGCAGCTATGCTCTGAATTCTGTCTTTGTACCACTTTGTATGAACCGCTGCAGAGGTGTACGGGATTACTTATATCCATCCTGACACCTCGAGAGCATGAATATAGTTTGGGTTGTTCTGGCAGTTCTCTTGAGATGAGGATGGGTTTTTTTCTAGAAATTGGGTAATTTTCAAAATCAATACTGCTTCCTTTCTCCCACTACAGTGGCTCTGTTGGCCTACTGTTCCATGATTCAGTATGATCTGGTCGATTTAATTTTCAAGATGTACAGTTCAGCAGCTCAGTTGACTGGTCAAAGCTTAACAACCTTATTTCTGAGAGTAAGTAATTGCAGAGTATCCAAAGATACACCGAGGGCAAAATCCACCAATGCACTGTTGTACTCAAAACTTTCAATTTCATGATAAAAAATTACACCTGATAAAAAATTACACCTGATAAAAGATTACAGTGGCCTTTACTTTGGAAAGGGAATCTTCAGAATTCAATACAAAATTGCAAGACAGTTTTAAAAATGAAGTGTTTGAAGATTTTGCCATTTTTATAGCACGGTTTTTCTGACAGTGGTTCTCACATAACCTCTGATTTGATGAAACATTATCAATATTCCTTGAGTAAAGTTAAAAAGACACTCAACCAACTCTTTAACCATTTTTCATGAACCATTTTTGTTAGCCTGGAACACTATCAGTGTTCTATATGGACATATCAGAAAATAGAGCATTAATTGATAAAACATTAATGCTCAGAAGAAAATAAAATTCACACAGTACTGAAGAAAAGTGTGAGGTGCTATCACTAGTGGACTCAGAATGTAATCATCAGACTTGCCTTATTGACGACATGGGCTTCTAGGAAAGATACTGTTACCGGGTTTTGCATATCAGCACTTCAAAACACCATTATTGTCTGATGTGTGGTATGATGTCTTGATGCACATCTCAAGCAGTTCTGATAACATATTCTTATCAAAGATTATTTAACACTCTGTATTGTTCAGACTTTAAGCAGGTGCCAAGGGAGGTGATAATCTGAGGTCCCCTCAGCCGGTAGGGTGTCAACCCTTTCACCACTAGTAAGGCAGAAGTTTTTGTGGCTGGCACAAGGAAGTATGCTTCTCCATGAGACATAAATAAGGTTGGGCTTCCTAACCGTGGGTGGGCAAAGGGCAAATAATATTTATTTGAACATGTCAGTAAAATCATGTCAGTAGGGAAAAGAACAAACCAGGTGCTGCTTAAGTGGAGGAGAGCCATGATCACCAGATAGCTCTGCAATCAGCTGGAGTGGGAACCCCTGAGCGAGCAGCCATTTCTGTCTATTACCTGAATGTAAGCACAGCATGCAAGTCATTTGTTTTTCACCTAGGCTTTTAGACTGGAAAACCTCTATCCAATAATCCTATTACAGCATTTCTGTTAAATCGAGCAGCCTGAATGCCAGTCAGTGAATTGTGTGCAAATATTCTTTTGTATTTTTAGGTCTTTATTTTAATGCCCAGATGCAGATTTGCATGCATTACCATGTTAAATATGAATACACTAAATCTAAACAGACTTTTTTATTAATATTATTATTATTATTTTACTGGAAATTGTCTGTGTTTCTGAAAAGTTACTCTGAATGGATCAAAAAGTAAGAAAAAAATTGATAACCAAGTATATATATGGTATTTATATTTAATTGTTTTTGTAGCTTTTGTATCTAACAGGTTATTTTTTAAATTATTATTATTCACAGGTAAATTTAACTGCCATTTTGATATTTGGACAGAGTAGAAGACGAACTGTTAGGACAATGAAGAAATTTAATGTTAATATAAAATATTGTTTATATTTTTCCTCATTCCTTTCTTCTTGTGGATGAGGGTGGGGAAGAGACATCTTGGACTAAAGGTTAATATTAGACACTGTCAGTACAGGTGTAAAATCAATGTTTAAGAGATTATCAATATGACAAGTCCATATCAATGACAAGTTTTACAGTATGCTCTTCTAATGTCCCTTTTTTTTGACATTATTACCATAGAGATAGTCCACTCTATCCTTGAAAAGTTAAAGCAGTGCAAGCTGCAGTCTGGGCTGCTTTTTGCACTGGAGCTAGCTAGTTAATCACAGAAGGTTCTCTTTTTCCTAAAGGTTCATCAGGCTAAAAGGATGCAAGGGAGAGAAAAGCAATCCTACTGTATTATACACAAAAAGGGAGCACTTCTGCTTGACATGGCAGTGCTGTCTACCTCCTACTGGTAGAGTGAGTTTGAAAGAAAATGCATTATAAGATTACTCATTAATTATAGTTGTTATGTGGTACTTTATTAAATTAATAACTTCACCGAGAACAGTTTTACAGAGGACTGTTATAGCAATTAAAACTCAGCCCTTTTTCCACCCTTACAGTTTTATTTCTTCCATTTGCTATATCAAAGACCTCCTGTAAAAAATTAAGTCTCAATCCATCACTGACTCTGCACAAGGGTGGCTTTTGATCCAAATGCTCACACTGCACAGCTTTATATGTATGTTGGAAGCTACTCTTGAGGTGTGAGACAGAGGAGGAGGAGAAGAGGGCTTCTGCTATTTCACTGGTAGGAGGTGGCTTTTCTTTCCTATACCCTCTGGGCTTAATCTTTACTTCTGAATCTTGAAAAAGAGTGGCGCTGAGAGCTGGAGCCCATCGTAAAGCAATTATCCTTGATGTTCCCATTTCCTGCAGTTCCTTTCAAGGGAATGACATTGTACAGAGCTATGAATCAAGTATCACTTACCTTGAAGCCAGACATTCGTCTATTTAGATGAGTTAAAAATCAACATTTGAGAAAACTGGTCTAGCTGCAAATGGCAATAAGAACTAAACTTCGTTTTCAAAGCTTCAAAACTAACTGCAGTTAAGTAAGCTGATGAACTGATGACCCAGCACTGAAATGTCAGGGATCAGCAACCACAAAAAGCCATGCTATTTGATGGAGTTCAGTCTTGAAGTGCATGAAGGGTGGAAGGGTCTTATTCTAGTTGATATGTGTGCACAGCAAGCATTCCTGCACCTCAGGGATTTTAAGCAATTTTTTTTCCTACCTTGATAAGCTACTAGAATTTGAGTGCTGAAATCTATTACAACAAAATTGTCCTGTCTGTTCTGGCTGCTTTACTGTTCTTCTGCCAGGGAGTTCAGGTACTTGCACAAAGCATTATGCTACTCATTAGGATGGCTCTCCTCTTGAATAGATGTAGTTAAACAAAAGAACTCAAACCTTAAATATTCATGGCATTCCTATTTCAAGACCATATGATAAATATTAATGGGAGGAAATTGATACTCCTGTAATATTATCATAAGCTGTACTCGAGTAAAATTATATATATACTCTAAGAGGGGGCAAGTTGCACCTCCTGATTAAAAGCATGCCCCTTTTAAATGTTTATATGATGTCTGAAAGTTATGAAGATGAGCTTATCCTCATTAGGCATTAACAAGATCCTTGAAATAATAATAACAATATCTTGACTTTCTGTAAAATCCCTCCTCCATAGATCACAGATACAATCATGAAAGGTCTAGGTCTTGCCATTGTTAGCCTTATGTGTACTTATGCTTCACGTGGAATGTCAATATACTCAGTTCAACTTCCTGTTTGAATGAGTAGAGGTCACAGAATAACCCAGTTTAACTAAGACATCCAAAATGTTTTTTTTGGTAACTGAAGTTGCACACTTTCGAGAGAAGTGTGCTTATTGGCTTGAAGATACTTACATTTTACAAGAAGTAACATGGCTGGAAATGAAATACAGGGATTTTTTATAGATTTTAGATTTAGATAATACCTTTTTTTCAAGTACTGATGAAGACATTCAACAAGATGTTATAAATTATGGGATTTTTTAAATGTCAGTACGTCTTTTTTATGTGTTTGAGAAAGGATGAGACAAGGTAGCCAGGCAGGCACATACTTGCAGAGTTTCTGCAATGATGAAAGGAGGAGCCACTTGTAAGGACAGGAACAACAGGAATATAGTGAAAATATCTTCTTAACTAGATAGTAACCTTGCATGTTCTGTGTGTGGGAGTTTGGTTTTTTTTCCTTTTCCTTTTTTTTTTCCTTTTCCTTTTTTCTTCCTTGTGGATTAGCTCCTGTAGGAGAACAATACCTGGCTAAGGATAGCAGGTCACCTTGCTTAATCCTCACTTTGTTACCATATAAGCGAAAAGAAGGATGATTTGATTAATACTGTCTGGTGCTTAGACTAAGTTAGAGACATTCTCAATGGCAATGGTTATGAAAAGGCACCAGTAATCAGGTTTTTTTTTATGCAAAGAAAATCCTTAAATAATAATTTATACTTTTTTTTTTTTATTTAAATGAAACTTGATTTCTTTTGAAATATATTCTCTATGGTTACACATAAACCCTGTTCTTTACTGTGGAACTAGAAAACTGTATGACTTTGCTGAATTTGCTACAGCTGCAAGATGCTTACACTACTAATTAAAAGTATAAACGGAAAACAGGTCTCAAGTAACATACAAGAGCACTAGGGTAGGAACAGCCAGGAGGAAGGTTTGACGTTGTCCAGCTGTAAAATACGGAAGAGTGCCACAGTTTATGAAGTGCACTCTTTACAGTTTTACATAGTGATTTTCTGTAACTGATAGATTCTAATCTCTAGAAGTTACCAAACCACTATGATTATATCTGTGTTTTACAAAGGACTAATATATTATATAATGAAACACTCAATTCCTTTAGGACTTCCCAAAGTTGCAAACATACATACAAATTAAACAGATATGCTGGAATCTACTTCAGAACTGGGGTTGCAGAATTAGTTGCTCTGGCATCCTCTCTGTGTGTGCATGTGTGTGTGCACCTTATTTTAGTATCAAACAAACACATACCTGTTGATGTTTGATCTTGTGGCTTATTCCTTATTCTGTTGGTCATGTTCTGTTCAGCACTCCACACCTGAGCTTTTATTATAGCTTGAATGCCAAACCACTCTTTTTGAGCTCAGGGGTACACACAAAAGTAACATAATACCATTACTGCTTTATTGTCTACATAAATAATGGAATTCTTTTGAAGAACTGGCAAAAATTTGGAAAAAAGCTCTCTCTCCTTTTAATGCATCAAAGCCAAATGATGCTACAACTCTTTTATACTACTAAAGTGAATGCAACTGTATTTTCCAGAAGCTATTTACACATCTAGAGTAGAGAAATATGTAGACTGCTGTGGGAAAATTTCATACTCGCAACACTTAAAAAAATATGACAGTTACCAGTGAAAACAGTGGTGTTACAGTTTGCAAGTGCTTTGTCATAAAATGTGTTTCTGACAACAGCTATGTAGCACAAGGAACTGATGTAAGAAGGAAATCAGATAATTCATTCTATAAAGGAACTACTTTTCATAGAAAGCAAAACACATATTTTTAAGTGAAAATTAGTGTTATGTTGACCAAGACCACACCAGCTGTCTCTAACGGCATGGGAAAAACCTTATTCCAAGGATGCAGGAAAAATCTGCTGTGTCAAAAACCCCAAAGTTTAAAACAACTTTCAAAAATACAACCATGTAGATAATTCTCTTTACAGTCTAGTACATAGCTTTCTAAACCGAGAAATTCAGGTGTGATTCGTGTCTTATTCTGACAATTTATTATTACTATTGAAGAACAAGTGTTTCTGCTGTTTGACAACTGCAAATAAGGGGATAATGCTTATGAGACCAGAAAAAAAATTAATTGTCAGCAAAAAGCCACATATGCTCCTTTACTTTTTCTACTTGAGTCTCTTCGTGCTAAAAGCTCATTTGCACATGAATTCTGGAACAAAATGTAATAGTGTAAATTGCATGCAATAATGCTACTGCTTTTTTTTTAGAGTAAGCATTCATGCTTTCATAACATAGCGCATGTATTTTAACCATCACAAGTCCATTGAGAAGATGGAAAGCTTCCAGAAATTATTCCAGTTTCCTAATTAATGTATATTCTTGCCTTAGGCCTTATGTTTCTGTATAAATATACAGATATTTCATTTAATATAGATTATCATAATATATATAAATCACAACCCAGAAGTCTAATTGTATTGATAAATACTTAAAAATAATTTGAAACATATCTATAGTAGGGAAAAACTTTATAAACTGAGTCTTTTCTGAAGACAGTGTAGCTGTACTACCTGAAGGAGCTAGAGAGAATTCATTTTGTTCCCTTTATGTATTTGAAGTACTTTACATCTGACCAATTTCATACTTTCTCTTGCATTCTCAGTTTTGATGTAATATGTCTGTGTTAGACCTCGTGAACGATATCTTCCTGGGAGTTCCTGATTCAAGCCTTTTGTGTGGCTCAGTTTATGCAGTTTCTTTGTGTTCAACTTTCAGGATATTTGGTATTCTTAGAGACCTAACTCCTGTAATCTTGTCCTCGTATGCAAGGAATATACCTTCTTAAAGACATATCTTTCTGGCTCTTGCAGAAAAACTGAAAATATGAACATGAAAATCTTAAGTGGCAATTAAAAAAGAGAGTTATCTTCGCTAAGAAGATATTTTAATTTTCAGGGCCCAAGTCACAATATTCATAGGCAATGCTAATATTTGTGGAAGCAAGCCCAATTTTTTCTCATGTGATGGATAATGTTTTTAGGGATGTTTTTCTTGTTTCTATTTCAGATGTTTCAGTAGAAGCATTTTAAAAAGTATTCAAGTAGACTAAATTATCCAAATACTGTTTAAAGTAAAATCATAATTGTATGAAAAGCGCTCGGTTTTAAAATCTGATGTGTAAAGAGAAGTGGTCATTAAAAAAAGTTTGTGTGATATTTTCATAACACTTAGTGTTTCTTTATAAAAGCACTTATGCTTTCTGTTTTGAGGAAAAGTAACAAAAATGCTTACAAAATGCAGGTTAGGTTTTTTTATTATATATATTAGCCTGGTGATTTACATAATAAAAATGGAATTGCAAATAATTTGGTATTTGTTAAGGAAAGGTGTTAAGGTGTTAAGGAAACAGCCCCTCCACACATGTACTATGCCTTCCGAGCATTAAAACACGAATAATTAATTAGATATAAAACAAAACAATATGACATTTAAAACAATATCCAGTTGTCATTTTCACTTCCAATGCATGCATTTTAAAAATAAAAAAAAATTACAATCTAGTTAGATAAGTTAATGGAAATGTTTAATATGTCTTCTAAAAGTTCTTTAATTGCTTTTGAGAATTTCCCTGTAGGTGAATAGAATTTGAGTAATTCATGAGGAAACCTTCCCAATATTCCACAAATGCTTTCAATTCCCACTCTGATACCATGTAGATGAAAAAACCTGCAAATAGTAATGTCTGTCAGTTTAGTAAAGAGAGTTACTAAAAAATTTCAAAACTGCGCTTTTCATTTATGTCTATTTTAAAAAGGCAGGTAAATAACAGACAATTTTTAAAGAACTCTCTTGGCTCCATTGGCTACACAGGGAAGATGGTCCTTCACCTATTTCAGGAGTGCTGTTTCATCAGACAGTAAAAATTACTTGAGGTAGACTGAAATCAAGCATCAATCTTTTTCCTAGGGAAAGTAAGTGATAAGAAGAACAAGATAAGCTTTTAATAGTTCCAGATACTAAGATGTAGATTTCAGAGCAATTGACATGAGCAGTTGCTGTCAAGTTTTTAGAAGACCTTGGGTCCCATTTAAGAAAAATAGACCTAAATTAAATTCTTGATTCAAGAAAAGTCAGGCAGATTTTCAACCCCCTCAATGGAAAAAGCAGTGAGATCTGTGGTG
This sequence comes from Pipra filicauda, assembly GCF_003945595.2. NCBI lineage: Eukaryota > Metazoa > Chordata > Aves > Passeriformes > Pipridae > Pipra > Pipra filicauda. The sequence goes on from NW_024104292.1 coordinate 2,988,489, forward strand.
AGCTGAACCCTAGTGTACCTTAACCCTACTACACAGATGCTGAAACAGGAAGACTGATATGTAAAACTGTTTCTGAAATATAACATGAAAATTTTATTTTCCTCCAACTTTGTTTTATAAAAATGTACTTGCTGCTGTGTCTGGAGCAGGGATATAGAGTCCCAGTTTGTCTAACAGTTAATCATGCAGCAGTACAGGCTGGGGGCTGACCTGCCGGGAAGCAGCTCTGTGGAGATGGATCCGGCAGTCCTGGTGGACAACAAGCTGTCCATGAGACAGCAGTGCCCTTGTGGGTAGGAAGACCAATATGTATCATGGAGTGCAGTTTTAACCCTTTCTCATGGAGAAAGCAAAGTTGTCATATCTTTACCCCTTTCTTTAAGGCACTGTAGAGACACACACCTAAACAGAAAATATTTAAATTAATCATCTGCTCAAAAACTAATTACAGCTTATGTCCCCATTTTTATGTGCATATACAGCTACAAATGCCAAGTCATAATTATGTGGGTCACACTGCTGTGGATGTTTATGTACATATTTATGTCTGTCATAATGGGTGTCTTGTGTTAGTTTTGTTAATTGGGTGTGGATACGTGTTTGTAGTCTAATGTGCCCTGTGTCAAAAAGAGCTGAATGGGGAAAAGTTATAAAGAAGGTTTTTTTTTTTTTGAGTACGAACCTAACAAGTCTCCCAGTGATTAAGTGACTCAGGACCATGGAAGTATACAAGAATATGATAAAAAGATGTGCAACATAAAAAATGGCATTATATGAACTTAAACCAAATTCTGATCTTGAAGATTCCTTGCTTAGACATGAAGATAGAAATAATATCTTCAGCTTTTCATAACAGAATGTGTTTCATCTTCTGGTTAAGTTAGTGTCAAAGAAGTCCAATAAATTTTATGATGCTCTAATTAGCACTCTTGCAAGCTGTTAACATTTTTACTTGCAGTCAAGTGGCATTCAGAGAAGTGTGAAATTTTTCTGCCTTTGAAAATATTTAGGAAATCAGTTCTCCTGAAATGGAGAGGTCCACTTTAAAAGCCTATACATATATCAATGGAAACTGGAACTGATTCTCAGCAAGGAACTTCGGATGTCTACTGTTGAATGAATTAATGGATATTACTCCCTAAAAGTGCAAGTTTTCCTGTATACCTACTTCCTAAATAGTTAGTTTATTTACATTAATGTTAGCAGTCATTAAAATTATGATGTCAATCACGAGCTCTTCAATTGCAATGACATTTATAAACGAATGTAAATTCATTTCCTATGGGTTCATGTCTCTCAGTCGATTGACCTTTAAATCAAACGATGCTATCTTTGACTATCTGTACCTGTATCTGGAAGTCTTCTCACAGAGAATTTTGGAAGACAAAGGCCATATTTGATTTTCAATACTGTATTCTACAAACAGGATTGAGAATTGTTGGAAGCAAACTTGTGAATTTTCAATCTTGATATCTCCTTTACCAAGTTTACGGTTTTTAGGGGATGCTCCTGGGGAGCTCTAGTCTTGATTGAAATTAGACAGCAGGTTCAAAAGTTGCCAGAGGGATATACAAACATACACAAAGATTGTGTGATTACATGCGCTGTTATCAGCAGAAACAAATGAAAAAAGAATCACAAACAATTCCTTTCAGTATTGTTCAAGGTGATGTGAGAATAACTGGGAACAGGATGATCTGTTCTCAAGGGGGTAACTTAGATTGCTAAAACAGAACACATGCCCATAGGAACATTCTTTAGATTTGTTTAGAGGAGGAAAACTTTGGAGGTTAGACCATGAATATAGATAACAGCAGCACCTGAATTATTCCAGTTCTTTTCTTCCTCCAGCCCAAGAAGGCTGTTAAAACTCACTTCTAGTGTAGGCTTCCTGGCTTATCTGAGCCCCTGACAATAGGGACCTTATAAAATCACTTTTGACCACTGTTGTGTTCTAGAAGTAGAAGAGATGAGTAACAAGGTAGCATCTCCCTCTATCAGCTTCTGACCTCCTCTCTTTATAATGTAGCCACTCACTAGGTGTCCTCATTTGGGCTGCTAACACCTAAGACCAAAAGCACCTAAACTGGCCAATCATTACATTTAATATTTTAAGTTGAATCACTGCCTAGGCTCCACTGAGTGGATCTAAGGCTGAGGGAATTGGGATTGCTCAGCCTGGAGAAGGTGAATCTCCTTGTGGCCTTCCAGTTTCTGAAGGCAGCCTACAAGAAAAATGGAAAAAGACTTTTTACAAGGACACAGGGTAATGAAAGAGAGTAGGTTTAGATTAGATGTTAGGAAGAAATTCTTTACTGTGAAGATGGTGAGGCATTGAAACAGGTTGAGCAGAGATGCTGTGGATGTCCCATCCTTGGGAGTGTTCAAGGCCAGGTTGGATATGACCTGGTGTCAGAGACTGAAATGGTTAATGATTTATGCATTCTAGGAGACTCTTGCAGGATTTTGACTTTTCCTCAGATGGGCAGTTGGGCCCGTCCCTCCCTCTGCTAATCTTGAAGGGCGGGAACCAGGCCAGACACAAAAAACTCTGCGCAGGCCCAAGGAGAGGTTGGAGGCTCGAGGCATGGCCTGTGACACTGACCATGGATATAATAACTCATAACTTCTTGGAGTGTGAGGGCTTCCCTCCTTCACCCCCAGCAGATCAAGGCCACCACTTCAACTGACAGACATGGAAGTTGCAACTACTAAGTTTCATTGCTGGACCGTGTGGGCGGTGACTATATACATCTGTCCACTCTCAGCTTTTCTTTCTCTTACTCTCCCTTACTCTTATCCTGCCTTTCTCTCCCCTATGCATTTTCTTCCCCCCCAAAAGGTTATCTCTATGTCACATTATTATATGACAGCACCCAAAATGCTAGCATGCCTGTTGGTACAGAATTGTTAAAATAAACCTTATCAATATACGTTTTCAGACACTGATTATTCAGTGCGGTTTCACTCTAATCCACCCCAAGGGAATTATTGATAAAAACCTGAGTTACCCCCCTCCCTTTTTCTGGAGCAGGTCATAACACCTGGTCTAATTGGAGGGGGGTTGGAATGAGATGATCTTTAGGGTCCCTTCCAACCCAAGACATTCTATGATTCTATGGTTCTATGATATGCTTTAATCCTACAGCTACATGAAGAATATTATATTTATGTATATTAATGGATGCCACCATTAGGATTTGATTGAGTTCCCTAAACCCAGGTCATAGCGTAGAGCACAGGGAAAAATTTCTAATGATATTTGAGTTGTACCGCGCTATTTAGAATATCTCCATTAAGTTGAGTGACGGAGGATATTTTTATCCTGTGGAAAGGCAGTTGAAGCCTTTGACATATGATAGTGAAATTCAGTTTCAATAAAAAACTTTCCCCCTCAGGTCATGTGAACATCGACCACTGTGCAAATATAAAAACAAGTCTGGATACTTTGCCCAGATCTGAAGTCCAACTCTTGACTCTGACTCAGGTGTTTTCTCAGAGCTCTCAGTGTACCACTTCTGATTTTTACTTTACACAGAGAAAGGTTGTGACTTTTGAAGGTGAAAAAGTTTGTTGTGGGCATCCACTAGTCCATGATGAAGATACTGGATATCTGTGAAACATCTTGCCCTTCTCTCTCCCTGCAATGGCAATTTGAATCAAGAACTTCAGACTACTTCTTTCTCCTGCACAAACCTTCACAAGGGTCGTAATTAGCTACCAGGCAGGTAATTAGTTTTGTGCAATGAGACTTTTTTAAGACTCTTTTTCCATGAGTATTCCCTTTTGAACCAGAAAGTAAAAATTGCCTGCAGAAAAGACTCCGATTAAACTCTTTTCTGGTACACAGCTCATCAGTCATCCTACTAGACAATCTCAGTTAGGCTTTTTCTTATTTTGCTTTTATATAGAAAATTATTATCCCATTTTAGATATTAAATTCTGATTGAGAGTATGGACCAGATTCATCTTTCCAAATAGATATAGCTACAGTTCAGGTATTTGCTTACGAATAGTTTTTTTTCCAAGGATATCCTTAGAGTCAATAATAAATAAATGACTGTGTGATAGCATGAATACTTCTATTCTAAACCAAATTTTTCATATCAGTTTGATGAAGTGCCCTTCTCTCTTATTTACTTGACTATCTCAGTTGCAGCCATCGAAAGTAGGTGAGATACACCTCTCTCTCTGTAAATCCTAGGAGGCAGGGAGATTTTACTTTCAAGTTTGTGAGGACTAGGACTTAATCCTCTAGTTTGTATTCTCAGCAGTTTCCTGAGCCACAAGAGTTGACTTAAGCAATTCAAAGAACCTAAAATTGTGCGCAACATGGAATTCATAATTTCTTTTGTAATGAAACTTGAACATAAGATCACTTCCCCCCCCCCCCCCCGCCTTTAGGAGCTTGTTTTAGAAGATCAGTTATCAAATGCTACAGATTAAATTTTTTGTATATTTAATTTTTAGGGAAATTTTGTAGTGTTATGGTCACAGTGCAAATGGAACAATTTGTCACATGTTGCTCTATGATTTTATTTAGTAGTGACACAGCTACCCAACTCTTCAGGGTTGATTGAAATTACATGGACATAAAAAATGTCAAAGTTCAGCTTCAGAAACCAGTCATTCATGATGTTGTAATTGAAACCTTCAGTGGTGAACTAATGAGAGAATATTCTGCAAAAATGCACTGTGCTTCAGGAAAACTATGTGATTACTTTCAAATTTAGAATGATGGGTAATCAGGAGGCAGTTGTTATCCTAAGCACATTCTTAAGGTGTATGTTGTTTTAACTCCCTGTTTCTAGTATTTTGCACTTTAATTGTAGTTTTCATCAGAAAGCTTAAAATTTCTTATTTCCTTGACACATGGTCCTTCTGACTCAGATGTAACCACATTTGCAGGCAGTAGGGGAAGTTAGCACAGCTGCTGCTCCTCTTAAACTCATTCTGGACAAAAAGAAGATGTTTGGGATTTCTTTCTTCTTTCCAAAGTCTCAATGTTTGCAAGAATTAATGCCTTATTATTGTTATATTATTGTAACAGTGTTTGGTTTCTGATGCAATATTTTCATAGGATGAACCTCAGGTACTAAAAAATGCTAACATCAATCAATTAGGGATCTAATTATGTTCGTAAATTAAATCAATTTGACATTAATTTTAGCCAGCCATACGGGTTTTTATGGAGGGGAGGGGTTTTCACACTTTAAAAAAAAATTCAAGAGAAGAAAAGAGAATATGACTGTAAATACACTTTTCATCTGCTAAGTAGTCAGAAAGGTTTGTTGATTAGCACTTACAGTAGGAATGTAGACTTCTGTGACTGTAATTAAATAAAAATATTAAAAGAGCTATGTCACCATGAACAAATAGAGAAAAAACAGCAATAGAAGGATAGCAGAAGCAAAACAAGCTGACATCTTTGAGTACCTCCCCCACATGCACTAGAAACAGGGCAATGAATCAACACATCATTGTCGTCTTGGTGGCAGAAGACCTCTCAAAATGAGTGACTGAACAAGGCAAACAATACTGACAGAGGTGACAACAATGGAATACATGGCTTTGGGGCTGAAAGCAACTTAGTTTAAAGATTTTCAGAGGCATAAAGGGCACAGAAATAAACTGTAAAGCTTTGCTGCACCCTATATATCTTGTTAATAGAGATATGTTAATTATATTTTTATAACAGAGAAGCTACTCAGTTGTATGCACATATTTTTCTCTTTTCCACAGTTTCAACCAAAGACTGGAAGTCAGTACACTCTCCAGTCCACACCTCAGGCCTCTGCTTATCACTGTCAGGAAGGAAAAACCTATTTAATTTGCTTACTGTAATAGCAGCAACAGAAGGCAACAATACTGATGCAGAATGAAGACAAGAAAACAGGATTAGTTCTGAGATCTGATATCTTTCAGCTCCCCAGGCTTGACTTGAATTCTAAAAGCCATGACAAATAATGAGATACCAGAACTTAAAACTACATTATCCTGATTTATCAGATATTTTCCTCTCAGCAGGTTGCTCTGCTTAAGGACCCCTGAAGCCAGAGATTATTCCCGTATACATCAAAAAAAACCAACTTGGGATCACAGTTTTGAAACTCTGCAAATCAGTTCCTAACTCAGACAGTATCAGTCCTAAAACTTTCATTAGTTCATCACACATACAGCACATTGGTGTTTTTTTCTTGCTACCATGCTCTAAGCAGAAAATGTACTTCTGAATCCAGCCATAAGCAACAGCTTTCGAATGCGAGGCTATGCCACGAACAATGCACAAATCCTACAGAGACTGTTCCTGCTAGATGCAACCTGCAGATTCCCGGATCTGTACAGTGAAAACACTCCCCAAATGCCAGCAGATTGTACCTGAGGCAGGATAAGCACATATTTTTTATAAATTCACATTAGCAGGGACTTCATCATGTGAGAGCCTGGGAGAGGACTTTTAGCTACCAATGATATGACAACTGAAGACATAAAAATAGTTAGAAACCTAGAGGAAAAGAAAAATGCAAATTTACCATTGCTTTTGATTGGTGCAAGTCTATCAAAGTAAAAGGAACAATGGCTTCTTAATGTATGAAATAAATTTGTTTCCAAGTATTTAATATCCTGATCTATGCAATGACTTGATTCGACTCTAGTAAAAAAGAAAACAAAGTCTGCTGAAGAAGACATTAGGTATGTATACTTCACCAATTCAAAGAGGAATCCTAATGGAAATTTTTGGATGTTCCTAGACATACAATGTTCTCAGAACACTTTAGAGCATAATAAAAGTTGATGAGAAATGCACAGCATGTTGAATCATCTGTAAAGAGACACTAATAAGATTATTGTTTTCATTTCACTTTTCAGTGTAGGTGTTAACTTCAATGAGTGAATGACATCTGGTCCTCATTTATATGAAGTAGTTTTATGAGTTAAATGAAGTAACAAATTAACTTCCCTTGGAATTATTTAGTGCCTTACAATGTAAATAAACAACTTGGAAAGAACAAAAATGAAACTGCTTGGATGACTGGAAAAGTCACATGGCTTATTACTAGTAATTTCTGAGGAAAGAGCCTAAAAATTATCTGTTATTAAGTTTTTTCATGTGTATTTACAGATCTCTTCTGTTCTGTGTTTTGTTGGCATCACTGGATTACATCTGTGTGTACAATTACACTTGTTCATACAGCTGGCAGATGGAATGCAACAACAAACTCTTCTCATAACACCAAAAGGACGGAAAGAAGACTGATTCTGTGAATTACTATATGTTTATTATGTATTGCATCTTTCTACCTTTCATTTCCAACTGGATTATGAGGGTTTTTCTATGCATAACATTAATGACAAAGCTGAAGAGTCAATGTTTGGTCTTTGAAGGCTTCCTCACCACATTTATGAAGAAATCTGTTCTTTGTGGTGAACCTACATTTTCCCACGCCAAACCGAAACCAGAATACATCACAGCCTCATTACTGTCAAGTAGTTTTGTGGACTGAGGTTCCTTTAACTTGTGGTAGGGCAGAGATGATCTGGAGTCTTTTCTTCTTTACGTCGCTCTTAAACAAAAGGCCTTTTTGAACCACTGCGTTTCATCTTTTAACTATAAAGAAAATCACATTAGCAATAGACTAAGGAGAATCAGACTAGGGGAGATATTATTTCCCTGAAAAGTACCCAAGTTACTCCCCTAGAAACGGTGGTGCATATAAAAATATAATAAATAAATAATATACTTTATTAATTGTCCTTTGCCGTGAGATGTTATCTATCCCTTCCATGAGGTACCAAGAGACAAAAGGAATTGAATCAACTGGGAGAAGATACACATTTGTCAGCAAATGGGGAACTATCAGGGGCATGAAGGAATAAGTAACACAAGCCAAAAGGGGAACTAGAAGTGTTCAGGAGGTTTAGAATTAGAAATATTAAGCAAAAAGGAGGGTTTGATAACAGATGGGTCTTTCTGGAATGGAGCCCTATGAGATACAAACCAGAATGAGCATGTGGAAAGCAAAGAGATGCTTCAGCTTCCAGTTCTGTTGCAGGGCATATGCAGGGCTTTGCACCAATTCATAAACTTGTTCACTGTGACATTTGCTTATGGGAACTCTAATTTTCTCCTTACTCTTATCTTATTTTCAGACATCTGTCTGCTGTATACTATTTCTTTTGCTTCTTAACCACCCTTTTCTTAGGAGTGTTAATTGCAAGGTTCAATCCGTCAACAAGTGTATTTTTCTGTAATCACTGCTGACTATATGACATGTGTTTATCCTCATTCAACCAGGTGTATCCAAATCTTACTGTCATATGATGGTGGTAAACCACAAGGGCTGAACCAGTGAAATGTGATTTTTTTGCTGAATAGGGTAAGTATTTTGGTGACAGTCAAGACAGATAAGGCTTTCTTAGCCTTAGCCTTCACTGCTTCAGTCTCCCAGGCCTCTGTGCTTGAAGACAAAGTTCAAGGAGTTCTCATGGTTCTAGAAGTGTCATTAAATCCCACTGATTTGTGTAGCTTTAGAACTAAGCTACGATTAAAGCTGCCTAAAAATCTTCCCCTGTGCAGTTCCAGCAAAGGAGATTAAACTCTGTGTTGTATTGTACTGGTTCTGCAATGGGTACCATAGCAATGTAAATTCACTAAAGCTGCTCTCCATAAACCATATACTCTATAGGAACCATGAAATATCAATGTGACATTTATTAGGAAAAAAAAAGTGTTTTTAAAGCTTCTGAGCTGTCACAGATATATAATTTTCTATCTTATTGTATTGTAAAATATTCACTTTTAATACTTGCTTATTCCCAAGGCTCACAGATTACAAGGGAAATTTTACACAGCCACACTGATATTAGTAACAAACATGACTCTCATTAATATTTTTTCTCCAGTTAATTATATACTGAAATAGTATGAAATTGTAAAAGCTTGAGACAAGGTCAATCTAATTTCTTAGTGATGTAGAAAATACTCATTTCTCATAAAGTTTTCTGGGTTTGAGATCTCAGAGTTTGATCATTTAGCTAATTATGCCATTAATTTACATGCAACAGTTCCTCGTCAAGGCCTGTCTGATGTTAGATTTTTTCATTGATACTTCATGTATTACATTTAATCCTACTGAAGAACTACTTAAAGTCAGTATCAAATTTTGGTAATGTAATAGGGAATAAGATCCTTTTTTTTATTAACTAATTTCCACATTAAATGCTTCCTTTTCCTTCCATGTCCACAGATACTACAATAGGTTATTTATAATGTTAAGTACCACTGAAAGCACTCAGCTGTAATCTTTTCTTGCATGCCTACTAGGAGGATTTGAAGAACTCTCTTATTCCTGTTGTGTTCATAAAAGAGATTTTTGAGATAGGAAATAAATAACATCTTTACTACTGTTACAGTGTTAAAATGTGAAATTTAGGTTGGGATATCATGTTAAGACACTGGTGGAAACCTTCTCTGTAACAGTTGCCAGTGCATATTCTTAATTTTTTCATTAAGTATAGGAGGATGAGGGGGAAAAGGAAAGAAAATAGGTTAAGTGTGTGTAATTAAGAAAAAAAAAACACCTTTTTTTCTGTATTCAAAATACATTTTTAATAAAATATTCATTATTCACTTTCCATTTGGCAGGATGAAAATTCTTTTGTCTGGCAGTTTTCATTTCATATTGACCTTTTTTTTTTTTGAATGAAGACAGAGCCAATCTCACTAATGTTGAAATTCCTTCTAAAAGAAAGCAGGAGGATCTTCAATAAAATGCTAGATAGAACAGTAGAAGAGACAGAAAACGGATTTTTTTTTTTTTTTATTTGAACCTTACTGATGGATGTTACTGACACAGCATAAGGTCTTAGCAGCCAGTCTGAGGTCTGAAAAACTTCTTCCAGTGTCAATCTATTTAAGTCATTGCTTTGTGTTTGCTTTTCTAGTTATACATTCCCATCGGTAACACAAGAAATAGAATTGACTTGGTAGTCTGAGCCAGGCTATTAGGCAGAAATCATGAAGAAAAAGACTAGGAAAGGAGAAGAATAAGCTCAGAGGAAAATGATGTATTGGGGAAGGGAAACAGCAGAACACTGAGCATTATATCTTAAATAAAATTTGGCTATGTTTCGACAAAACTATTTTCCACCCTCTAAAAAACATGTTCTATAATAAGACCTAGAAGAGCATGTAGAGAGCTAATTCTTTTTTAAGTAGCCTTTTAAAGATTAAACATGTAGTTTCATTGTTATTCAGAGAACACACTCCAGATCCCAAAACTCACTAGAAAAAAAGTTCAATCCTTATTACAGGGCAGTTCACACATCTGCTGCCTCAGTCCCATGGGCAGTGGTGGTGCCCCCTACCAAAGCAGCCCATAAATGTCAGGAGTGGAGACAGACAGGTCTGTCAGATCAGACTTTTGATGAGCTGTGAGGGAACCTGAAGCTCCTGGTTCCTTCCTAGTCAACCAGGTAGGAAGCCAAACAGGATAAACTTAGCTCTTCCTTCAGTCTGTTGGACAGGCTGCTTGAAGAGAAGAGCGAGTGAGATGAAGAAATCTGGGTAAGCTCTGATGCATATGTTAGATGTGAGCACACTTGGAAAATGATCAAAATTAAAATATGTTTTTTTTGCTTTTGGAGGTAACAACAACAATAAAAAAGGGTAGATATTTCAATGTTAATCTCAATAGGGACAATGGTTTACCTTTCTTAAAGATGCTTTAAATTACAGGTTATATTACGAAACTGTTTGCCTAAGAGAAAGTTTATTGCCAGGTTTGACTGTTCTCTCTGTTACAACACCCATGTATCTGCAGCACAGCCTGGCATGGGGCACTCCAGGAGGTTCTCATACAGTGGCTACTCCTGATAACTTATGGACTTCTCAAACCCTAAGAAAGCTCAATAAAACAGACCTAACCTGTTCAAAACCATTAACTCAAACACAATATCTTCTCCAAGGCTCCCAATATAGAATCTAACTTTATTTAGACAGAGTCATCGAGTCTTAATTTTCTGCAAAAGAATTTCATGGTAAAGTAACTATGATCAGACAAATACCATCTCATATAACCTCTGTGGTCATGAAAGACGTGAAATTCAGCAAAACTAAAGTGAGCCACAGGAAGATAAAGTGAACAATATGGTGTCAATGGCCCATAACCACTATATATCACCAAAATGTAACATTTATTCTACTGCATTAATGGCAGGGGGAAAGCTATGGAAAGGGGATCTTCAACTCTAGGTAGCAGCTGGCTGATCTCTTCAGTCTTTCAGGAGTGCATAAAATCCTGGGTAGCTATAGCAATCTCAAAACTGCCTAGGTCATGATTAAGGAGTGGGAGTATAAATGTCCTGAGCACTTCCAGCAGAAGGAAATATCAGCAGAATGAAATGTAAAATCCACATTAACATTAATGGATATAGTAAAAAATGTAAAAAAATTGCTTTTGAAACTAAAATATAGAGTTTGATGTTACAAATAACTCAAGGTCTAAAAGTTTTATGAGAATGGACGCTATGAAAGGCCACCACTTATTTTCAGTCTGTACACTTAATTTATTTCCTACTTTGCAATATCCTCCCTGTTAATGGAAATGCTATGTCATAAGGAGTACAACCAGCTTGTTGAAGCTCCCAGAATGAATATTCTTCTGTTCAGCAGGGATTTTCTCTGATCTACACAATCTTTGAGAGGTAAGAAGGGGTAATCCTGTAATGATGTTGATCTCATCACCCTTAGATGCATCCTGTCTGGTCCTACAGACTTGTTCTTATGTTCAGTTTAAGTAACTAATCCCTAACTCAATCGTCCTCTATAATGAGTAGTGTCTTTGTCCCCTGAACTTTGCTAGTAGTCATAAAGGTCTGGGAGATGAGGGAAAACAGAAGCAAAATGCAAAATGCCTCTTGATGTTTTCTGTCCTTTGCCACTACCTTACTCAATCCACTCAGAAATAAGTATCATAAGCATTTTCCTTGATTATTTTGCTGCTGCAATGTTGGACTTGCATTCGTGCCTTTGTAGAGTTTTCACAAAGATTCTGTAAAGTTACCATGCCTCTTCATCTTTGCTTCCTTGTCTGGTCTCCTCCCTGCTCAGCAACTCCACAGTTGGTCACAGTCACCCTCAGTTTCTATCAAAGGAGTGAGCACTGGGCATAATCTATAGATCATAAAATGCATAGAGTTGTCCTGCCACCATAGTTCAGTCTGGCCTGAAGGTGCTGGTGCATCAGAGGTGCTCGCATCAGGCAGGGCACAATGTCTTGCCACATGTTGTCACCACTGTTGTACTGAGCCTGGCAGACTTAGTCTCCGCAGTGATTCCGGACCCCTTTGGCACAAGTCGCCACATTAACTACCTGGTTTCTTGCTGTATGTTCTCACCATTGATGCTCTCCTAGGTATCATTTAACCAAGGAGCCAAACATGAGAATGCTCTGCTCCCTGTGAGACTTCCTGCTCACCAGGTCACGCTGTCTTGGTTCTAGTTTGCTGTCCCTCACTCTTGAACACGAGGTTAATCTCATGCACTTTCCTTCCATACTGTATTCCCCACAGGCAACCAGAAGCCTGACAGTAAATTGCTTCTTTTTAATGCTAGGCACCAGAGCCTAAATTGTTGTATTGGTGATATAAGATAATAAATTTCCAAATCACGGGCTACAATACTATCGCATTCACACTCACTTGAGTACTTATTCTGTGAATAGTTCATGTTACTACCACTTATTTCACTCTCAAAATCTAACTTAAATCACAGTCGATGGAGAATGCATTACTTACTTTTTGAAGTTGGAAGAAGTTCCAACAAAACTGACGTTTTCTTAACATTGAATCATTACTGTTTAATATTTCCAGGTCTCTTTCAGGAAATACAACCACTTATCCATATGAAAGCAATTTCAGGTGTGACCCAAATTCCACTGAAGCTGACAAGTTTTACTTACTTTTTCTTACTAAGTCTAAAATGCGGAACTTTGTGAGCAACATAAAGCTTTTTCACTAAAGAGAGAAAAGGTCCCAAACATTTTCCCTGTTTATATGCAGATACAATGTCTCTATAAGTCTACCCTGCACTTTAATTTACACAAAATATCCACCTCCAGTTTCATTAGACAGTTCAGTCATTGAGAAAACCTCAGAATCAACATAAATAATTTAGTTTTGAAACAATAAAATGATTTTTTTCCAAAAGAAAATAGTATATATTGCATAACAATAATTAAAAACTAGAAGAAAGAGATGTCTTCAAACTATGGTGTGAATTTCTATTTTTTAGTTTGTATTGTTTAAAAATTGTCAAGTTGCTAATTACCAAATGTTAAGGAAGTAATAGAAACAAAAATATAAGAAAGTAGGAATTCCCTGAAAATTATCCTTCCATAACCAGAACAAAAGCAATTCATTTTTGCAGAAAAAATTGTAGGACTGGGACCACTGCTGTGCAAGTAATATTTTGCTTTATTGACAGAATTAATAAATTGTGCAGTTTTAGAATTCAAAGCTGGTTATAAGTATCTTTTTTCTTCTTGTCCAAACTGCTTTTCCCTCTAGGAATCCTCCTCTGTAAAACAAATCAAATCAAAACAACAACAACAACAGCAACAACAACTAAAAGAAAATGCAATGAACAAAATCCAACAGCATTTAGGAAAAAATAAACTTTACTCTTCTTTTTGTTTAACACTACAATGGAATTTTATAAATTTAAAAGAACTTCCTTCAAATCAACATGTTTCATATGGGAATTGTAGGAATAGATTACCTTGGCTTTTTCCAGTGCTTTTTTGGTAATTTTTCTTTTTCAAAGCTATCCCACCTTTTTGTATGAATTCATGAAGCATTTTATTAAATTACAAAATTGCATTACTGGAAAAAATATTTTATTGAAAATTGACTCAACTTTCCTACGGTGACATACAAGTTATAGCACCAATAGTCATTAAAAGACTCATCCTCCCAAGGAATCAGTGATTAAATCTGAATACTTGAATTTTAACTGTAATGTGTTCATGGCAACTTGAGACAGTGGTCATTGGTAACTTTTTAAAGTCGTTTTGGATTGAAATGCGTTGCATAATGCCGGAGTTAAGAGACTCTTAAGAATTTATACGGACCTAAACCATCCCAAAGGAGTGAATATGTAGAGCCTGACATACAAAGAAAGCAATTAGGAACAAAGAGCCAGTTGGAAACAGATCTGGGCTGATCCTCTTCATACAGTGGTTGTGGTCACACAGTGTGGGTGGTAAAACACTGAGAGCTGGTAGATGCTCCATCCCTGCAAACATTCAAGATCAAGCTGGATGAGGCTCTGAGCAACCTGGTCTAGATGAAGATGTCCTTGCTTGTGGCTGGGAGTTGGACTAGATGGTACCTAAAGCTCCCTTCCGACCCAAACAGTTCTGATTCTATTTATAAGCAGTGTAGAAGACAGGAGAGACCTCTCAGTGTAGAAGAGAGACCATGAGAGATGCATGGGTTCTTTCCTTCTTGTTAGTTCCTCACATGGGGGTTCCCTGGTGGTCTAGTGGTTAGGATGCGGCGCTCTCACCACCGTGGCCCAGGTTCGATTCCCGGCCAGGGAAGTCCTCCGGGCAGATGGAGCTCGTCAGCCCTACAAGGCCATCCATCTAAGAGAAGGTCACTAAACAAACCTACATCCTGAGGACCTCGCTGCCACTGTCCGAGCTTGCTCAGCCCCGGCAGATGAACCTTAGGATTAAAGGGTGGGCTCAGTTCAGCGCACACTGTGTCTCACCTAAAAAATCCACTGCGCAGGCTCGAAGGGTTAATGACCTTTCCCAAATCTTCGCTCGCGAAGACTGGCCATACTAGAAGAGAGGAGAGGGCATGCATGCATCTGTGCCTGCATCTGTTTAGTCTGGATCCTGTGATTTTATTTAGGTTTTATGCACAATAAATAATCCAAGATGGGTTACTGCCACTGATAATGCAAATAAAATCTGTGATCCAATATTCCAGTTAAAAATAGTTACAAAATTAGTATAACCTGAAAAGCCATTTTTATTTCTGATTATGCTTCTTTACAAATGCAAAGGCATAGATGTTTTTAGAGGCATACATATCCACATAAGTTATATATATATATAAAACACATATTTACATAACTACATAATATATATATAACTAAAAATGCTTTTCATAAATAACTTTTCTGACCAGTCTTAAATATCATACAAATGAACTTGCTTGTTTGTTTGTCTTGGAGTTTAGTGTTTATTTGCTTTGTTTCCCTTGCAACTTGCAAAATCAATTATTCAGAAAATATCTGAGGGAGGTATTCAGCTGATTTTAATGGCCAGGTGACTTAAACGTGTGTTTTTCACAATTGTAAAGGCCTAGTTGTAGCATTAAAAATACCAACCTACCTTGTATTTCAACATCTCTATGCCAGGGGGCATGGTGGTCTGTGCATCTGGATAACACTAAGAGTCAGTTGTGTTTAGGCTGCCTGCTATAAATTTGGTGCTGTAACTGTGGTGAGAGGTTCTGGCTGCCTTTTAGGCAGATCAACCTGAGTGTCCTTTACACTTGGTGGAAAAAACTATGTTTAAATTGGGCAGTCTGTTGATGATGAGGCATATCTAGGGTAGTAAGTAGTGGTTGGCCTGCTCTTGGTCCTGAGATCAACCAGCATAATCTGGCCCCGTCAGTGTTTTTTGTGCTCCTAAACTCCAAACCAGGATTTTCACAATCATGCTGTATAGTGGGAACTTTGTCTGCCCCATTCTAGACCCTGAACACTGCCTGGGAGTAGTCTGGAAAGAAAGTGCTAGTGGATATAGGCTGAAACCATGCCAAGTACACTTCTGATTGTCAGTGTAGATGATAGTGTGCTGGAGCTCAGGAACATTCCCAGGCATGGTTCAATTTATACACATAGCCACGTTTGATAAGTTAGATGTCATGACTCCTCTTCAACGACTTTAAATGTCAGACAACATTAAATAGTAGGTAATCTAAATTGCCCATAATTCTTTGGCTTTAAGAACCACCATCGTTAAAATGTCTAGGTAGCCACTATAATAGATGGCATAAGTATATCCTTATGTGACTTCCCAGTGAGTGCCTGGGAAGTACTACTTTCCACAGTGTACTCTGAGCACTCAGCGAATCACCGAAGGGGGTGAGGTGGGCCAGTTACTCACCTGCCTAAGAAAACTCATCAGGGAAAGATTCACTCTTCTTGTTAAACAAGGAGCAGATAGCGTTGATCAACACCTGTGATTCTCAGGATATCTGTCCACTGCTCTCACAGAGCCCTGAGTAGCTGTTTTCTCATATAATGCCTTGGAGAGGTGACAATCTCATACTCTCCAACATTATGAATGCAGGAGGAGAGCTACTTCTGGGCAGCTCAGGGTGACTCTCATTTTCATATGGAAACCTAACTAAATTCACTATGAAGTGTGGTTTCTCCAGTTAAAAAGTAATTACTACAGCTAAGAATGTGAACAGTACACCTTTATTCCAACTATTCATGCCACTGTTCTATGCAGAGGCAAGAGTGTTGCAGTCTTGTTTGAGTCCAATCTTCCATCATTTTTAATCCTTCTTGCTGGGTAGTAGAGGATACCTTAAGCAGTCTCTTAATGCTCAGCCCATTGATTGCATGAGTAATGATTTAACAAACAGGTAGTATGTTTTTCCTGTTCTTTCAGAGATAGAAAAGGAAAAACCCCCAAACACCACCACGCTGGATTTTTAAAACAACACAGCAGTGAAAAATATTGTCAGTAATTTAATTATCTTCGAAGCTGACAGCTTTAGCTGTATTTAAAAATTACCAACTGAGGGCTTTACATTAAGCCTGCCAAAAAGGGAACAGTAACTAGCAGATGTGCTTTACTTTTCTTGGGCTCATCACCAGTGAGGTGCAGCTGCTGCTTTGACTTTGTCTTTTGTGGCTTGCTTTGAAATGTTGTCCTTTTTTATCACTATACACTAGTTTTATTACCTTGTCTTTCTCTAAAACCCTAACACTTTTTTTGACAACATCATGCTGATGAGTTGCAAGAAGGATACTCTGTGGATTTTGTGGTATGTTAAAATTGCACTAGTGGTGCAGAGAACAGGCTTAGGCAATATAGATGTGTCTACAGGATGCAGCAGAGTGATGCTCATTTTTAATTAATGGGACACTTCTCAAAGAAAAGATGACAATTGTTTTATAACCAAGGTAGGAATATCAGCTGGAACACACTGAGTGTGTTTATTCACATTGGAAGAGAAATTAGAGTATTGTATTTGTTTTATGTAAACTGCGTTCAGAAGTATAAAAAGATGGCAGCACTGGGAAAGTGATTTCGCTGGCAAGATTAGTAAAGTGAACATTCCTCAGCTTGACATTATTCATATTTGAATAGTAGATTAGACAGAGAATTTTCACTGTTCTACCTCTTAGCACATCTAGTAATTACAACAGCATAAAATAGAGAAGTGAATTTTTTTTCCCGGAACACACAGGAGTGTGAAAACATGCTGGAGGACAACTACTTAAGGAATAAATAAGCTACTGGAGAACTTTTGTAAAAGACTCAAAAGTTCTTTTTTTTTTTCAGTCAGTGGAATTTTTCTTAAATGCTGTCAAAGATCCATATAAAGAACAGCTTCAGACAAAACTAGGTATTTTTATCTGGAAAGGAGAACATTTTGCGGGTAATGAAAGCAGTAATTACAATTAGCTGAGATGCTGACATCCAATGGAGTAGAATTGTTATTTCATTTTACATCCTTAGCAAAAATGTACTTACTTGATTCTCAGCCAGAAAATGCTAATCTCATGCTGAGAACTAACTGTGAGATTGAACATCGGTCACAGCTTTGAGTTAGAGAGTGGGTGGTAGGAATGAACAAGGGGAGTCCAAGGGAGGTAGGAGCAGGGAGGAAGGAGAAAAAAGTTGATACAGATGCTCAGAGCTGTGAGCATATTCCTCCTTTCCTCTTCCATACACACTGTCTGACCCTATCTGTGGTGTAAGAGCAGTGCCAATCCTCTATTTTCCAGCCTTTCTTTCCACATTGGAATTTCCTAGTAGGAGCTGATCCTGAGTAGCAGACTAGGGCAGGGAAAGAGGTGAGGGAAAAGCAGAATTAGAAAACTGGGATGACAGCAGACAATCCATTACCTCACCTCTTTTGCTACTCACTGTACAGTCATTTAGATACAGCTCAGCACTGTGTGTTTTTGTTACAATGGCATCTTCCACTCACTCTTAGTTACCATTTGCTTGTATTCAACTTGCCATACAGTTCTGCACACACAGATGACTTATAACCCCAGACTTTGTAAGACCTCAGGGTTGTCAGCCTCTGGTAAGCCAGAGGGGAGCACCAAGGGAACCCTTCTATACCCTATGCCCAAACAAGAGAGAAATGTAATGCCTGCCTTGAGGGACTATACTATTTAATTTGTTTGTTGGTAAGGCTGGGTTCTGAATCATAGAAGCATAGAACCATAGAATAACAGTTTGTGTTGGAAGGGACCTTAAAGAGTGCTTAGTTCCAACCTCCCTGCCATGGACAAAGGCATCTACCACCAAAGCACATTGCTCAGAGCCCTGTGCAACTTGGCCTTGAACGCTTTCATGAATGGGGAATTACAGCTTCTCTGGGCAACCTGTTACAGTGCCTCACCACCCTTGCAGTAAAGAATTTCTTCCTAAAATCTAATGTAAATCTCCCCTCTTTCAGTTTAAAGCCATTACCCCTTTTTCTATCATTCCACGCCCTTTTAAAATGTTCCTCTCCAGTTTTCTTCCAGGCCCTCTTTAGGTACTGGAAGGTGCTCTAAGGTCACGCCAGAGCTTTCTCTTCTCCAGGTTAAACAACCCCAACCACCTCAGCCTGTTTTCACAGGAGAGGTGCTCTAGCCTGTTGAGCATCTCCATGTCCCTCCTCTGAAATCACTTCAGTGGGTCCATGTCCTTCTTATGTTGGGGGCTCCAGAGCTGGACATGTACTATGGGTGGGGTCTCACAAGAGCAGAGTAGAATACTGTGATAGTGCATTTGGCGTTGACCCAAGAAATAGCCTATGAAAGATGAAAAAGACAAATTAGATCACTGTCCTCAGTGTTACTTCCTCTGACCTGACCGCTTCTGTCCTTACTCCAGTCCACATGACAAAACCTAAATAACACATCTTTCCACTTCTGCCTCTCCAAGTTTAGTCAGAAGTCTTCATAGGTTTGAGAAGTTAACCATGAAATTTAAATTCTCTTTTGTTTTATCAAATAATTGGTCTTCATTACAGACCATTACCTCTTATGAAGACTTAACATAATTATCATGGCAATGATAGGTAACTGCAAATTTTAAAGCCAGTTTCTGCAAATTCATGCTCATAAAGTTTTTCAGTGTCAATATTCACCTCATTAAGAAACACAGCATGAATATGAGATCTGAATACTGCTGCGTTCAATTTTTAAAGTTTGAAATCTAGTAGAAAACAGTCTTAAATACAATGCAGAAGATGCCTTGTTAGAAGACAGAAGAATTATCTCTAGAACCATGTCACTGAACTTTGAGACTCTTTGGGAGAAGATCAGAAAATGCAGCCATGGGAGGGGTGGGGTAATGGAGGGTGCAATGCCTAAATCTTGCTGCTTTTAGGCAAAGAAACCTCCTCAGGCTCTTTCTTTAGCTGTACCTTTTAATGTGTGAGCCTGCTGGTAGGATTTCACATTCTGACCCACATTCTTATAGGTGTTCAACCTAGGACTACTTGGAACCAATTTTAGTTTACCTCATACTGCTTTCTTCAATAGCTCCTAATGACTACCTACCCATAACTTATTACAGTAACTACTGTGAATTCCTGTTTCAGTTCTCCATTTATCAGGCAGAAAATGCTGGCACTTGTCAATGTTCGTTCCTGGAGTACAGGAGTATAGATAAGTTTCCAGCACTGCAATATCGAGTGTTAGTACACTGACAGTGCTCTTTAGATCACCAAAATTTGAATTTGTCTTATAACTTTATTGCATTAAAGTTTTATTCTATTGTGGATATAATTGATTGTGAAAATCAATCTTTTTCTGTCCTGTTTCATTATGGCAACACTGCTTGGAATAGGGAAGTGTACAAAAGCATCTACCATATATAGCTATACATTTCTTATCTCATATTAAATACTACACCATTAACTAGCTAGTCTAAGTGAATTACTGTCAAAATAATTTAGTGGACCTATTTGGTCACATTTTCTACCTGTTGAAATACCACAAGCAGATTTTGCCATAAATAATTTGTGAATAGAATTGGATACGTAATAAATGTATATACCTAGAAAATGTGTGAGTTCATCATGATTTATTTGTTATGGCCACTCAGTACTTAATCTTTGATTTTTGACACTTAAGGTAGGGTGATTTTGACTCTACCTTGATATTTCACATAATGACTAGGTGAGCTTAAGATTTACAGCTTAATCCCTCAAAACAATACATGAAAATTGTCATACTCAAAAGAATATAATTAAGGGGAGAATAAGGTAAAGGGATGCCAGAAGTGGCAAACATTGAAACCTTTCTCTGAAAAGAAAAACCAACTCTGATTTTGCTTTTCTCTTTTTTTTTTCCCCAATAAACAGTGCAAGATTAATACTAAGTGCAAACGTTTTCACTTGCTTGTCACTCTCAGAGATTTTTCTCCCTGGAGGGACTATAGTAAAATCCATGACCATTTTATTTTTGCATAGGTGTATGCAGTAGAACAGGAAAATGGTTAAGCAGAAAATTATTTGGCTTCTTTTATTGCTTCTGTGTGGGACCTTGATCAGTGCATTTCCATTGAACATATCATTCTTTTAAGAACACCACCTTTTTTAAGCTTACACAATTCATTCCTCAGAAGTATGTGTCTCAAGAATGTGAATGGCAGACAGAGAAAGGAAAGGACTCAAACCTATCTCAACTACTTGCTTTAAAATCCAGTTGTCTGATTTAGCAAAACAGCTCCCCAAAAGAGGTGTATTTATGGGTAGCAAGAGATTTAAATGCAGTGCAAATAAGCCAATCACATCTATGCTAGTTTCTGTAATATTTACCTTTTACAATATCAGCCTTTGCTTTGCACCTTGTCCTGTTTCCTCATGTTTCTTCATACCTTTCCTAGCATCCCTCACCACCTGAGGCTCCAGTGAGACATAGGAACTCTTCAGAATCTTTCTCCAATCCGTGGCCCATCTAGTCACCCACACCACCAGATGAACGAAACTCCTGGAGTGGATGTCCTGCCTCTGTTGCTCTGACTGCTGGTGTCTCTGAGCAGAGAATCACTGCCGGATGCCATTCACCCACTAGCCTGGTCCTAGAGATAAAAACACAGGAATCAAGGCAATTTCTCCCTGCCATAGACATGATCCTGGACCTTCCAGTGTTACCATTAACTTACTCTTGTCTCAATTGCCTTCACCCATTTAACCCTTAACTATTTTAATCACAAATCCAAAACACAGCACAGTACAAGCTACTATGACGACAACGAACTCTGTTGCAGATGAAAGCAGTACACACATACTCTTTTCTACTCCTCTCCGTTTCTCCTGAAGACTTATATAAAGGAATTCAGATATAAACTCATATGAATAGGGCCTGAGAAGGATCTGTACCATTTTTTCTTAACTAGTCTTTACTATGCACTTGATATAAATTAACCTGGAGGTAATTTATTCAATGTAAAAATTTATTCAATGTAAAGCTCCTGAACCTGAATGAAGAAGAAAAAGAAAAAAAAACAACAAAACAAACAAAAAACCAAGGCAAGCATGAGGTGCATCTAGAAGGAACACCTTATAAACCATGAAGCAGAATTTTTTCGAAGTAGCACAACTGCAATGTGGCATATACTACAGATGGATAACATCACAACAGCAGTACACTTTTATAACTGGCAAACAGGTGTCTGGGTTTATCTACCAATCTAGCTACTATAAACTAGATTTCTATTTATTATTGGAATACTTGGTGTGTATGATGATGTCTCAAGGAAGCAGGGGAGCCAAATCTCTGTAAAACATTTGCAGATTTAAGGTATTCCTGCCAATACTGTTTCATCTTCTAGAAATTTTCAAAAGGGTTATTTTCATATCTTAATGGTATACAGTATCCACTCATTCCTCACAGTAATACCCTAAACATGTCATCTGCACCCCTGAGATATGAACAGGATTTCCCCATTTGCATGTGTAATCTGTGTATTGTGTATTGTGCATGTGTGAAAGAAAACATACTCTTTTTTTTTGCAAAGATAATATGGAGTTAATTTTTGTTTGCATACAAACCACATTCAGTACTCACATAGATAATCCTGCTCTCCAGGTTTAGACACATAAACAGCTGGTTTCTGTGCCAGGACGACTAACTGCTGAGGCTTTACGCATATCTTGAGAAACCCTACTAGTCCCTGTTGGGACTTGAACATGATGGAGATAAAAAAGCTCAGGACACCCGCCACTGTTAATGTAAACACTTTAAAATGTTATTCATAGAAATGAGGGCTCCATGTAGAGTAAAAAGATGTGCAGGAGTAAGCATGGTTGTGTCAACTGGCCAGCAGTAGTCTGAAATGAATAATTGTTAACACAGAAGCCTGCTATGGCTTTTTCTCGGGCCAAAGATCACTCTCACAAGCAAGGCCTAATTTAGGTTAGCATTGACCAGGCATGGCTCCAGTAGAACATACAGAGAAACTACTCTGAGTAGGGAGAAAAGAGAATTCAATAGTTTACGTACAGCTTGTGGCCAGAAAACCGGCTGAGTGTACAGATGGAGCCAAAAGTCTCAGACATCTAAGCTCATTTGAGTGTTGGATTGGGTACCTGAATGGACAACGGAGTGCCTCGGCTCTCCTGTAGCTCTGATCATAAGCGTAAAATTAGGGAGAAAAAATGCTGATAACTACTAACCATGGACATGTAATCATATGGAAAAAGATGAAAACAGATACACATTAGATATGATGTAAGGATCTTTAGAACCGCTGGAGCAAATCATTAATAGAAATGGTAGGCTTTTCACTTCCTAGGGTCTCCAGATTAAGACATTATGAAAAATTTATATTAGTCAAAAACAAAATATAGGGCTGAGAACAAAAAATAACTGTTTAAAAATGAAGAACTTGTGGTGCACAGGGTCTAAGACTACAGGTATGAGCAGTGCTTTGACTAAACCTTACAAATACAGCAGTGAAAAAAGCCACCATTATTATTCTTAATTTACCCATGGGAAAAACAAGATGTGTTAAAGTTGTGTTTCTGACATGACACAGGTCAATAGCAGAGTTTAAAGTAATGTGAAGGGGTCTCTGAAGTCTAGTAGTAGGTGCCCTGTTCCAAAATTCATTGCCTGTCCTACTTGAAAGGAGTTTCAGGGCATAAGCAACTTATGAGTTAAAGGTATTTTGATTTATTCCAATAAAAAAGGGATTTTTTTTTTCCCCACACGCATCCTGAAGATTATAGACTGTGCTATTCCCTTTAGCAGTGCACAGGTTCATGAATGATTAATGATGGTTTAGGTCAAAAATCATTGAGTAGTGGTATATTGCAAGTTTTACAGTGTGATCTGCTGCCAGAAAATGTATCTTTTGGTGTTTTATTTGTTGAATATACTGTTCTGTGAACTGGATAATCCTTCCAATTTTACCCCCTTCTAGAAATTACCACTTAGGTGGGAGTCAGAACAAAATTTCACTGCATAAAATGGGTATTGTTATTAAGCATCTTGTTCCCTCTTTGTATGCTTGGTAGGTGAAGACTGGGGGGAAAGGATTTAGCTCTCATTTTCTGGCATTTTTCTTCTAGTAGTAAGGTATAATTTGCATAGTTTATCACTGCAGCTTTTTCAGCTGCTTTATTAATGTCCTTTTTAAGGCAGCTAGCAATAGTCATCTAAATAGCTTTGTTTGGAAACCCTTTCCGTGACTGAGTTTTAACAACTGAAAGAAAAGGATGACTCACCACAAGCTTCAGGATGAGAGTGATCCTGCAGAGATGACTAGAAGAATACAGGGGCTAAGAAAAATTGTTGGGTTGGTTGGTTTGTTTTTTTTTGATATTATAAACCCTGTCTGTGAGTGTAAGAAGATAATAAATCATGGAATCAAAGGAAGAATAGCAGGTTGGAAGTGGCCTCAAGGATCATCTGGTCCAACCTTTCCTGGCAAAAGCACTGTCTAGACAAGATGGCCCAGCACCTTATCTAGCTGAATATTTGAAGTGTCCTGTGTTGGGAAATATGCCACTTCCTTTTGGAGATTATTCCAATGGCTGGTTGTTTGCATTGTGAAAAATGTTCTTATTGTGTTCAATCGGATTCTTATCCCTAATCTTTTCCATGTGACTCCTTGCAAAAAGGGAGTCTCCATCTTCTTTGTAGCCACTGGAACATGGTGATAAGATCTCCCCCAGTCTGCTTTTCTCAAGGCTGAACAAACCCAGTTCTCTCAGCCTTTCCCCATGTGGCCAGCTTCCCAGTCCTCTGAGCATCTCTGTGACCCTTCTCTGGACCCTCTCCAGCTGATCCATATCTTTTTTTATAAGGGGGACAAAAACTGAACACAGTGTTCCAGGTGTGGCCTAACAAGCGCTGACTAGAGTGCGATAAAGACTTCTTTTATCTATGCTGGTAATTCTCCTGTTGACCAGCATCCTGTTAGTTTTCCTTTTCACAGCAGCACAAATGTTCACTTCTATTGAGTTTCTTGTCCATTAGGACCCCCACATCCATTTCCACAGAGCTTCTCTCCAGCCAGGTAGATCCCAGCTTGTGCTGAAATTCTGGATTATGTTCTTCTAGGCACAGGACCTTACATTTGTTTTGCTGATCTTTGTAAGGTTCTTGTTTGTCCCCTCTTCCAGCCTATCTAGATCTTTCTGCCCTCCCTTTCTCAGTGTCCACTTCTCCACTCAGTTTAGTATCACCAGCAAACACAGAGTACACTTGATCCCACCATACAGATCGCTTATGAAGACACTAAACAGTGCTTGATCCAATATCAATCCCTGGGGACCCCACTTGTGATAGGTTGCTGGTCTGAGAAGGAGATACTTGCCACTTGTCATCCAGTTCCCCACGCACTGCATAGACCACTTGTCAAGACTGTAATGTACCAGTTTCTCTAGGAGGAGCCTGTGGGAAACTGTCTGAAAAGCCTTGGAGAAAAACAGGTAGACAACGTCCACTGCTCACCCCACTTCAACTGAGCAGGTTACTTTGCTGTAGAAGGTGATGACATTTGTCATGCATGATTCGTCCTTGGTGAACCCTTCTGGCTTTTCCCAGTCACGTGCTTCATTTGAATTGGGATAGCCCCCAGCAGGATTTGTTCCATAACTTTTCCAGGGACTGAAGCAAGATGATGGGGCCTATAGTTTCCCAGATCCTTTTTTAAGCTCTTCTTGTAGATGGAGGTGACATTCATATAATCAGAATGGTTTGGGTTGGAAGGGACCTTAAAGATCATCCAGTTCCATCCTCTCTGCCATGGGCAGGGGCACCTTCCACTAAACTGAATTTCTCAGGGCCCCATCCAACCTGGTCCTGAACATTGCCAGGAGTGGAGCATCCACAACTTCTCTGAGCAACCTTTGCTAGTGCCTCATCACTCTCACTGTATAGAATATTTTTTGCTAATATCCAATCTAAACCTGCCCCTTTTCAGTTTGAAGTCATTACCCCTCGTCCTGTCACTAAACACCCTTGGAAAAAGTCCCTCTCCAAGTTCTCTTGTAGGCCTCCTTTATGTACTGGAAGGTGCTCTAAGGTCACCCTGAAGTCTTTTCTTCTCCAGGCTGAAAAATCCCAACCATCTTCATATGAGAGATGCTTAGTCTCACTGATCATCATTGAGATCTCCGTGATCCTCTGAACTTGCTCCAGAAGGTCCATGTTCTTATGCTGAGGCCTTCTCCCAGTCTTCTGGGATATCTTCCAATCTTCTTAGCTACTCAAATGTTATGGAGAGACGCTTGCAACGAAATCTGTAATCATTCACATACTGACTCTTCCTTCACTGATCGTGGGTCTATGTTTGCATCAACATGGACATTTCTTCCTAAGGCCTGAGGTCCAACAGTGCTGGGAAAGACAGAGATGAAGAAAGTGCAGAGAACTTCTGCTTTTAAGTGTTGCTGAATAATTTACCTCTCCTGTTTCTGCTTGTTTTTTATGTATCTGAAGAACCCTTTCTTGTAGTTTTTGGTAACTTTGACCAGTTTAAATCTGAGCTGAGCTCTTGTTTTTCTAATTGCATCTTTGCACATGCTGGCAATGCCCTCATGGATCTCCATGGGTATTCTTCCACTTTTCCATCTGTGTCTTGCTTCTCTTTTCGTTTTGAGCAGTCTCAATGCTTAGCAGCTCACAGTTAAGAAAAGGAGGTCTCTTGCTCCACCTATTTCTTTTTCCTTTAAAGGGGATGAAGTGTTTTCATGTTTCCAAGAGTGTTTTTTAAAAACTCCCAGCACTCACTAGCTGCTTTATCCTCTGTGAAAGCTTCCCATGGAATCCATTCCAATTGTGCTCCAAGTGAGATGAAGTTTGCTCTTCTAAAATGAAGTCCTAACAATAAGACAAACAATGTATCTCAATTTTCAGCAAAACAGGTGGTTTTATCTGTGTTTTTTAGAAGTGTTAGCTGTAGTCTACCACAGCTGTTCTTAATTTTAAGTGACAGTGACTAGAATAAGGACATGAGAACAATTCAGACGGGATGAAATGAAAGCATCTTCAAAGTAATGACTTTCTTTGATTAGATTAGACAAAATATATTGCACTGATTCTTGAACTATACTGCTCATGGGTGAACACTACATCTGCTTCAGGTCATGTAACTGTGTGTGCTGCTGTGCTTTCATTTTTGCAGATAGAAGAGTCAAGAGGGCAGAACGGGAGTTTAGGAATGTCAACACAGCAAAATCTGGTGTGAGAGGGATGTAAAAAATGTACTCACTGCAAATTAAAATGATAACATTGGCCAAGTTCAGGGGGTCATTAATGACTGAAGTACAGTAGAAGTTAATTATAATATTAAACTGAATTTTTACAAAATAAATGATTTATGAACTAGAGAAATAGATTAAATAATGTTTAAAGAAGGCACGTATGGTATATCTTGACAAGAAATTAATTACTGTTTTAAACTTACTACTTTTACTTTGTTCTTCATCTTCTTAGCCCCATTACAACCCAACTGAAAACTACCTGGGATTACAAAGAAAAACAAAACAAAACAAAACAACCCCCCTCCCCAAAAAAACACCAAACCTAAACCCCACTTAATAAATATGAAATAATTTTCTGGTGTTTCATAGCCAAAAATAGTACTAAATTACATCCTCCAAAAACAAACA
Source organism: Pipra filicauda (assembly GCF_003945595.2). Lineage (NCBI taxonomy): Eukaryota > Metazoa > Chordata > Aves > Passeriformes > Pipridae > Pipra > Pipra filicauda. The sequence continues at coordinate 3,015,882 of NW_024104292.1, forward strand.
CATGGCTGAAAATGAGTGATTGTCATGGGTATCTACTTTTTTTTTTTAATACTAAGTTGTGTTTTAGCTAGGGCATGAAGGCATGACAATGTCAAGAAACTGTTGAACTATGTTATCTTAAATCCTGCCTTAAATGAGGATGAGGAACCAAAATGCTCCTTACAATGTCATTGCATATTTTCCCACACTGTTCATATAGATAAATATATAATCTTTTCTTTTCTGGATGCTCTAAAGTTTTCCTTGATACTTGGCTACAGGTACAAAAGCATGAATAGAAATGCCCTGAATTGGAAAGGCAGAAATGGGCTTCAAAGGAAAGTCTAAACTCTTGTAGTCTTTACATAATCTTGAAAGTGGCTATAAAAACCAACAGAAGAGATGTGAGGCTGGTGACAGGTTATTTAAGAGCTTATCACATCATATCACATATTTAAATGAGAAGAGATGTTTGACCTGCAGGGAATTAAATTCTTATCCTTCAAAAAGAGTTCTTTTTGAGCCCAAGAGTTCTCTTAGTGCTAAGCTGTTGGAGAAACATTTTTGTAAGTGATGTATACTTGAAATTTATGCATTTAAGCACACGGGATATATGAAAGTCAGGACCTAATGAATCAAGTCCTTGAATTTATTATTTCTTTCCACTCATCATAAAGTGGAAACACATTCTTTGACACCCATTTTCTTTTAAGCATACCCATTTCCTCAGTGGAAATCTGGTTTAGGTGACCTGATCATGGATCTTGCAACTTTGTAGCTGAGCTGCAAATCGTATAGTGAAGAGCAAGACCTAGAAATGCTAGAACACAAGGAGTACTTTCCTAGGAAGTGTAAGCAATAAATTCAAACCTGCTTAGACTGAGGATACTCTGAATTACAGTTCTCAAATTCCTGGCAAATACTGTAAACAGTAGAATACTGTAGAATAGTAAGACTGCATTTTCTACATGTCATCTTCCTTCTATTGTATTCAACCTCACTCTACTAGGTGTTGACTCTAAGAAAAGCAACATACATGCTGGATACAAAGCCTAGGTGGAGGATGCCTGGTATTTCCTCCTGATTTCTTATACATTTAATGAAGAGTGGCAGAATTAAATTTATATTTCTCATTATTTTTTATTTAGCTTTTTCTTCTCTTTAAAATAAAATATTAAATTGACCTGCAAAATGTAAACTGATCTACTCTACCAGAAATTTTAAGAAAAGTTTGTATTTTATATAACTGGATTCATCTGTTCTCAGGACAGGGGTTTCTCTTGTTCGAATCTGCAGTACTGTGCCTTTTTTTTAATAGCCTGGGAGTGTCTGTGTGATTTCCTTGAGGAAATGAGTTAGATACAATGGCTAGGTTTCATCACACTTCATTTCTGATGTGCAGCCTGTAAACTTCCATGGCTGAACTAATCACCTTAAATCCACTTTATGATGAGTGGAAAGAAATAATAAATTCAAGGACTTGATTCATTAGGTCCACTTTGCATATCCACTTCAGAAAACAGTGGATTGTACCTAAAATTACCCATTTTTCTTCGTTGACTTCAAATCTTTAGTGGCCATCTGTCATAATCTGTACTGCATGTAGACATGAATATTTAAATAAATGAATTGTTTCCAACTTACCTTTGAAGTTATGCTGTACTTGGGTGAGTATCTAACATTGCATTTCTAAACAATGCATATTTTTCACTCTTTTTGCACTAAAATTTTAATGCACATAAATGTTAAATAAATTGGATGTTTACAGTTCAGCAAATGAAATACTTTGCCCATTTAACTATTTAAAGAAGGTCAGATTACTCTGTACTCTAACAGCATAGTCAGGGATGTGGGATCTGGCCTAGTCATTCAGTTTGGAATGGACATCAGAAGGTCATCTAATCCAACCTTCTGTTCAAACCACTTCAACACTGATTTCAGATCAAGATGGTCAGACATTTATTCAGTCAGGTCTTCAAGACCTCTGCAGACTCTTTGGATAATCTGTTCCACTGTTTGACTATCCTCATGGGGAAAAGCTTTCTTCTCATCTCCAGATGGAATCTCTCCTGAATCAGTTTATGATACATAGCTATGAATGCCATGGTTCTGTCTTCTTGATGACCCCCTGACAGATGTTGTGAAGCTGCTGTTAGGTGCCCTAAAAGCCAAGTCTTCTTCAGACTGAACAAGCCCCATTTCCTCAGGCCCTCTCATGGGGCTCCACAACCATCCAGTGATCACTGACCTGTTCGTACAGCCCAATATATTAGGATGGACTGCTGAATCATGTTTACGCTGTTGTCCATCTTTGAAGCAGAGGTGCTCCCTACTCAGTCCATTCCCAGACTTTATCATTTTAAGAGTTTCTTCCAGCCCAGGTGCAGGACTTTGCCTGAACCTTTGGTGAATTTCATGAGCCCATTCCTCCAGCCTGTCTAGGTCTCTCTGAAAGGCAGCTCTTCCCTCAAGCACATTGATTGCCTAACCCTCAAGCTACTATATTTTTTTGGTATTATATTATCATAGTTTAAACTGCTATATTTAAGTTCCTCTCTCATAAGAAAGGAAGGAAGTTAGGAAGCCAGGAAGACATTCTAGACCTCAAAACTGGGAGAAATAGTCTTTCAAGCTATTGAGAATTTGAACATGATATGACCATAGTCTTTCAGTGCTTAGCAACACAGTGAGTCTGATCTAGAGATGCAGGGTACTGTTTGTCTTTCTGTTTCTGATTACTATCTTTTCAATAACATTTAATAAAATGCCCTACAAGCATCTAGAGATTTAGAAAAAGACCTGGTGGTTAATGAAACTGTCGTAGTGGTTAAAAATCTCATATGAAACATCAAAATTCAGGTTTAAATTCCAAGGCTGAGGATAGACTGAAACTATGGACTGTAATACGGTGTTTGAATATTTGTGCCTGCTTAGACAACAAAGCAATTAAGCTATAGGTGCACAAAGTTCCATATAGTCTAGATATTCTAGGCTATGCAGATTTCTATACTCATTGAAGAAGATTATTGATGTCAAAATCTGCTTTGATGCCTCTACTATATAGCTATATCATCAGTTGGACAAACTAGGGATTCAGAAAGATGCCTGCTAATCCTAGTGTGAAGACTCTAAGTATTATCTGTTCTGAAATCTATCCTTTTCTTTCTTAGACATTTTCTCTTAGGAAAAAATCTTTCAACATATGCAGAACAAAATCATATTTCACAATATGTTTTGGTTTTTTTTAATGAAAGAGATTTTCTGCTTCATAGCTAGGTCTACCTATAAATATTGCTACGTATCTTCAATTAGTTTAGCTCTGCAAATCCTTCTGTTTCCCAGATTGCCTGTCAAAATTGTATGGCGTATTTAACACAGAACTGAAAAATAATTGATATAATACGACTGACATAATTTTAGCTGATTTTGCAAATCAGCACATATTAATTTACTCTGATTACTTCTAGCAAAATAGATGAAATGGATTAATTTCTTTTTCCTTAACAATTAGTTTCCTTGAAGAGACCATCTGGGACTGAGAAAATAATTTATCATATATAAAGGAATGTTCAAGATGACTATATTATTTATTTCTCCTCCATTGGGATAATGAACTGTTTCCTATATAAATATAAGATGTTGGAACTACTTTTGAAAATGTCTGAATCTTTTACCTTTCCTTTGTATGTAGTTCTTCAGTGATTTGGTTCATGGATTTCTTGCAATGCAAGACAGACGGTGAGCTGATCTCTGGTGCAAAGGCACATAGAATTCCTGCCAAAGCTCAATAAAACATTGCTCTCTGATAGTTCTAATACTTGCAAGCCACTGGACTTGAGGAAGAAAGAGAAGGTCTGAGGGAAACATGCATGAGAGGTGAAATTCTGTACCAATAACGAGTCCTCCTATGCAGGCTGACAAACTCTGCATGGAAATATAGCAGCATCCACTTTTAATCCAGCAAAATGTAGAGCTACTCATACTGACAAGACCATGAGTTTGAGATAAGCTATCAGGAAAGGTTTCATAAATACTCTCAGAGATGTATTTGGAGATTATGACTGTGATTTGAATTTACAAAGTGGTCAATAGCTGCAAAAAGCTTCAAATAGCTGGAAAGTTAAATCACCTAAAATAGAAACCCAGTTTTTGAATTACTCAAGGTGCCTGAGCAAACCATAGCCATAACTCTTTTCTACACATATACACATGGGCTGAGCCAGGAACAACACAACTTGTGGCCAGCTTAAACATATGGGTTCACTTACAGATGTTCTCACTAGCCATGTAGCTACTGCCAAAGCAAATGTGAAGTGACTGAGCTCTGGCTGAGCTACCCTCAGAAGGCACAGCCCATGCCTTGTGAAAATCCATTAAATTACATGAAGGTGCACATGTAACAGAGACACAAGTCAGTCTAGTAGTGTTCCCTTTCCTGAGAATGCTGCTGCTTTTCTGTAACTCAAAAGAAGTTGTTTCAAGTTTTCAAAGCAGTGTAGATAAAACTGAATTTTACCACCTCAAGGATGAATAGGTAAAAAGAAGGGGCTGAAGAGGGATAAAACATCCTGTGAGAGGTGCAAGGAAGAAAAGTCTTACAGATTCAGGTTGTTCTGACAGTACCTGTTGCTAGGTGAAAATACTCAGATTACCTGAGCACTTTCTGATTTACCAGATTTTCTGATTTCATCCTCAGCTGTTGTAAGGTATTGATGAGTGACGGATATGAGCTGGTTTGTCTCTAGGTATTTGGTTGTTTACATGATTATTGCTTAGTACCATGTCTGATTCCCAGTATGATTGCAGCATCTGACAGGATCTCAAGCTTTGTTCACTAAAATTGAGTTTTGCATGTCTGAAGGACAGAATAGATTACAGAGGTGTGATTGGTATGGTTTTGCCTTTTGCTGCAAAATTTCACACTTTCACTGTGTCATGCTCCTTTTTAATTGAAATTAGATATAATTTTTAGAGGAAAATATTTGTTTAATTACAGCTTTTTAAACTCTCCGAGGATTAATTTTTTTATTTTTTTCTTTTTTTTTTTTTCCCCAAGGTACAACCAGAGGAATGGCATTGCCATGATGACCGTGTATTTACACCATGTTCATCATGACACTGTGTCAGCTTGCACGGTACAATCAATGCAACATGACCTTATGCTATACTGAAAGTCATAGAAATACCTTTCTCTCCCTTCATACCAGGAATAACTGTTAGAAATAATTTTTTATTGTGTCAACTACTCAAACACTTATATCCACAGTGATATGTTTTATAAAAAACCTTATCTTCAAACAGCCTGGCAGTTAACACCTGGACCATTTTCTCTAACCTTTAGTTGCTCACGGTGTTTTCCCAAATGGCTGCATTTTATTTACCTCACTAAGTTGCAACATTCAGTGCCAGTAACGAGCTCCCCTCATCGTTTAACCAATCTATGTCATAGACTAGACTTATATACTGTGCTTTCATATTTTTCTGGCCAGTCCAGAAGGTCTGGCAGATTGTGATTTCAGGATGCTTGTTCTCCAGATCAAGATGATGTTAAAAGCAAATGTCTTTTTCAGTATCCATGACTGGCTTTGCTTTAATATGTGAGAAATTGCTGTTGACAACCCTGTGAGATCCTGAGTGGATAAGCAGAAAAGAGCATGGACTCAAAAGCCATCCTGCAGATCTTCAAGACGAATTTGAATCAAGCATGATTAAAGCTAGGGAGGAAAAATCCTGCCATTTTAATTCAAATCTTTCAGTGGAAGATGGTAAGATTTTGGTTTTTAAGGGTTTTTTTGGTTTTTTTCCAGATAATAATATAAATTATTAAGGTCAATGAACAAAAAAGTCAATTTGGTGGTTTGTGTCCCCTGAACATCTGTTTTGGCTGAGTTCAAGCAAACTGCTCACATGAATACTAGCCAGCTGATGATTACCTGACTTCTGTTCTACAAAGACTTTCTTTTCCACCAACTGGTGATACTTCAAGTACTTATTACAAATATTTGTCTTTCATCACTCCACTGCAATAACATTGCTATTTTGGGATTCAGTGTAACTCCCATTAGAGGAGAAGTGAAGTAATATTCTGATGGTGACCTTTTGTTCTGGAGTACAGTGAGCTTATGTCTGTCACTCTTCAATTCTTTCACTGCTAAGATGGTCCTGAGGAGTTTGCTTTAGTGTTGTTATGTAGCTTGTAGCTTATTCAGGAACTGCTCCTTCCAGAGTATGAGAAATTTATCCCCTCACTGTGTAAGTGAACTAGTTTTGAAAGCTGAAGATCATATTTTGTTAATTTTCAAACTAGAAGAGAAAACACATCAGTTTTTCTTAATTAACATAATAAAAACTGATGCTAATAAATTCATCGTTGCTACAAAGAAAGGTGAAGGGATTTCATCATGTTGCCCAACTTTGGAAACCTTATTTGCCTTAGTTAGGAAAAGAGTCTGTCCCATCTGTCTGGACAGTCAGAGGAGAAAGATGGATTCCTTCTTAAGTGTGATATCTTGTAAATTATTACTTTCCATGTTTTTGATCAGTCTTTGGGTGAAGCCTTCATTCTTTTCCCCTTGATTCTACTCAGCACCCCACAGAAAAAAAGGAAAGAAAAATTATAAGACTGAAGGCAACCTGTTCCTTCTCCAGTATAGTCTCTAGCTCCTAGCAGTAGTGGTTTAGGTAGTTGATGAAGAGCATTCTTAATTTATCCCACTAAAAGACTCTGAAATAGTTATATGCATTGATTGTGCTTTCTTTTTTATTTCTTTTCTTTTTTTTTAATAGGTTTTTTAATGTTGGTCTGTACTTTAAGAAATATTATATACAGGGTTCAGGATGCAGATGCACACCGTGGAAATATCAAGTTTTTTGTTTTGCTTGCAATTTCTTAACTTTATCTTTCTTTTTTGACTTCCAGTAAGCAGGCATTTCCTTAAGAAATATCTACAAAGACTCCCAAAATCTGTCGTCTAACTGAGAATAGCTCATTTGGAACCTATCATTTTATACAGTTTTCCCCATGCTTATTCATTTGCATTTGTCAACACTGAATCTTTTACATCTTTTATTACCCATTCACTTCTGTAATTCTGTAATCAGCATTAGCATTGACTTTCTTGAATAGTTGTGTATCATCAGCAAACTTTGTCACCTCACTGTTCATGTTCCTAACCGAATTATTTTTATTATTTTTACTTTTATTGATACAATGAACCCATACTCTAATTCAAATAACCTTCTTCCTTTATGATTATTGTGGTTTTGTTTGTTTTGTTTTCTTGAACTTATTTTCTTATTGTAAACAGTTACTAATCTGTAAATGAAACTTGTTTCTTACCAATGATAATACATTTTTCTAAGGACCATTTTTACAAGAATGTTTTGAAAAACTTGTAAGAACCTTGTGTATGCAAGGATCACCCATGTTCATGTACTATTTCACTTCATCACAGGGACCTAATGGTTCTGTGAGGCACAGCTTTCTTCTGCAAGAAAAGCATTTAATTATTGATATTGAATTCTCTATGTCATATTTATCCATATATATCTTCCTACTTGTTCAACTGCTTATCCCTGCATCAGTCCACAACCCTTTTCTTAAAGTTCATTTTCTTATTCTATTACCAAATTCAGCAAGTAACAGTTACCTCTCATCATTAGTGCTTTACGTATCTAAATATGAAGTATTTAATCATAATTAAGTCAATTTAGAACTCTTGAGCGATTCCATGTGGTCCTTGAAATTTACTTCTCTTCAATTTATTTATTGATTCTGAATCCAGCTCTACACTCATTTCTGCTCAAATATAAACAAACTCCAATTTCTTAGCTATTTGTAGTGAATACTGATCTAAAAATATCTCTATATTTTATTTTACAAAAGGGTCTAGTGAATGTTCTTTCTATTCTTGGTCTCCTATCAATACTCTATATCAAGCTACAGATTTTATATCAGGTTTCATATTTTGGAGAAACCTTTTGTAATTAAATTCTAATTCATGGACAGGGTCATCTTAAAACATTTGTGCCTCTAACTTATGATTTCACATTTAATTTTCCAAATTGTACTTAAAAAAAACCCAACAAAACAAAACAAAGTGCAATTTATGCACTTATCTTCAGTACCCTACACTGGGCCCAATAACTGTCATCTGTAAAGTAATTAGAAGACAGGAGTAGTAGCAGCAGATTCAAGTGCTTTGGATCAGCCCAGCAGAAGTAACTTTCTGATTGCTCAGGGTAATCAAGGGTATTGTCTAGTGCATAAAGGCTTGTGCATTGGTGTTATAAACACTAAATGTAAGATTCAGCTACAGCTGTATATGTTATTAATTTGATCAAAAGTACAATTCTGCACAAAAAATAGAGTTGTTGCTGCACTCAGACTCATCTAGTGAAGCAGAAAGCAAACACTTTGAAATCTTTCAGTGATGCCTCATAACCTGGTTTTGAGGTCTCAGTGATCATAGCCTTGATCTATGAAATGTATATTGACAGTGTCAAGCCAAATATTTCAGACTGTGGAATTTATCTAGGTCTTTGTTTAATAAGGTAAGGCAAAGAAATTTGAAGAAAAATAGACAAACCTGTAGTAACTGAGCAATCATAAGTCAAAATGAAAAGGGTGTACTCCAAATTTAATGTCATTGCGTGCATGAATTATAATGCATTTCTAATGAAATATATGTACCTTCATGTGTACCTAGAAGAGAAAAATGGATTATAAAAGGACCTTTATAGTGCTGACTTTCTTCTTCTTTAGCTAGGAAATTTCAACAGTATCCAGTTGCAGAATGTTACTATTTCTTTTTATTTAACTCCAAACCCAAGAACATCCCTTCTCTCATCAGCAACTCATTCTTTGAAAGGCCTTAAATAATCTTGGTTTAAGTTTAAGTAGGAATTTAAAAGTAAGAGCAGAATTTTGCCTATGGATGGCTAGCATGTCTCAGCAAATAAGGATGAGGCTGCTATCATTGTGCTGTGATCAACATTTCTGATATTTACTCTGGGAATATAATTGTGATTTATTGTCTTGTTATTTCTGTCATGTCATCTCTTGGAAATGAAAATAAGTGTCTGGTGCCAGAAGTTGGCAGTGAATGACCATAAACAGAGCATTTCAATGCTCCTCAAAACCATAATTTTAACACAAAACCAAAACTGTTACTGTAGAGAATACAAACATGGCATTTTTCCAGACACCTACAACCTACAGATTGAAGAGTTGCAGCTGTTAAACAAACAAGTAGCAAATGTGTGAAGTGTCATTTATCACTAATTGGAAGGCATTCACAGAACAATGAATTTAAATTATTAGCAAGAAGCTATGTCTGAACATTAAACAAAAAAGAAAAAATGGAAGCGAGGAGGACAGGGGCAGAGAAGGAGAGAGGAAAAGAAGAAGAAGGCAAAGAGGAAAAATAAGAGAGAGAACAATTTACTTATTTCTAAGAGCAGAATATAACTGCATCAAAGGATAGACATGGGGACATTTCCTCTATTTTATTTTCCTTAGAAAAAAACCAACAAATCTCCTTGCCAGTGTTAATTTCCTCATTTGCAGCTGCCCTTTTGGGTTCTTCTGTGCATTGTCTTGCTCCCCTTCTTAGTGTCATGACTTGTAATCCTCCATTCAAGAACTGCTGCTTCTTGTCTGAAATAAGACCGTAAATTCCTCAGGATGCTTCCTCATGCTTCTTGTTTTGTGTTAGCACAGAATGGCCTTGGGTTATTTGTGATATGAGTGATATCAAGGCAACGAATGGTAATAAAGGTTCCAGGTAGTTAGAGAAAATTAGGGAAGGGATAAATCACCCTGTTCTTGAAGACTTCTCTCCATAGCTCGATGGCTAAGGCAGTAGAAACAGATTAATTCACACTTGCTGGAGCAGTCTCCTTACCCAGCTGACAAATAAAGGTGTTGTGGATCAAGTGCATGATGACTCAGG